>NC_052626.1:84708091-85019247 GCF_016161935.1 Mauremys reevesii | reverse complement strand
ACATATCAATGTGGGCAGCGCATGGGCATACACCCAGATCACTAAAATACACTTTAGCACTAAAACTATACTGAATATACCTTAAGCTTTCCTTTCAGGGCCTCAGGGTCATCATTATCATCATTGTGGATGTAGGAGATTGGGCTGAATCTGTAATGACCCTATGACACCCCTGGAAGCTGGATTTTTGAATAAATCCCTGATATCACCTTGCTTACTTGTCTTCTGCCTCTTTTACTAAAAGCAGAGTGAAGAATGTGCAACTGCATAACCTCCTGGGCAGTATACTAGTCCTGGGTTACTAGATTGAATATTTATATTGAGAGATATCAGAAATGCTGGTTAATAGAGCTTTCAGGTTGATAAAGTGATGAATAACACCACTTTCCTGTAGATAGATATTAGATAGATAGATAGATAGATAGAAAAAGAATGACTGTGCATGCAACAACCTGTCTATAAATAATTGGTTACAGTTGCACTGATAAAAATAATTACTTATAAGTACATTTTCCTAACCTGAATTTTATAGAGGTCAAATATATGTCATCCTGCAGTCTATTATCAACAATGGAGCATATGGAAATAAATCAGTATACTCAATGAATTGTTTGGCTAATTAGCTGTACTTTAAAAGTTAGGCACCGTAATTTGCAGTAGTAAACACCTTACGAGGTAAGGCAGAGATAGCAGCCTCATCATGAGCTATGGTCGAATTCCAGTCAGCTTGCCTTCCTCAAAAGGTTCTCAACAGACCAAATAAACAAAGATAAATATCAGAGGGGTAGCCGTGTTAGTCTGTATCCACAAAAAGAATGAGGAATCCGGTGGCACATTAAAGACAAACAGATTTACCCACAAAAGCTTATGCCCAAATAAAAAAGATAAATATATATATGCAGTATGGTAGCTGTGTTGGTCCTAGGAGATTAGAGAGACAAGGTGGATGAGGCAATAGCTTTGTTGGACCAACTTCTGTTGAGGAGAGAGACAAGCCTTCGAGCTCACACAGGACTTGAAGAAGAGCTCTGGGTAAGCTCCAAAGTTTGTATCTCTCATTGACACAAGTTGGTCCAATAAAAGATATTACCTCACCCGCCTTGTCTCTCTAAAGATAAATATGTTTATTAATGTTCTCGCCTACCATATAAGAGGGCTGGATTTAAACCCCTGCTCCAACCCAGGCTTCCTCTGTATGCTTGGACAAATCTGTTGGGGTATGGCTACATCGCTGCTGGGAACATGACTTCCAGCATAGCTAGACAGACTCACATTAGCTTCGCTCAAGCTACCGCACTAAACATATCCACATAGCCATTGCGGCTCCAGTGGAGACTCTAGCTGCTCACCCAAGCTCAGATCCCGGGGGTCAGGTGGGTTTGGACTTGGGTGGCTAGCTGGAGCCTGCCCTTGTGCTGCAATGTCCATGCTGCTATTTTTAGTGCACTAACACAAGTCTGTCCACCGATGCTGGGAGGCACACTAAGGGTATGTTTAGATTGCAGTCACAGGTTACTACTGAAGCATGAGCAAATCTACCTGAGATACCTTCCATCTGGCTAACTCAGGCACCAGAACACTGGAGCCCCGACATTGTGACCTTCCGCATGGGCTAGCCCTGTGAGTAATGTCCTAGGGTTCCATCTGGCTTTGTACGGTCTGCGCTGAAACTTGCTCTGCTGGGGCGTCATTGCTCTGAAACCTGAGCTAGCCAGATGAAAGCTAGTTCAGGCATGTCCGCTCGGGCTGCAGTCACACCTTGTAATTGCAGTATAGATATACTTGCAATTTCTCTGTTTTCTGGTTCCTGATCTGTAAAATGGGGGTAGTAGCACTTCCTGACATAACAGGGATAACGTGAGGGTAAATACATGAAAGGTTGTTGTGAGGTGCCCAAATATTATGGTCAAGGCAGCCATACAGGTACCTTAGACAGGAAATCTGGCTGTTAAAAATACTGAATAAAACCATTTTGTTTTATTTTCCCGGGTTTCTTTCTGCTTTAGCTGAAAACCTCAAAGTGCCACCTCCAACTTTTTGTGTAACAAGAATGTTCTTAGTAACCCTTAAGACATAAAGTCTTCAGTAAGGCTCCACTGAGACCTAATTCTCATTTGTTTAACTGTATGCCTCCAAACCATTGACGTTAATAATACCCATGACTATTCACTTGGCCCCAAAAAACTGCATTATTTTATTCACCAAACAAAGCTTCATAATGGAAACTCTGGAGAGCAAGTCCCAGTTAATGAAACGTTAGTGGATGTCCTTTGTGAGATAGCTGCCCCAGGGGAATCTCTGGGATAGTTCAAGTCCCTGGCAAATTTACATCCAATTGCCAAGTTATGACTGGTTTTGGTTTTTTTTAAACTTGCAGTGATTAGATTAGCCGGTGAATTTTTTTGCATTGGGTGATTAACCCCTTAGCTACTGCCCCTTCTAACAAGGAGATGTTTCCTTCACTCTGAAATGTAAAGAAGCCAAACTTCACAGAATCTAAGTGGGACTCAATCTTCGGGTCTCAGGATCCATTTGTAAACCATGATGGCTTGTTGCAACACAGTAAACAGTTTTAGTGCAGAAAACATTTGGCTTACTAAACATTTCTTCTCCATGGTATATATTATCTATATTAATGTAATAAATACTAAATAAGTACACCATGACTAAGGTTAAGATATTTACATGAATATTTTTAGTAAAAGTCAGGAACAGATCAAGGGCACTAAACAAAAATTCACGGAGCCTGAGACTTGTCAGTTACTTTACTAAAAATAACCGGGGGCAGGGCTAGGTAGGGGGGAGGAATGGAATCCGGGAGAGGGGAGGGGACGGGGTGTCTGACAGGCTGAGTCCCCTGCCATGGTAGGGGGCACAGCCACGATTCCAATGACCACAGCTGGGGTCACAGCCACGGGGGACACACAGCCCTTGCTCCAGAGCTGGCCCAGCTGCAGGACAGGGGTGCACAGTTCGACAGCAGCCCCTGCCAAGCCCCAGATGCAGCGGGGTGGGGGGGAGGGACATGGCCCTGGGAAGCCACAAGGGAGGCGCTTGGCCCCAGCTGCAGCCTCCAGAGAAAGCCGCAATGCTGGGGTGCACAGCCCTGGCTACAGCCTCTGGCCTGACTGCAGCCCCTGGAGGAAGCCACAGGCTGGGGCTGCAGGGTCCTTATTCCAGTCAGGCCCAATTGCAGGGCAGGGTGCACAGTCCTGCCTCCTCCTCCTGAATCCCTAGAAGTCATGGAGGTCCGGCAAAGCCATGGAATCCATGACTGCTGTGATCTCCATGACTAAATTATAGATTTAACCATGAGTACGTGATGGCCGTCTTCAAATACTTGAAAGGCTGCCATAAAAAAGATGGAGAAAAGTTGTTGTCTCTTGCCACAGAGGGCAGGACAGGAGACAATGGGATCAAACTCCAGCATAGCAGATTTAGAGTAAATCTCAGGAAAAACTTCCTAACTGTAAGAACAATAGGCCAATGGAACAGACGCCTCTGGAAGTTGTGGAAGCTCCTTCACTGGACGTTATCTAAAGGAAGCTGGATAGACACCTGTCTAACATCCCACAACAAAATGATTGAACAAATATTATTATTTTATCAGCTACCATTGGCTAATAACATAGTAAAAGCATCCTGGTTGGTTAATAACTCAGATTGTTTAATAATTCAATCACACAGTGCTTTTAATATCATGCTGCAAAGAGCCGCAGGAGACACGCTGAACAGTCGCTTGTGGCTCATGAGCCCCAGTCTGAGTATCACTGGTTTAGATACAACAAGCCCTGCTTCTCGGCAGTGAGTTAGATTAGATGACCCTGGTGGTCCCTTCTAACCCAATGATTCTGTGTTTCTATGAGTACCATAGCAGCAGCTCCTGCGGCTCCCATCCCATGGGGCTGGCTGGTCTCAGTTCCCTGCCCCAGGCACTGTGATCTCCAGGGTTGGAACATGGCTCAGGGGTGGGTAGGCCCAATATGAGCTGCGCTGTGACCCCCATGTACCATTTTGCAAGGCCTGGATTGGGGAGCCGAGACCAGTCAGCACTGTGAGATGGGAGCTCCAGGAGCTGCTGCTGCTGTGGGGTCAGTGCAGATCGGGCCTTCTCTACAGCTCCCCATGCTATCCTTTAGCATGTTCTGGCAAGCCAGTTTTTGGTCATGACCCACATGGTTGAGAAACTCTGCAGAATCTGTCCTTGGACACTGCAACCTTCTCCTACTGTCCAGTGACTTTGCTGCCCTCATGAGGTACCTTCGCCTAAATCCTTCAAAATGAGGGTTCCCCAAACCTGCGATAACACAGACATCTCCAGAGAAGTGCTGTCTTGTGGACTCATTACTCTCCCATTTGGGATGCTGTCCACGGTGGGGGAGTGTGGAGAGGTGATATGTCAAACAGAGGGAAAGATCTCCAAATTTTCATGATGGATCGGTGCCCTGCCGTGCCGCAATTCCAGTGGACCATTCTACTCCCCCTCTCCCTGTCATCAGATATTTGGTGCATGTGTGTTCTCGCTGTGTGCCGTCCCAGCTCTGCGCAGGCAGCTGGCACAGTAGGCCTGGAGTGAACCACCCAATGACCACAAGATCCATTAAGGTACGAAGGCACCCGGCCAGGTTTATTGTTGACGAAGCATGGTATAGATATCCTGAAGACTCTACAGGGATACTAAGACATGTATGTTCAGGACTATGGATCCAGCTCAGTGAATGATAGGACTTTCCATTTCTCCCTCGGCTGGCCAAAGACACTCCCTCTGAGATCCCTCCTTATACACCAGTACAAACAAGTGACATTTTGCTCCTCTGCTGTGGCAAGGTGCCACCCTCAGACGTATTTAGGTGACACCCATTACTTTGTACATGTTGGTTTGATCAAAACATCTCTATCAATCACACTGTCATCCTGACCTTTTCTTTAAGATTGGGCAGGACGCGCCTGTTCTCTTTGGGGAATGTGTTGGTATTGAGGTGTTCTAGTATCGCCCTCCTGGAATGTGTTTGCATCTGTGTTTTGTGCCTAGCACCTCCTAGGAGTGTGTGTTTCTGCAATATCAGCTCTGTTCTTGACAGACTCTGTGAGTAGGGCCTGCCTCTTGCTCACAGCCTGGCTTTGCTTGATATCAGCAAGCTTGGACCACTAGTTTAGCTCGGGCTTCAGACCTCATACCAGGCCTCTGATACAAGGGCTTATGTTTGAGGCCCTCCACCTCCGCTGGATATGACTGAGAGACACTTGGTGCAGGACCTGAGAAGGTGCATTGGTTGGGGGGTTTGCATTATTCGTAGATGCATCTATGCATAGATTCCAAAGCCAGGAGGGATCACTTTGATTGTCTAGTCCAGTGGTTCTCAAACTTTGCAATAAGGCGACACCACAACTGCATTTTCTCTTTTTGGGGGATCCACCGTTACCCTGCACCCACCTCTCCAGCCCCATATTTCCCCCTCCCCAGCCTCCTGCTTCCCCTGGCCCAGTCCCCAGCCCTTTGCTTTCACTCTCCCAAACCTGCGCCTTCATCCAGCACCAGCCTGCTCCTCAATCCCCATGGCCAGCCCACGATCCTTACCAGGCTGCGGCACTACAGCTTTTCTAGATCTCTGGATGAGAGGTGGCTGGTCAGTCTTAGCATCCAGGACAAGTATGCTGCTGTAACTCATTAGACTCAACTCCCCTCCCACTGCTGCGGGAGAAGCCAAGAATCCTGACTCCCAGACTTTCCCCATTCCCCTGCCACAGCTGGGGAGAGAACCCAGGAGTCCTGACTCCCAGTCCTGTCTACTAGCTGTCTATGCAGGGCGGATACAGGATCTAGCAGCAGGACAGGTCACTTGTAGATGAACTGGTCTTGTGTATTTAGTGCTGTAGGAAAGGGGTTCTATCTCTGGCTCCACAGGAGCACGTACAGCTGGGTCTGCATTTCCTGACTGATTTGCACAGCATCCTCTGACAGCATCCACCCCCTGGTTTGTGGGAAAATCACTGGACAAGTGTGTGACTTATTCCCCGGTGGGTTCTTTGCTTGGGAGGCAGCTCCTCCTTATCCAAGCATCCAACCATTGCTCTGAATCCTCAGTGGAAATTGGAGAAAAGACCCCCACCCCTTTGTCTAGGCCTTGATCTCTTTTCTAGGAAGTGCTAGGTCCCTCTACCCCTCCTCTGAGCTGACTGGCCTGTATACAAAGACCTCCATGGCCAGCTTACAGATCTCCTGCACCTGGTGGAAGATGAGCTGGTGCCTCTAGGGCCAGGAGACCTTGCTGGAATCCCTTCATACCAGGAGTGCCACAAGGTCCAGAGCCCTGGATCAGTGGGTGATGTTGTGCACCCTGGGCTTGAGCTGGGAGAGGAAGCCAGGCCAGTATAGTGGTACCACTTGGCCAACTGGCACAGCGGATCCCAGACCAAGTCATTATAGCAGGTCATTAGGTAGTGTCACACAAGGCAGGAGGTGGAGTGCACTGCAGCCAAGTACATGCTGTCCTGGCTGTGGCAGTCTTTGAACACGACCAGATAGGTGTTGGGTAAGAGGTGAGAGGTGTAGATGGCTCAGGGGTCCTGGACCAGGTGAATGATGTGGACGCAAAGAGCGAGTAGAGCGCCTCCAGCAGGAGTAACCTGATGACCTTCAGTGCCATGTGGCTGTTGATGACACAGGCCCCCACCACATTCCCAAAGGGGCTGGTGCCACTGCGAGCCTGACACTCTGTGGATGTCATGATGTCCCTGCTCTGGAAGGCTTTCTTATCAAAGAGTACAACCACTGTGCCGAATCCTCAGTGGAGATCGGAGAAAAGCCCCCACCCCTTTGTGGGAGCCTCAATCTCTTCTTTAAGAAGCACTTCTTCTCTCTGCTCTTCCTCTTAGCTGACTGGTCTGAACACAAAGACCTCTATGGCCGTCTTGCAGATCTGCACCTGGTAGAAGGGAGGCTGGTGCCTCTAGGCCTGGGAGCAGGCCTGGCACCTCGCAGGCCTCACAATGACAACGTGTCGGAAGACTTATGACACCCAGTGGGTCTGCAGGATGAAGTCCTGTAGAGGGAATGGAGCAGGTCTCAGGCAGGCCCCTGCAGCAGCTCTGGGCTGCCTCTGGGCAGGTGGTGGCAGATATGCTTGACCAGCTCCATCAGGTGGAAGATGTCGGGATGCTGGCTGAAGAGCTGGCTGGAGAAGGTGGAGCACAAGCGCCAGCTGGAGAGGAGGAGCACATGAGTCCTGCCAGGAGTGGATGGCATGGTGCTGTACCACCAGCGCAGCCAGAAGAGCAGGAGCGTTGATGAGAGCAGGAGCACCTGGTGCAGGATGGTGACCCTGGTGAACGTCCTGCCCAGGTGGTGAAGTAGATGCAGTTTAACATGAGAAGAAGGAAGAAGCCCCCAAACTATCCATGACTGAGAATTAAATAGAGAGGGGGCAATGTTGATGGGGATTTTAGTCAATATTCAATACGAGAAAATCGGAGGGATTATTAGGTGTATGTCTGGTCTGTGCTGGTGGGAGCTGATGATTCTCAGATGCCCATATGGCTCAGTCTTCTCCAAGCAGAGCCAGCTTTGTTCATGGATGGAGCCAAAGAAGGACACAGTGCAGTGGCCAACACCATCTGCCGGGCCTTTTCACACTCTTCTGCCTTCTGGGGCTCCTGATGACTGACCTCTGGTTTCCCAGTCCCAGCACCATGTGGGGAATGATCAGAGAGATTAAAATGCAAACCTCCTAGATGGGAAAGGCTCCATAGCCCATTGTCTTCCCCCCTGAGCCAGCCAGTTTCCCTGACCTGAGACTGGATCGGAGCTGCTGCCCCACAGAGAACCCTCCTTAGGGGCCCCTTGACATCCTTGTAGATCGGGGAGTTGAGCATGGGGATGATGATGCCATAGAGATAGAAAGAGAGTCATGTACCTTTATTTGCTATTTTTCTCACTGTCTCTGATACTATGGGATAGTATTAAAATGGAAAAAAGTCAATGATGGTTATGAAGGAGATTAGAGAGATACAATGTCAGATAGTAAACAGTCATTAGGAAAGTTTTAGAGTTGACTTAAATAGCTGAAAGCTAAGAAATAAAAATGATGATACAAGATGACAAAGCGCCAGGTTTAATTTTTACAGCAAATTTTACTTAACATTTTCTACTGATGCCCAGGCAAATTTCTGTCTATGCAGAGCCCTTTCCTTCTATGGTGACACTGAAAACACAATGCCAAGTAACACAGACACTGAAAATGTTAATGTCAGCTTTTGCCTTTTGGCCCTCTCCCGCGGCCGGAGCCCAGCAGCCCCGCTGTCCCCTTCCCCGGCTGGAGGGTGGTAAGTCCCGCGCCCCGCTACACCAGCCAGAGCTCCGCAGCCCTGCTCTCCCAGCCGGAGCCCCACAACTCCACAGTCCCACTCTCCCGAATGGAGCCCCTCAACCTTGCGGCCCCGGTCCTCGGCCCGAGAGTGGCAAGTGCGGCTGCCCTGCCCGCAGCCCCACTTCCACTGCCACAGCGGAAATCCAAGTGCCGCCGGGAGAGTATATGCCCCACAAAGCAGGCCCAGACTGGCTAAAGCCGGCCCTGACCAAAGGCCCAGGAAAGAGGGGTTGCTGAGGAAGAAATACATAGGGGTGTGGAGACTGGGTTCCAGCCACAAGACAACGATGATGGCCAGGCTCCCACCAAGTTCAGGACGTACAAAACCAAGAAAACTATAAAAAGAAGCATCTCCAGACGTGGTTGGTCAGAGACCCCAGTAGGATGAACTCCCACTGGGAGCTCCCATTCCCTCTTTCCTCCTGCAGGGAGAAGGGACAAAGATAAGGATGAAAGGAGCCCCAATAGCCATGCACAGGAGGGTCACATTCAAGAGCAGCCCCATTTGCTCTGAACCCTGCCCACTTGTGACTTTGTCATAGAAAATCTGGGCCAGCTGGGTGGCAGGTCAGATACTTCTGCCAGGGGATGGCTTTGTTGCAGAAAGGTGGTTGTGTGGCACTTAGTGACAAAAGAGGCTCCATATGCCAGGGAATCAAAGTGTCCTAGAAAACTGGATCTGTGGCAGTTGGTGGGAGTAATAGGATACAGATGGCAAGAAATGGATTTGTCATTGAAAATTGATGCTTAGATTGTAAGCTCTTTCCAACAGGGAGTTTTTTTTTCTTTATTTCTGCAGGTCCTGGTTGTGACTGTGTCTCCTAACTATGACTCCAGTTTTATCTTATCCATAACAATAATATGCCGAGAAATTAAATCATAGAACAGTGGATCTGTGGCAATTGATAGTAGTCATAAGATACTGTAACAGGGCCCCCCCTGCCTCCCGAGAACCCTCTCATGGCCAGGTTAGGTCTGTGGTGGCTATCCTCTCTTTGTCCTCTTCAGGACTCCTTAAGAAATCCACACAGTCTGTCTCATGGCTAACAGCAGCCCTGTCCGGGGCTCATTCAATAACAGAAACAGTTCAAAACAATCCTCCGGGTCCCAAAAGAAAGCCCCCGCCCCAGCCCCTTCTCCCCACCTCCGCCCCTCTCCCGAAGCCTCAGTGCATCAAACAGCATCCCCAGACACCTCTGCAGCCTGGTTCTGGTGGGGCCTCTGAGCCCAGCCCCACCTGAGCCGCAGGGTGAGTGGGTGGGGCTGCGAGCTCCAGGCTGAGCTCAGCTCCTCCGCTCGGCGTGGAGCTCACAGCCTCCCCTCACCACGCGGCTCGGAGTGGAACGGATCTCAGGCCGTGCTGAGACTCGCTGCAGCTGTTCAGCAATGCGCTTAGGCTCCGGGTGAGGAGGGAGCCGGGGGTAAGAGGATGGGGCTGGGGAGGTTGGCTAAGGGGCAGGGAGTCCCAGGGACAGAGAGGAGGCAGAGGTGGTGGTGGCAGTCGGGGACAGGGAACGGGGGGGTTGGATCGTGGGTGTTCTGGGGGCTCTGTCAGGACTCAGCTGGGGGAGTGGTTAGGGACAGGGAGCAGGGGTGGGGTCCGTGGGTGATGGTTGACGTGGTGGGGTCTGTGGGTGACGGTGAGGGGACAAGGAGCAGGATGGGTCAGGGATTCAGGGGTGGGCAGTTGGGGGGGCAGGAAGTGGATGGGGGTCGGACAGGAGGCAGGGCCAGGCTGTTTGGGAGGCACAGACTTCCCTACCCTAAAGCTCATTCAGCAGTTTGAGGCTTGTAGAAGAGCCAAGCTGTTAGCTTTTCCGTTAGGGCTGCCATCCCTTTCACTTCTCAAATGCCAAATTATAGTCTACATGTAATTTCAGTGCCATAGGGAGATTCATGTCACGGGAGGGTGGCTTCATTTAAAATTAGCTACTTGGGGGAGGAATCACATGAGAAGAGCAATATCCTTCCCAACCCTACCAAGGGAGACCCCCCCCCCTCCCCTGCATTCCCTGAGGCTTCAGAGGGGTTAATTCAGCGGTTCTCAAACTTTGTCCTGCTGACCCTTTCACACAGCAAACCTCTGAGTGTGAACCCCCCCCTTATAAATTGAAAACACTTTTTTATATATTTAACCCTATAATAAATGTTGGAGGCAAAGCAGGGTTTGAGGTGGAGGCTGACAGCTCATAAACCCCAGTAATAACCTCGTGACCCCCCAAAGGGGTCCTGACCCCCAGTTTGAGAACCTCTGGGTTAATTGAATTTTAGCACCCTGTGTCCATTCACATGCATGTGCTATTTTGAGCATTTCAGTGTTGACAATATAGGCTCATCTCAGATTCTGGAACAAGCTCAAATGCTCAGTTCGTGGACTATGTACATAAGCTATACTAAAGACAAACCCACAGTAACCGTCTTCAGTTTGTGAGGAACCACATGGAACCAGTCTCTAGGAAAGAGATAAATGCATGGAGATTAAGTCCATTAATGGCTATTAGCCAGGATGGGTAAGGAGTGGTGTCCCTAGCCTCTGTTTCTCAAAGTTATGGAGACTGATATGAGTCAAGGAAGCCAGCAGAGTATCAGAAACCTGGAAAAATCTCTGCCTGGATGGGCTCAGGCGTTTGGTTACAAGCTGAGGTAGTTCAAAAATTTTGGATTTTTTTTAAGCAGAATTTTTTTTATTGTTTCTTTAAACAATCAAACACAGCAAGAGGCAAATATTTGGCCATACACTTGAAACCTCAAACTACTTTCAAGTTTTGGCAGACTAATTTCAGCTTTTCAATTAAAAAAACCCTAACCAATTTTGAAGGAAAGCAGACATTGTCCGTGATTTTTTTCTGCTTTTTAAAAAAACCCTAGTTTTCGATCCAGAAAAGTTTTGATGGAAAATATTTCTCCAACCCTTTCAATGAGCTTTAGTGCCTTTTAGTATTAGCTGATACTGAGAACCAGTGATACCTTGTCAAGAAGTTTTCTCAAAATTGGGTTTGTGCTGAGATGCAGAAGGTTTATTTCTCCCAGGGGTGTCCATGGGGGGGAGCAAGTGGGGCAATTTGCCCTGGGACCTGCAAGGGCCCCCAGGAGAATATAATATTACAATTATTTTTACAGAAGGGGCCCCAAAATTTTTGCCCCAGGCCCCTGAATTCTCTGGGCGGCCTTGAACTGGACAGTCTCTATGTAAAAGGATAAATGAACAGAAATCAGATAAAGGAATAATAACATACAAATGTCAGTGGAGAACACTTCAATCTCCTGGACATTCAATAACAGATGTAAAAGTAGCCATTTTTCAATTAAAAACTTCAAAACAGACTGCAAAGAGACACTGCAGAGCTGCTATTCATTTGCAAACTTAACACCATTAATTTGGGCTTGAATAGAGACTGGGAGTGGCTGGCTCACTACAAAAGCAATTTTCGCTCTCTTGGTATTGACATCTCCTCATCAATTATTGGGAGTGGACCACATCCACCCTGTTTGAATTGGCCTTCAACTTGGTTCTCCACTTGTAACGTAACTTCCTTCTCTTCCTGTGCCAATATATATTTAGGCCTGTATCTGCAATTTTCACTCCAGGCATCTGAAGATGTGGGTTTTTTACCCACAAAGGCTTATACTCAAATAAATCTTTAGTCTTTAAGGTGCCATCAGACTCCTCATTGTTTTTAACTGGTCAGTGATTTGGGCACAGGGTGCATGGGGAACTACCCAGTGATCTGGGACAGAGGGGTATGGGGTTCTGGAGTAACTGGCCAGTGATGTGTCTGGCACAGGCAGAGGCAGGACACTTGCCCCAATGGCTCATTTCTGTGATCTCAGTCAGGCATCTCTCCTTCCTGTCCCAGCCCTTGGCTGCTGAGCCCTGGACTCTCCACTGTGTCACCTCAATGAGTTCCATGGCAGCTCCGTGCAGACAGACCCAGCCCCTGCCTGCAACAGAGAAAGGTCTGGGAGCAGCCTGGTGCCACGTGCCCCCAGAGGGGTTAAGGCCCAGACGCAGGGCACAGGGCGTTGGGCGCAGGGCGTTGTTTTCCCAGGTCTCTTCATTAGGCGTCAGGATGCAGCACACCAGGCATTGTTAGCATTGAGTCTTATTAAAGACGTTTGCTGTTTGTGAACAATCTTGATGAGCTCACAGCAGAGACAGACAGCCCACTGACATTTTTTTCTGTGCCAAACCAAGAAGTGAATCAAAGTGTGTCAAGAGGAGCCCAACCTCAGGGTGCGTTCCACATGCTGGGGAGGAGCACAGCACAAAGACATCTAAAAGGAACATACCAGTCCCCAGGCTGGATCCCATCCGAGTACATTTAGCCCTCATCTCCAGCAGTGGCCCAGAGTCAAAGAAACCGTCAACACACCTGAGTGGACAGCTGGGAAATTTCTTACTAACCCTGTCAGCCTGTGATTCATGTACACCTTAGGGGATGACACCTCTGCAAAAATCATGTCCATGCTGTTCAGTGCCACTGATCTTTCCCTCCTCACCTCCAGTGTAAATCAGGCATTAAACCATCAGTCATGGGTGCTGAATTTCCTCATGCTCAGACATTTTCAAAGCCATGAGGTCAGCTATGATTTAGCAATGGGATATGGGGCCTTTTTCCTCTGGGGACTCTGACTCTAATCCAGCCCCAGGTCAAGGAGACTGGTTGAGACATGTCTATATGCTAGCATTCGGTTCCATTTAGGTGTCTGTGCTGGGCAAATACCTGGCTACTCTCTAGACTTAAAAATATACTAAGGCTTTGGCTACACTTGCATTTCAAAGCGCTGCCGCGCAGCGCCCCGCTGCAGCGCTTTGAAGCGCTATGTAGTCAAAGCCCCAGCGCTGGGAGAAAACCTCCCAGCGCTGTCCGCACTCCAGCTCCCTGTGGGGAATAACGGACAGCGCTGGGAGCCGCGCTCAGCGCTGGGGCTTTGACTACACTGGCGCTTAGGCCAGCAATTTGCAGCGCTGCAGAGGGTGTGTTTTCACACCCTGCTGCAGCGCTGCAAATTTGCAAGTGTAGCCAAGCCCTAAGTGACTACCTGTCTGTCTAAATCAGTGGTTCCCAAACTTTAACAAGATGCGAACCACTTTCAGGAAAATATCAAATCTCATGAACACTTATTATTATTTATCATTACTTTATTAATTTTATTACATTATGAAAACGGCAACACTCTTCCAAGATTTCACTTTTGTAGCTCATATCACTTCAATTAAGCCTCCTACATATTTCAACACGGAAAACCAGACGTGAAACAGCATGAAGGTATTTAAGATGCCAACTCAAGTAAAGAGTTCATCCCACAAGCATTCAGGTCTTGAGCAGTCCAGGCAAACAAAACACAACTACAACAAAGCTTAAACTTATTCTTCTGTATTTCGTTTTCCGATGTGCATAAGAGGAAAAGGCTTTCTTGCATAAGTATGTTGTTGAAAATGGTGACAAAACTATAGTAGCTTTTTTGGCCAGCAGGGAGTACTCATTTCTTGAACTCAACCAAAAGTTGATTGATGAGAGACTACGGAAACTCCTTTTCAGTTCTTAATCACAGGAGATCTCAATCAATTTCTCCTATTCCTCAGTGCTCAATATTTGCATTGAGAAAGTGTTATCATCAAAGGGGTTGCGAATCCAGTCCTTATCACCTGCCATAGCTGGAAAGTATTGCCTGAATGTTTTGCAAAGTCCTTTTGGTGTGAAGTTATATTGGTTTTAGTACACGGATCCAACAGAAGTTTATGTTCTGCCAGGAAGTCATGGTCATGGGGCTCGGGCTGCCAGTCCCTGCATCCTCTGGATGATGGGATAAATTGCACCCTCAGCAGATGATACTAAGCTTGGGGGAGAGGTAGAGACACTGGAGGGTAGGGATAGGGTCCAGAATGACCTAGGCAAATTGGAGGACTGGGCCAAAAGAAATCTGATGTGGTTCAACAAGGACAAGTGCAGAGTTGTGCACTTAGGAAGGAAGAATCCCATGAACCGCTACCAGCTGGCTGGATATGAGTCATCATTGTGCCCTCGTTGCCAAGAAGTTCCAATGGCATATCAGGCTGTATTAGTAGGAGCATTGCCAGCCGATCGAGTTATTATTACCCTCTTTTCAGCACTGGTGAGGTCACACCTGGAGCACTGCATCCAGTTTTGGTCCACCACTTCAGAAGGGATCTGGATTGTTGTGGAAAATCAACCACACGTTGAGTTTGGATCAGATAAGCCTGAGGCTCCTTTATTGTTACAAGCGCAGGGGGGTAACTGCTCCCAGTAGCTGCCCCCTGAGTCAAGAAACACACAAGCCTTTTAAAGCTTAAAACCACAGACAAATTACACATACATTTCTGTGTTGATTATCTTATTTGGAATATAACTGCAAATTTAATAAAGGTCAAAATCAAAAGAAATGATAATCTACCTTATTTGGCTTTTCCTGTTATTGTTATTCCCTAACTAGCTCTTTCCATTGTGATTATAAAAAAACAAGCTTGGCTATGGCAAATTGTGTTTGGGGACTTTCCACTTCGCCTCCTCGTGCCCCTTGTACACAGAAGGCCATTGTTCTGTTTTGGGGACTTTCCATCCCACTTTTGCCTCCTCATGTCCCTTACACACACAAGCAAGCTCAGCTCATACTTCTGGCCTACTAACTTGATCAAAGCCTGAGACTCCTTGTAAATTTTCCTCTACAGGACAAATTGGAGAGAGTCCAGCGGAGGGCAACAAAATGATTAGGGGCTGGGGCACATGACTTATGAACAGAGGCTGAGGGAACTGTGATTATTTAGTCTGCAGAAGAGAAGCCTGAGGGGGGATTTGATAGCAGCCTTCAACTACCTGAAGGGGGCTTCCAAAGAGGATGGAGCTTGGCTGTTCTCAGTGGTGGCAGATGACAGAACAAGAAGCAATGGTCTCAAGTTGCAGTGGGGGAGGTCTAGGTTGGATATTAGGAAACACTATTTCACTAGAAGGGTGGCAAAGTACTGGAATGGGTTACCTAGGGAGGTGGTAGAATCTCCATCCTTAGAAGTTTTTAAGGCCTGGCTTGACAAAACTCTGTATGGGATGATTTAGTTGGGGTTGGTCCTGCTTTGAGCAGGGAGTTGGACTCGATGACCTCCTGAGGTCTCTTCCAACCTTAATATTCTATGATTCTATGAACCCCCAGATGCTATCTATCTATCTACTAATTGACCAACTGCTACATGTAGATCAACAGCTTGTGTCTCTCACCAACAGATGTTGGTCCAATAAAATATATTACCTCACCCATTTCCTCACAAATGGGACTTAGCTAAAACTGTAGAGCAGATTCATTAACTGTCTCTCTCTTTCTAGTGTCTCGGTGCCACTAGATGGGACAGAACATCATACCCAGAAAGTGTGTGGGTTACACGTCTTTATTAATTCAGACGCTCAGCCTTCAAATTGGAGAGGTGTGGTCAGCAGCTACAGAGCAAAGTCAGTGAAAATGCCAATTCAATAAAGAAACATGAGAGCATAAAGTGAAGATTGAACCAAAAGAGGAACTCACTTCGACATCCGTCAGAACAGACTGTTGTAATTATGGGTTCGGGTCACTAGAGAGATGCACAGACCAAGATTTACAAAAGTGACTCGCAATTTTAGGTACCAGAGTGTTGCCAACGAAAGTCTGGCAGTGCTAGGTCTTCTCCTGAAAGGTGCAGCTCCTAGAAGAATGTGGTTACAATTAAAAAAAAATTTAAAAAGAAACATTTCTAGTCCCCATTGAGATGGAGCAAAACCACGTAATGTGACCCAAGGGTTATCAAAATATTAGAAATTTGAAGGCAAAGAAAAAGAACCCAACAATTATAATTTAATGAAATCTCATGTTTCTAAAGATGATCTCATGATTTTTGGAGCAGGACTCATGATTTTTAAATGCTTGCTCTTGAGGAAGCCCTGGGCACCTGCCTTCTACAAATCTGGTGCCTTTATGGTATCTCATTTTCATCATCCAAAATCATCTGTCGCTTTCCCAAACCTTAGCCATTGTCACATTCCCTTTGGGAGCCAATCTGATGCCCCTTGAAATCAACAGGCCTCTTTCCATTAACCTTGGAGAAATCCCATAGCCAAAACGGTTCAAAATCAACAACTAAGCTGGTGGGTCCCAGACAAACACATGATATGTGGTCCAGTAAATGGTGTTTCCAACCCTCCAGAGGAGCCGAGACATGAATGGAGGAAAGGCTATCGTGTCCTCCTCTCTCGGTAGGGAGTTTGCAGTCTTGCCAGCCCAGAGCATTCCAAAAGGGTGTGTCAGGCCCTAAAAATCAGGAGATTGGCTTAAAATCAGAAGGTTTGTTTTAAATACTAAATTTAATTTCCCCCCTTTTCCTTCTGCTTTCTGAGTCTTTCCGTCATTCTGGTGTCATCTTTCCAGCTGTACTAACCAACCATAAGGGGTGAGACGGAGAGATATTTCTTTTAATGAAAGCTGATATCCTGGTGCAATCTCAGAACTCCAAGATCTGGTCTACACTACAGACCTATATTGGTATAAAAATCCAACCCCCTGAGCAAAGTAGTTATATCAACATAACCCCCCTGAGTAGACTGCATTATGTCAGCAGGACAGGTTCTCCTGCCAACATAGCTACTGCCTCTCAGGGAGGTGGATTAACTATGCTGAAGGGAGACCTCTCTTGCATTAGTGTAGAGCACTTCTCCCATGAAAGCTCTACAGCAGCACAGCTGCACCGATGCAGAGTTTTAGGTGTAGACATGCCCCAGTTTTAGGTGTTGACATGGTGGGTTGCATGGGTTGAAAGAGGGCAAGGGACTTGTATGGCTCGGGGAGGACAGGTTTTTCTTTTAGGTGGGAGAGGGCAAGGGCAGTTGTGAAGGGTGGAAACGAGCAGAGGGTAGAAGAGTCCGTAAGGGCAGGGAAGATGCTACAGAACCCAAAAGAGGCACAGATGGTTCCATGCCCAACTACTGCTCCAGCTTGCCCCCCCTGGTTAGTCGGGCTCCTTCCCAGCACTTTCTGCAGAGCCCTGTGCACCTCCTTGTTCCTCAGCATGTTGATCAGGGGGTTGAGTATGGGGGTAACCAGCCTGCACAAGAGAGAGACACTTTTGCCCTGGTCCTGGGATGATGGCTGCAGGTATACATAGATGTAAATGAATAGATATATGTTATCACCATATGATGAGGTTATATCTCCTGTTTTTTCCCCAAATACAGAGCAGAAACATTTATTGAACAACTCTGTCTTTTCTGCATTATTTTCGATAAGCCTACCATTTCCATCTAGTAATGACCTAATATCATTGTCAGGATTCTTCCTGCCCCCCCAACATATTTTAAATACCTTTTTCTTATTGTCTTTAAATCTGCTTGTGTCCCTTTGCTTTCCTCATCAATTTTCTACAATTCCTAATTTCAGATTTATATTCAGCTCCCCCTGTCTTTTATTTGTTATAAAAAAGCCCCATATTCCATTCCCACACACAGCCCTGTGCCTGCCCAAGGGCCTGATTGGAGCCAGCACTCCCAGTGAGGACAGGTCTTATAACACATTCCCAGTCTATCTGTGCTGGAGCTGGATTAGAGTCAGCACCCCCAGAGAAGGGAAAGAATTTATATTCCATTCCCAACCCTCCACCGTAGGCCTGTCAATTCCCCCCCCCCCACTCCCCTTTAAAATTGTAGTAAAAGAATCATAGCCTTTATGGACAGAAAAGACTACAAGGTCCATCCAGCCTGACCTCCAGCATCCCGACTGAAACCTTGTGATTGTCATTTTGTTCGGTGTTTGTACAGTGCCTAGCACAAGGGGGTCCAGTATACTAATTATTTCCATGAGGCAGAGAACCAGCTGCTGGTGTGTCGAGACCACTGCTCACCTTGCTGACCAATACTGTCTCATTGTTACTTTGTGCTCCCGCATCTGCCTGTATCTATCTGTTGTCTCTTGTCTTATACTTAGATCGTCATCTCCTTGGGGCAGCGACTGTCTCTTTGTTCTGTGTTTGTTCAGCATCTGGCATAGTGGGGACCTGCTCTATGACTGGGCACCTCACGCTGTCAGCTTAACACAAATAATAGATACGAATACTGTGTGTGGAGATAAGTGATTACACTAGCAGAGTTCTGGCCCGCTAGTTACCAAGTTGGCCGGTAGATGATGTAGCAAGAGTTTAATAAAGTGAGGGATATTTGGGCAGGAATTCATTGTCTGCTCTGCTCATATAACTCACGGACGAATGCTATCTTGAGAGGGGCACTTGAATGATGAAAAACAGAGATGGGTAGGAAAAGCTGTTCACATCTTGTGAAATTGTTTGAGATTTTAAACCATTTGCCATCTGGAATCAGCATGAAGGGTTGAAATCTTGAAAATTTGCCTGAACCAAAATTAAAAAAAAATTAGTTTGGGTCAATTGAAATGTTTTGTTTTGTTTTAAGGATTTCACAATATTTTGATTTTTTAAAAATCTCTAGTTAGCTTTAATTTGTGTTGAACCATAAAGATGGAAATTTCCATTTACTAAATGTCCAAATGGGAGGTTTCCACAAATTTGAAACTTTTTTACTTTTCTCAAAAAATATTGTCACTCACTGACACCCCACCCCAAAATGTTCAGATTGGATGAATCAGCATATTCTGACAAGAGAATTTTGAGGTAAAAGATTCCCAACCAGCTTTAATGGAGGATCCACATGAATGAAGATCAAAGCCACTTACCACCCCACTGGTAGAGAAAGACTCACTCCATAGACTCTATATCTGTTTCAAGGCATCCCACCTCTGGGGTTGCCATTTCATCAGCTGCTGTTACATGTACAAACTATGTATTTGGTGTATGAAAAAGGAAGTTCTTCTTCATGCCGTCCACAGTCAACTTGTGGAACTCCTTACCTGAGGAGGTTGTGAATGCTAGGACTATAACAATGTTTAAAAGGGAACTGGATAAATTCAGGTGGCTATGTCCATAAATGGCTATTAGCCAGGATGGGTAAGAATGGTGTCCCTAGCCTCTCTTCGTCAGAGGATGGAGATGGATGGCAGGAGAGAGATCACTTGATCATTGCCTCTTAGGTTCACTCCCTCGGGGGCACCTGGCATTGGACACTGCCGATAGACAAATACTGGGCTAGATGGACCTTTGGTCTGACCCAATATGGCCGTTCTTATGTTCTTATTGGCTTCTTATCTTTCAAATATTTTTGAAAATGCAGCTCAGTAATAGTGGTGATTTCTGAGCCAGTATCAAACAAACAACTGGTCTTCACCTCGGCTATCGGTACTTTGGCAGTTAGTCTCCAAATGCTCACTCACACAAGTTGATAGATTTGCTGGCACTGTCTGAGCGCCTCTCAGCACTGTATGCAGACTGATTTTCCACCAAGGACGGGCCAGGAATCCTTCTGCCACTGTTTGGCCTTCTACTGTAGATGGGCCACTCATTCCTGATGCCGCTTTGGTTTTGAGTACCTGGGGCTCTGGGCTCTTTCGCAGTGGACATTCTGAGCTAGTGAGAGATGGTTTGTGTGGGGTGGGAAAGGGAAGGCATGTTGTGGGGCAGATTAGGCAGGCTTGTTCTGCAGAGTGGGAGAGGCCAAAGGGTTTGTGTGGGTGGAGAGGGCCAGGGCTGTGGAGAGAGCAGAAGGCTCCACATGGGCACAGAAGAGGTTACGGTAGCTATGAGAGATAGAGATGGTTTTGTGCCAATTGCTCTCCCAGCTCAGACCTCCTGGGCAGTCATAGCTCCTCAGTGCCCTCTGCACCGCCCTGTGCACCTCCTTGTTCCTCAGCGTGTAGATGAGGGGGTTGAGCATGGGGGTCACCATGGTGTAGAAGAGGGCTACTATCTTGTCCCGGTGCTGGGAGTACCTGGATGGAGGCTGTAGATACGTGGAAATGGCTGTGCCATAAAAGAGCGACACCACGGCCAGGTGGGAGGCACAGGTGTTGAAGGCCTTGATCCTGCCTTTTGCTGAGCGAATCTTCAGCACTGCGGCGCCTATGTAGCCGTAGGTTATCAGGATGAAGCACAGTGGAACCAGCAGGAAAATCACTGAGCTGGCGAGGACCTCAGCCTCATTGGCAGAGGTGTCGACACATGCCAGTTTGAGCAGGGCCGCACCTCGCAGAAGAAGTTATCAATTTGGTTCCGCCCACACCGGGCAGCCTCAGGGTCCGGATGGTCTGCAGGATGGAGTTGCCGGCTGCACAACCAGGCGGTGGCCGCCAGCTGCAGGCAGAAGCGGTGGTTCATGATGGCCATGGCGCGCAGCGGCTGGCAAATGGCGGCATAACGGTCATAGGCCATGATGGCCAGCAGGAGGCACTCGGTTAAACCCAGAGAGAGGGAGATGTAGAGCTGGGCAAAGCAGCCAGCCCAAGATATGGAT
Organism: Mauremys reevesii; assembly: GCF_016161935.1. Classification (NCBI taxonomy): domain Eukaryota; kingdom Metazoa; phylum Chordata; order Testudines; family Geoemydidae; genus Mauremys; species Mauremys reevesii. The sequence goes on along the minus strand of NC_052626.1, from coordinate 84,998,495 downwards.
TTGTGAGTTCTTCGGAAATTCATCAGCATCAGGGGGCCAAAACTAGTGGCGTAGCCAAGGTCCAGGAAAGAGAGGTTGCTGAGGAAGAAATACATGGGCGTGTGGAGATGGGGGTCTAGCCATGAGATCACGATGATGGTGGTGTTTCCAAGCATGGTCATGGTGTAGGAGATTAAAATGAGCACAAAGAGCAGCAGCTCTAACTGTGGCTGGTCAGACACCCTAGCAGGATGAAGTCCCCCAAGGAACTTTGGTTTCCATCTTCCCCTGCCCTTTTGCCATACATCACCTGTAGGGGCCAGAAAGAATAAGGGTGAAAAATATCCTGCAGCAAGGAGATTTGTGATACTAGGTGCTAGTGCTGGGACTGACAGTGGGTATTTTCGGATTGGTAGCCTTGAGTCCTAGGAGACAGGTAAGTGTTAAGTGAATGGATTAGGGAAATGCCAGAATCTCTAATAACCTGGGAATGACCCACCTGCAGCACTGCATATATTTATGCAAAGGTCAGGGAAATCTCTCATCTGTCTGTCTGCAGTGTTATTGTAGTCGGGTCAGTCCCTGGATATTGGAAAGATGACGCGGAGGAGATAATATCTTTATTGGATCTGTTACCAAGGGTTCTCAGAACCCACAGCAGGGGCAACTTAACTGTTTCACTCCAGGTGTTGTCAGGGATAAATGAATGGGAATACAGCAATTCTGCCTTATGAAATATTAATACAAGTAAGAGGACACTATCTATTATTATTAGATTTAAGTGCACACAGACATAAGCAATAGATTTAGAGCAGCCCAGATATTTACCTAAAACTGGATTGGTATTGAGTAATTAGCAGCAGGTTGTGAGTGGACAGTCGTCGAGAAAAACATCTCTCTAAATGGCTTCAGAGGACTGCTCCAGAATCCACTGTATTCACTGATCTTTTATAACTAACTTCTACAAAACACATAGGTCACAATAACCTTTACAAAATCATCACATTCCCAAACTTTCAATAAACTTCTATCAGAGGTGCCCAGACTCCAGGTCTTCCATCCACCAAGGTTTTCAATTTCCCTTGTTGACCATTCTTTCCCCTCCTCCCATTCTGATTAGCAGAAACTCCCAGTTACTTTTCACCTTGCCTCTAAAAGCTGTTTTCCAGTTAACTCTTAACTATGTGGTGTTCCATTTTATTAATTCACCGTGTCTCAATGCACAGAATATGGTTGCAATTATCTTGATTGCATTCTGGGGTGCACACATCCATCAAATCTAGGGTAACAAACAAGCTTCCTTTGGTGAGTGTCACAACAAAATGCAAAGTGAAGCAGACTTTTCAGTACAAGTATTTAAGCTCCCAGGCTGGTCTTTTCAAGGTTTTGTGCAGCTTTTCTTTGAGAATGAGGATTGATAGGTCATTAATACAGTGATAGCTTTGTGTCAAGTTTTCACCCACCAGTGATAGTGTATTTTTGTCTTCTATCATTTTCCTGTGTGAGTTCATTCAAGAGTATAGTGATTGTCTGGTTTCACCCTAATATTTGTTGTTGGGGCACTTAGTGCAATCGAGGAGATACACCACATGTTGTGATTGGTGTGTTTTAGAGTAATGGATCTTGAAATCCGTTTTGTGAATGCTGTTGGTCATCATAGAAATGGAAATATGGCTGCGGGTTTTGTGTCTGTTGTTCTGGCAGGGTATGGTACCACTTTGAGTTGGTGTGACCTGCACTATGGGGAGCTTGCTTACGATGCTGAGAATGGTGAGCTTGGGGGGTTGTTTGAAATGCCAGAAGAAGGGGCTCAGGATGTGGACCCTATCAAGTCTATGTTGTAAATTCATAATGTTGCTAGACACTAAAATCTCGAATTGAACACAGAGGCTGGATATATGGCTCATTATAACAATCTGTGACCCACTGAGCCTCCTCCTCCAGGTTCTCCCGCCTGCCCATTCCCCTCTATGACGGGAGACAAGTTCTCTGGCAACTTTACCTTGAACGAGCCGTTGAAATATGTGTTAACTATTTAGGCTTCTGTTCCTCTTTGTACTTAGCTGTGACACTCTGAGTACCTTTCCCTGCTCTGTGTAAGCTCAAAACCTTGTCTCTCTCACCAACAGAAGTTGCTCCAATAAAAGAAATCAGCTCATCCACCCTGTCTGTCTGCATTTCTAAGACAGTGGTCAATATGATACCAAATACTGTATGTAGCTAGCATTCATCACATCCTCATTCAATCTCTTCTCCTCCCATGTTGTACATTTTCAACTTTCTCCCCATCCTCACTTTCATCTTCATTCCTGTTCTTCCACCTCTCTCCTCCCCTGCTCTAACTCTACCAGAATCACCCAAAAAGGCTAAGAATGTTACAAATACTTTGGACTCCCTGACAGGAACAAGGGCACCTACTGAGGCTTTTTTACCCCCGAATAAGTACATCCATACATGTGAGACTTGGAAGGAAGAAGGGAGGCAGAGAAATCTGAGTGAGAAAAAAGACAGGGAGGAAGATACAGGTGGTGATGGTTGTCAGAGAGCAATGCTTTTGGCCATTCATTCAAAAATGGCTTCAGGACAGAAAGATGAAGACAAGGAATGAAAGTTGAAAGGAAACAGAATCCTCAGCAGCACAGTTGAGAGGCATTAGTTAAACTTGATGGGTTATTCGCTATTGTTTCCAAAATGCTGGGATGAGCTGGGGAGGGGCTGTGTCATTGACGGAAAAACAGTATAAAAAAGTGACTCTGGCAATTGTATTCTGCCCAATTTACCTGCAGTCCCACACAATGTAGTGATGGCCATGGGGTGATGGGAGTACGAATGGAATGATAACATGGAGATTTGTCCTGCTTTGAGCAGGGCGTTGGACTATATGACGTTCCAAGGTCCCTTCCAACACTAATCTTCTATGATTCTATGGGAAGATTCTAGAATACATTAACGTGAGTGAGTGAGAGGGTCTTATCCCGATGAACGGTCCAGGGGATAAGTCCTGGCTGAGGACTCTGGATAGCTGCTTCAGTATCCATCTCAAAAGTGAGAACAATAATCTTCCTTTTCGCCCTCCGTTATTCTGTCTCGCCTACTTAGATTGGGGCATGGATTGTGTGTCCTTCATTTACTGTGAGTCTGTGCAGCACCCAAAAGAACAGAGCCCTGATCTCAGGGTGACCAGAAAGCAAGCGTGAAAACTCGGGACATGGGGTGGGGAGTAATAGAAGCCTATATAAGAAAAAGACCCAAAAATCAGGACGATTCCTATAAAGTCGGGACATCTAGTCACCCTGATGATCTCAGCTGGGTCAGGGACTGGCTCTCACTGTGTGTCTGTGCAGTGCCTGGCACGATGGGGACCCATCTCTTTGGGAGCTTCTAGGTTCAACTGTAATATAACTTGTTGGCACCCACTGAGGATCTGCTCCAGAGAGAGACTGGGGGAGAAAATAAACTTTAGGAGGAAAGTAAGGTGGGACAGAAGGTTGGTTAAAAAGAGAACTGCTCCTGATACTCCAGTGAGATCCACCACTGGAGATCCATGCACCCACTGGACTCCCACCAAGGCTCCGTCCAGCCAGTTCAGATTGGGGCCACAGCATCTGTGCTATTGATAAGCCTATGCTGGTAACAACCCTGATTTTGGAGATGTGGCAGGAAACATCCATCCATCCTAATCATCATAATCCCCCGGTCAGTCTGTCTGCCTGTCTCCATTCATTGTGCTGTTCCCTTCCCCACTCTCTCACTCTGCCTATTTCAAATCCCCTCCGCCCCTGACTCACCTTCATTCACCTCCGGATCTGCTCTCCCAGACCGCTCCTGCCGGAACAGCTCCGGGCTGTTCAGATGCTCTGATACCAGGGCAGAGTTTTAGCTGCAATCCCTGCTCCCTTCACTGAAACCCGCTCAGTGCTTGCAGAGCCCGGAGATGAGGCACCCCAGGCCGAGGGGCTGAATGTCTACGGGGTTTGGGAGGAGGTGGGTAAGGAAACCAGCTAACTCTGTCCACCTGCTGTGTGGGCAGCACAGCCACCTCTGGCTCTGGAAACCTGAGCTGGGTGGGGATGTCCTAAGCCTCTCTCAGTGGGAAGGGGCTGCTGAGAACCCAGCGACGGCAGTGCTGGGAACATTAGAAAAGCCAGAGATGAGAGAGAGAGAGTTACTGAGTGTGTGTGGGCTGACAGAGGCTAGGCATGGGCAGATGGAAATAGAGAGGGGGAGTCAGATGGAGAAAAGGATGGATGTGGAGAAAGAGAGGAAGTCAGAGGTGAATTGGTAGAAGGACAGAGAAAGGCAGAGGACAATAAAGAAAGAGAGAGATGGACAGAAGAGGAGAGAGCTGAATAGATGCAGAAATGTACGGTGGATGGCTAGAAGGATGAGCTGGCAAGCCAGACCACTCTAAAGCCGTCCTTGTGTCTCCAAGCTTACGGGGATGGTATCTCTATGTGTCTCGGTGGGCTGAGGTCCAAAGCATGGCCAGGAAGGGCCCCGTCTCTGAGACTGCAGGTGTCTCCTCCCACACAGCTCAGGATCTCCGTCCCAGACTTCTAAGGGCCGTGTGAGGGGAGGGACACAAACCTTTATGGTTGTCAGAGCTGGAGAGTATGGGGAGAGTTTCCTCCCTGCATCGTCCCCAAGGGGCTGGCAGTCAGCTGGTGATGTTTGCAGAGCCCCAAGGACCAGGGTTGACAGTTTTGTGGGAAAAGTTAGGTCAGGCCAGGGGGCTGGTAAATAACAGCTTAAGCCTGGCTTATACCCAGAACCTGGAAAAAAAGAATTGCATCAGTGTCCAACATCATAGAACAAATCTTTTCAACCTTCAAATGCCTGCATTTACACCTGATGAATAGGCTTGTTCTACACACTACAGAAACTTGAAAATGACTTTTTGCAGAAGGGCATGGGGTATTGGAATAACTGGACAGTTACCTGATACAGAAGGGTATCTGGTACTGGAGTAACTGGACAATGACCTGATGCAGAAGGATATGTAGTATCAGATTGGCTGGCAAAGGATCTGGTGCCAAGATATTCGGCCCCTGTCTGTAACAGAGGAAACTCTGGGACTGGTGCCAACTGTCCCTGGCAGAGTAAGTGCCCTCATTAGGCTTCAGAATGCAACATGTTGGGCACTGTTAGAGTCTTGGCTCCTGGCTCCAGCTGTGGGATCCAGCAATTGGGACTTATTAAAAACATGCTATTTGTGACATGGCCTCTGATGAGTCCCTTGTGGGGCCATTAAAAATTTTTCTGCTTCAGATTAAGAAGGGAATCGAAGTTAATCCAAAGGGAGTCAAAGTCGAGCGAGCCCCATGAGCAGCGGGAGAGATTTTGTGTTAATTTCCAGTGGAATAAGGGGGCCCAGAGATCACAGGTGTTAGCATGATCCTGTCACTTATACAACACTAAGCAGTCAAACCTGGTTCAGGGTTTTGAGGACAGAGACCTCAGCCTGCTCAATCCCATGGGCAAACCACCAGAAAATTTACGCCAAAGTCTGGAAATGTATTGAATCAGATGTACCAGAAGAAAAAGAATTTCAGCACAAGACATACATCAGTTTGAATCTGCCATTGGCTTGTTCTGAGAACCGAACGTAACCCAAACTTTTCAAAAGACCCATTCAGAGAGGATAGCAATTCATAGGATCATAGAATATCAGGGTTGGAAGGGAACTTAGGAGGTCATCTAGTCCAACCCCCTGCTTAAAGCAGGACCAATCCCCAGACAGATTTTTGCCCCAGATCCCTAAATGGTCCCCTCAAGGATTGAACTCACAACCCTAAGTTTAGCAGGCCATTAGACTCTCTTCTTTTGTCAGACAATCGCTCATAGTGGGAAAGAAAAGGTTTTAGTTCAGTTGATGGCTGTGACTGGTGGTTTCCTGTCTTTAACAAAAGAGACTGACACAGGAGATAGGATGGCAGTACAGCTTTTCTAAATCTCTGGATAAAAGGTGGCTGCTCAGTCTTAGCATCCAGGACAAGTATGCTGCTCTAACTCATTAAACCCACACTCCCCTCCCACAGCTGGGGAGAGAACCCAGGAGTCCTGACTCCCAGTCCTGTCTACTATCTGTCTCTGCAGGGCGGATAAAGGATTTAGCAGCAGGATAGATTGCTTGTAGATGAACTGGTCTTGTGTATTTAGTGCTATAGGAAAGGGGTTCTATCACTGGGTCCACACAAGTGCAGGTAGCTGGGTCTGCATTTCCTGACTGATCCGCACAGCATCCACTGACAGCATCCAGCCCCGGGTTTGTGGGAAAATCACTGGACAAGTGTGTGACTTATTCCCTGGTGGGTTCTCTGCTTGGGGAGGCAGCTCCTCCTTATCCAAGCATCCAACCATTGTTCTGAATCCTCAGGGGAGATTGGAGAAAAGACCCACCCCTTTGTCTAGGCCTTGATCTATTTTCTAAGAAGTGCTAGGTCCCTCTACTCCTCCTCTCAGCTGACTGGCCTGTACACAAAGACCTCCATGGCCAGCTTACAGATTTCCTGCACCTGGTGGAAGATAAGCTAGTGCCTCCAGGGTCAGGAGACCTTGCTGGAATCCCTCCACACCAGGAGTGTCACAAGGTCCAGAACCCTGGATCAGTGGGTGATGTTGCACACCCAGGGCTTGAGCTGGGGGAGGAAGCCAGGCCCGTGTAGTGGTACCACTTGGCCACCTGGCAGAGTGGATCCCTGACCAAGTCATTATAGCAGGTCAGGAGGTAGTGTCACACAGGGCAGGAGGTGGGCAGTGCACTGCAGCCACGTACATGCTGTCCTGTACATGAACATGACCAGATAGGTGTTGGGTGATAGGTGAGAGGTGTAAATGGCTTGGGGGTCCTGGACCAGGTGGATGATATGGATGCATAGAGTGGGTAGAGCGCCTCCAGCTGGAAGAACCTGATGACCTTCAGTGCCATGTGGCTGTAGATGACACATGCCCCCACCACATTCCCAGAGGGGCTGGTGCCGCAGAGAGCCTGGCACTCTGTGAATGTCATGATGTCCCTGCTCTGGAAGGCCTTCTTATCAAAGAGTACTACCATTGTGCCGAATCCTCAGTGGAGATTGGAGAAAAGACCCACCCCTTTGTGGGAGCCTCAATCTCTTCTTTAAGAAGCACTTGTTCTCTCTGCTCTTCCTCCAAGATGCCTGGCCTGTACACAAAGACCTCCATGCCCATCTTGCAGATCTGCACCTGGTGGAAGGGAGGCTGGTGCCTCCAGGCTTGGGAGCAGGTCTAGCACCCCGCAGGCGTCACAATGTCAGCGTGCTGGAAGACCTATGACACTCAGTGGGGCTGCAGCATGAAGAACTGTAGCGCGGCCGCCTCCCACCGGAAGAGGGAATGGAGAAGGTCTCAGGCAGGCCCCTGCAGCAGCTCTGGGCTGCCTCCGGGCAGGAGGTGGAAGATTTGCTTCGCCAGCTCCATCAAGTGGAAGATGTCAGGATGCTGGCTGAAGAGCTGGCTGGAGCAGGGCCACCCGGGGGGGGGGGCAAGAGGGGCAATTTGCCCCAGGCCCTGAGCCCTATACGGGCCCCCACCAGAGTTTTTCGGGGCCCCTGGAGCGGGGTCCTTCCCTCACTCCGGGGGGCCCGGAAAACTCTTGCGGGGCCGGGCGCAGGAGGTTCTTCTGCTCCCGGTCTTCGCCGGCGGGGGGTCCTTCCGCTCCGGGACGGAAAGACCCCCCGCTGGCGAATTACCGCCGAAGACGGAGCGAGACCCGCCGCCGAAGTGCAGCCCGGTCTTTGGCGGTAATTCAGCGGCGGGGGGCCCTTCCATTCCGGGACCCGCCGCCGAAGTGCCCCGAAGACCCGCGGCGGGGGCCCCTCTGCCACCGAATTACCGCAGAAGACCCGGCTGCACTTTGGCGGTGGGTCGCGCTTCAGCGGTAATTCAGCGGCGGGGGGTCCCACCGTGGGTCTTCGGGGCACTTCGGCGGCAGGTCCCAGAACAGAAGGGCCCCCTGCTGCCGAAGACCCCGGGCCCCCGGAATCCTCTGTGCGGCCCTGGGCTGGAGAAGGTGGAATATGAGCACCAGCTAGAGAGGGGGAGCACATGGGTCCTGCCAGGAGTGGATGGCATGGTGCTGTACCCGTTTCGCAGTCCCAGCACCATGTGGGGACATGATCAGAGAGATTAAAATGCAAACCTCCTAGATGGGAAAGGCTCCATATCCCATTGTCTGGCCCCCTGAGCCAGCCAGTCTCCATGACCTGAGACTGGATCGGAGCTGCTGCCCCACAGCTTTGGGGCCCCTGAACATCCTTGCTCCTCAGCGTGCAGATCGGGGAGTTGAGCATGCGGGTGATGATGCCATAAAAGACGGAGACCATCTTGCCCCGGTCCTGCAAGTAGCTGGAGGGAGGCTGTGGATACATGGAAATAGTGGAGCCGTAGAAGAGTGACACAATGGCCAGGTGGGAGACACAGGTGTTGAAGGCCTTGAGCTTACCCTGGGCAGAGCGAATCCTCAGCACTGTGGTGACAATGTAGCTGTAGGAGACCGGGATGAGGCCCAGTGGCACCATCAGGAAGAGACCACTGACAGCAAATGCCTGGGCCTCATTGACAGAGGTGTCGACACAGGCTGGCTTGAGCAGGGCCAGCACCTCACAGAAGAAGTGGTTGACCCAGTTCTGGTCGCACTGGGGCAGCAGCACGGTCAGAATGGACTGCAGGATGGAGTTGCCACAGCTGCACAACCAAACAGTGGCTGCCATCTGCAGGGAGAGGCAGCGGCTGGCAGGTGGCAACATAGTGGTCGTAGGCCATGAGAGCAAGCAGGAGGCACTTGGTGCCAGCCAGCGAGAGGAAGATGTAGAGCTGGGATACGCAGCCTGCCCAGGTGACAGACTTATGGATGCTGTGGAAGTTCACCAGCATCTGAGGAACGGTGCTGGTGGTGTAGCAAAGGTCCAGGAAAGAGAGGTTGCTGAGGAAGAACTACATAGGGGTGTGGAGACTGGGTTCCAGCCACAAGACAACGATGATGGCCAGGCTCCCCACCATAAAAAGCGGCATCTCCAGGCGTACACAGGAGCGTCACCTTCAAGAGCTCCCCATGTGCTCTCAATGAACCCTGCCCCCTTCATACTTTGTCATAGAAAATCTGGGCCAGCTGGGTGGCAGGTCAGATCCTTCTGCCAGGGAATGGCTTTGTTGCAGAAAAGTGGTTGTGTGGCACTTAGTGACAAAGGAGGGTCTATATGCCAGGGAATCAAAGTGTCCTAGAAAACTAGATCTGTGGCAGTTGGTGAGAGTAATAGGATACAGATGGCAAGAAATGGATTTGTCATTGAAAATTGATGCTTAGATTGTAAGCTCTTTCCAACAGGGAGTTTTTTTTTCTTTATTTCTGCAGGTCCTGGTTGTGACTGTGTCTCCTAACTATGACTCCAGTTTTATCTTATCCATAACAATAATATGCCGAGAAATTAAATCATAGAACAGTGGATCTGTGGCAATTGATAGTAGTCATAAGATACTGTAACAGGGCCCCTGCCTCCCGAGCACCCGCTCATGGCCTGGTTAGGTCTGTGGTGGCTATCCTCTCTTTGTCCTCTTCAGGACTCCTTAAGAAATCCACACAGTCTGTCTCATGGCTAACAGCAACCCTGTCCGGGGCTCATTCAATAACAGAAACAGTTCAAAACAATCCTCCGGGTCCCAAAAGAAAGCCCATCACAGCAACACAAAAGTTTATATTCAGCTTTGAGGTCTTCTACCACTCCCAGGGCTCCTCTTCTGTCCCAGTCACCACTTCATAAAGCCACCACTCCCAGCCCTTCCGAGCTGGAGCTCAACTTGACAGCTTCCACCTCCTGTTCCCTTCCCCGCTGGCTCTTTATCAGGAACACATGTCCACTGTCAGGCCTTGTCAAGGCTGCAAATGAGCCACAGTGAGTGGGAGTAGTTCCCTCGTAAAGGGCTCAGTCCACCCTGTGACACATCTGGATGCCAAGAAACAGAGTTGAGAGACAAGGTAGATGAGATAATAACATTTATTGGACAGACTTACGTGGCTGGAAGGAACAAACTTTCGAGCTTCACACAGCTCTGGAGAGGGTAACCAGAGTGTTCAAGTTAAATATAAGATGGGACAGATGGTTAAGCATGTTGCAGGAGCCCATTTAACATGAAGTGGGAAATTAACACCTCTGCAGTTGTCAGACAATGAAAGGTAAATAGACTGCAGGGTGTGTTACAAATTGTTAAGTACACTGCTCTACAGGCAGTGAAATAATAATGCTTCTGAAATAAATGTAGTCAAACTTTACAAATACTGGGTCACTGAGAACAAAAATGATGCGTAAAATTGTTGATTGGCTCTAGTTTTCAAGATATGCTATTGGGTCAGTATATACGAGCCTTGACTTGGGAATAGTGGAGGATAAGTGAGTTATAAAAGGAAGGGATCTCAATTTAAACCAGAAATGACTAAAATACATCTTTGACTGGATCTATGAATAAATCTATGACTGGGTTTGGACAGTACTTGCTTTTTAGGCAAAACAATGAATGATGCAATCTGAAGCTGGTATTGTGTCATACATGATATGAATTGCATCATGTTAGTCCTAGAAGTCATGGATGATGCAATCATAACGAAGCTTACATCACTCTGCTGAACAAATTGCGCTATATCAGCTCTAGAAATCATACAGTGTCGTGCTCTCTTATTTGTCAGTGTTTGATTATGCAAAGGACACATTTCTGTTTAGCCAAAGTGAGCAGAGATGCCTCGTACTTGTGTGAACAGTGCAGATAACTTCTGCTAAGTTTGTGGTGAAGTGACTTTTGCATGACAAAAGCGCAGTATAACCACTATGGTTAAGAAAGCCTATCACCTTTATTTTGGCTGCAAAATTGGAGATCAGGACAAGAGCTGGGCCCCACACATACGCTGCAACACTTGTGCAACAAATCTTCGCCAGTGGTTGAACAGGACAAGGAAATCTATGCCTTTGCAGTGCCAATGATTTGGAGAGAGCCAACAGATCATACCAGCAATTCTTACTTCTGCATGATGCCTCCAGTTGGGAAAGGAGTGTCAAAGAAGAAAAAGTGGACTGTGCATTCTCCAAACATTCCATCAGCTATACGCCCAGTACCCCACGGAGAAGGACTGTCGGTTCCTGATGCACCAATATCATTCTCACTTGAGTCAGACGAGGAAGAGGAAGAGGATGAAACTTCTGGTCCTGAACCATCAACGTCACAGGACCCACAGTTTTTCCCATCCTCCTCCTGTGAACCACACCTCATAACACAAGGTGAACTGAATGACCTTGTCAGGGATTTGGAACTACCCAAGAGTAAGGCAGAGCTGTTGGGCTCCAGACTACAGCAGTGGAATCTCCTGGCAGGTGATGTTAGGGTTTCCATGTTCCGTGACTGTCAAAAGGATCTTGTCCCATTCTTCTTCATGGAAGGTGATCTTGTAGCCTGCAACAACATCGATGGTGTGATGGCAGCCCTCAACATCGTTCACGATCCAGATGAGTGGAGACTGTTCATTGATTCATTGAAGACGAGTCTTAAAGCTGTTTTACTGCATAATGGCAATGTTTTGCCATCAATTCCAGTTGGTCATGCAGTCCATATGAAGTAAACCTAGGACAACATGAAACAACTTTTGTCAAGGCCATTGACAAAACACAAGCAGCTTTCAAGTACCTCCGTGGAAAATTTCCAAGGTTAAGTGAAGCTAAGATAAAGGAAGGTGTCTTTGTTGGTCCTCAGATTCGTGAACTTCTTTGAGATGATGCATTTGACCATGCAATGTGTTGCAAGAAAAGATGGCACAGAAAGCCTTCCAGTTAGTGACAATACATTTTCTCGGAAACAAAAAGGCAGACAACTACAGGTTGTTGGTGGAAAATCTCCTCAAGGCATACAAAAGCCTTGGTTGCAATATGTCACTAAAGATACATTTTTTGCACTCTCATCTAGATTTTTTTCCACCGAACTGCGGAGCAGTGAGCGACGAGCATGGCGAGCAATTTCACCAGGACATTGCAACAATGGAGAAACTCTATCAGGGCAAATGGAGCCCGTCAATGCTTGCAGACTATTGCTGGACAGTGACAAGAGATGCTCCATTTAATGAATACAAGAGACAAGCCAAGAAGCGCCGAGTAGACACTGAATAGGACTAAACTATGTACATAATAGTTTTTGCCTTTTGTTTCATAATAAATTTTAGTTAGATAACCCTTTTGCTGATTTTTAAGTGTTACATAAACAGGACAGGTGAAATATTATCATGTAAAGCAACCATAAACACATGAAAAGACCTAGGTTTACAATTTATTATTAAAACTCTACTAGCTACACAATATACATAGACATAAAATGTAAAAATTTAAATATCTTAGAAACAGTAGCCAATCAGTTGTTTTAATTGTCATATTTGAATTCAGCACATCAAAATACATAATAAATAGCACATTTTATCTCTGAAGCAGATGACTTCTCAAAAATTGTAGACCAGTGGTATCAGAGGGGTAGCCGTGTTAGTTACTAACCTCTTTATCTCTAGCTTGCTTCTTGATTGCATATATATACCTGCCCCTGGAAATTTCCACTACTTGCATCCGACAAAGTGGGTATTCACCCATGAAAGCTCATGCTGCAAAACGTCTGTTAGTCTATAAGGTGCTACACAATTCTTTGCTGCTTTTACAAATTGTTGTAATGGGCCTGTAATGGTTCCTCCCTCTTCCACTCAGAGGGAGGTCACTCAGGCTGGTCCTTCTGGCCAGGACCAGAGTCTGCAGGACAGCCCTGAGCCCAAAATAGGGCTGTGCGATCAATAGTTCTAGTCAGGCTTTAGCCTGGTTTTGGGTGGCCCAAGCTGTCAGCTCTTAAACAGAGTCTATCAGGGCTGGCTTTGGCCTTGGCAGAGCTCAGGCAGCCAGCAAATAAACGGTCTTAGATGAGCTGGCTGGGCTTGAGGAGGCTCAAATGGCCAGCAAGCAAAGCAGTCTTAGGGCTGGCTTCAGCCTGGGTGGGGCTCAGGCAGCTGGTCAGGGAGGCTCCTTTTCAGAGCTAGGGCTTCTCTGAACAGTGTAGTGAGTCAGCCACCTTGGGGTGGGGTTGCAGGGGAATGTGGTCCAACCATACTCCACCCTGTCTCAGCCCAGGGCCCTGGCAGGGGCAGGATTGTCTGCTCCTGTGCTGGTGGGGATCCAGCCGCAACATGCTGACTGAGCCACCCCTGACTCGGCACCCAGCTGCTCCATGATTGCCCCAGGCCACTCCCTGCCAGCCCGGGGCATGATTGCCTCCAGGCCTCTTCCGGCTCCTCAGGATACATGGCGGCAGGCACGCCTGGCCAGTCCTCATCGGCGTCTGGGGATCAGGAACAGTCAGGCGAACTTTCCTCTCGGGGATGTGGCCGAATAGGCAGAGTGTCCTTCTCCTCCACCAGCTCTTTCCGAACTGTGCTGCAGAGCTGGCCTTTTTATACTGCCAGCCACACCCCGATACGTCTGGTGAAGGGGGCAGGGCGATCTAGGCTCCGCCCTCCAAGGGGAATGTAATAATGCCTCGCTCTCCCACTCAGCGGGAGGCCACTCAGGCTCACTACAGGGCCATAAAACCAGAGTCTCTGTTAAGTCCAGGGTTTTCAGTATCCAGAATGTCACAGCCCCAAGGACCCCCTCACTCAGGGGGTCCAATGGGGAGGCAGATCAGCCTTGTTTGTTGCTAATGCTGGTGCAGGCATTGCAAAGCATGTCAGGAAGGGTCAAAGGTGTGAATGTGGAGTGAAAGATTCTTTTACAGGTTGCGAGAGGCCAAAGAGGGACAGAGAGAACAGAGAATGGGTTAACTCAACACTTCATCTACCTCAGCCCGAAGATAAGATGCTGATTCCAGCCCAAGGCCACAGCACACATTTGACTTCCGGCTGCCGGCCAAGAAAGATGGGGACCTATTCCACCCCGACCAGCCGTGAGAAAGGAGGATTCAGCTGAACAGAACCACAGGGGCTGCAAAAATGAGCGAGACAGTGAAGGCCAGTGGTTGGGGAGGGGGGACAACCATTTTCGCTTCCCTGTGGCTGGTGTGTTTTGGGAAGCTGAGAAAGCCACGGAAGGCTGGTTTGGACTGGTACAAAGAGCACCAGGAACAGAGGTCCCTGAACAAAATGCCCCCCAAAGAACCCAGCACTTAAAAACCCTCCTGAAAGCTGAAGCAAGCTGGAGATCAATGTTACACCTGGATGACCCGTGCACGGGAGAAGAACTCCCATCCACCCTTCGCCCTCTTCTTCTTACAATACACCCAGGTTTGTCCAGCCTCGGGTAGCGTGGGTGTGAGTATGAAAGTGGGTTAGGGCCGGGGCACTAATGCTTTCTTTCTTCCTCTGAGTGACGTGGGAGCATTCCCAGCACTTGCCGCTGTTATTTTATTATTTTATAAATAAAGCTTTAAAATGTAGTCACTTGGTGTGCTCCTCCATCTCCTCCCCTAAAATCCTGCGGCCCCAGCCTGATCACGTGACCAGCGGTGGCTCTAGACATTTCGCCGCCCAAGGATGGCATCATGCCACAGGGGGTGCTCTCCTGGTTGCCAGTCCCGCGGCTCTGGTGGACCTCCCATAGGGTCCACCAGAGCCGCGGGACCAGCGGACCCTCCGCAGGCATGCTGCTGAAGACACCCTGCCTGCCGCCCTCCCAGCAACTGGCAGAGTGCCCCTCGCGGCATACCGCCCCAAGCATGTGCTTGGCATTTTGGGGCCTGGAGCCGTCCCTGCATATGACACCCCGGGCAGATTGGTAACATAAATCTTTCACAGGAAAACTTATGAATTTAATTCTCAGGCTCATCTTTTGAAGGTGTTGTGTAGCTTTCTTTTGAAACCTCCAACATAAGTTGATCCAATAAAGAGATTACCTCACCTACTTTGCCTTGCTCATATCCTGGGACCAACCTGACTACAACAATACTTGAAACAAATTGTCATAGAAAAATGCAGCTGTGGCAGCTGGTGGCAGTTCTACGATATGTATGCAAGGGGACAGGCAATGAGACAACCTACCTATAACACAAATTTCTTCCTCAGTGCGGACACTTAGAGACTGACTTGTACCCTGAATCATGGGAACGTACATTCTGTAAACATTTGAATTCTTGATAGTGTATATGCTGAGGTTATGTCAACATGCAATGCCCTTCTCAGAAACTTGAAAGAAAAATGCTTTTACTCAAATTGTAACCTGAACTCTGACCCTTAAAATAATTTACAAATTAATTTACAATTTTTTGAATAACTCTTATGAACTGTCATGCATCTTATTAGTAATTTTTGTAGTGGTCATCGAAACATTGTATGTCATTAAATTAACTTCTTATTTACCAAGGAGCTCTAGACCAACCTGGATGAGGAACCGAAGTCTAGAATAAATGGCTAATCTTTCCCTGGTAGCGTCATGGAGTATGAGTAACACACATTAATTTTGGATCATGTTAAAAAGTATTTCCATGTATCTGTGTTACCTTTGTTGCCTTTCAGCTTATTGGAGTTGTCAATTAATTATCAAACATTAACAACTAACCATTAATAATTGCTATGATGACACCTAGAGGCATTCATTTAACACTGCATTTCTTGAATTTCAGAGGTTTCATCAACCATCCCTACCAATCTATAGACCCAGAATCCAAACCCAATAACTTTGTAATCACTCCGTTTTGCATCTGGTTCTTGGTGCGAGTAATTAGATGAGCCCAGGGAAAGTCCACTGGTCTCCATTTCATGTGGTTTCTGCAACTGGTTTGTTCCCCAGCTTTGCTCAGGAAAATATTATAAGCACTGGCAATTCTGAAGTGGTAATTTTTTTGCAGGAGGATGTATGTCAGGATCCCCATGAGCAAACTCCAAATTTGCACTTCTAATTGTACTCTGCCCCTGATGTGGCATGGCAAATTACAGGGTAATCTATCTATTTGTGTTGATTTTAGATCACTTTGAAAAACTGGCTGATAGATTTCTGTTTATCGACTTATCTGTCTACAATCTATGGCTGAAAGGAGTTAATTACATGGAAATACTGAAATAATTTAATGTGTGTAGGTTGTCTAAATGATTATCTCAATTATTATTACTATTAATTAACAAATAATATAATATATTGTGCATTAAGGAAGATGAGGACAAACTGGAGAGAGTACAGACTGCCCATAGTCTAAACATGCAGGGAGGGAATAAGATAATCCCTCTACCACTAATAATAATTTAGACCCGCATCCTACCAGCAGTCAGAACTAGGGTTTTCAACGGAACTTTAAGGAATGAGGCACCCAAGTTCCACTGATTTTCAGGAGGATTATGGACTCAGATAGGGCTAAATATGAGATATGCACCAAGTAGAATTTTCCAAAGGATTTTCTAACTCCCACTGATTCCAATAGGAGTTAGGCCCCTAGCATCCATCTGTATCTATAGCCAAGTAAGTCCCTTTATAAATTGGACCTATTCTGCCTACATGTCTTAATCTCCTTTACCCAAACCACATCCAATTGATGGCAGTGGGACTGCCTGTGGGCTTAAGTTAAGCACATGCATAAATCTTTGCGGAAACAGGGCCTCTCAAGGGACAATAGGTTTACACAGCACTTTATAAACCTAACCAAAGTTATCCCTGCATATATTTGTGATTAGGGATCCCGGATAAGACAGATTCCAACTGTAACCAAATCTACCAATCTATGGTAGTTGTCTGGTCCTCAGCACCACAATATCTGAGCACCTAACAATCTCTAATGGGTTTATCCTCACATCACCCCTGGGAGGTAGGGTAGTTTTATCATACTCATAGGACAGAGCTTACAAAGCTAACCATCCCACATGCTCCCCAGCTCCTGGACCCACTTTTCTTCATTAAGTGTCAGGACGCAGCACACCAGGTATTGTTAGCATATCGGCTTCCACTCATGTCTGGAAAAATCTGAGTCTTATTAAAGACGTTTGCTATTTGTGAACAATCTTGATGAGCTCACAGCGGGGACAGACGGCCATTGACATTTTTTTCTGTGCCAAACCAAGAACTGAATCAAAGTGTGTCAAGAGGAACCCAACCTCAGGGTACGTTCCACATGCTGGGGAGGAGCGCAGCACAAAAACATCTAACAGGAACATACCAGTCCCCAGGCTGGATCCCACCCGAGTACATCTAGCCCCCATCTCCAACAGTGGCCCAGAGTCAAAGGAAGTGTCAACACACTCTCAGTGAACAGCTGGGAAATTTCTTACTAACCCCTGTCAGCCTTTCAGAGTAGCAGCCGTGTTAGTCTGTATCCGCAAAAAAAACAGGAGTACTTGTGGCACCTTAAAGACTAACAAATTTATTTAAGCATGAGCTTTCGTGAGCTAAAGCTCACTTCTTCGGATGCATAGAATGGAACACACAGACAGGAGATATTTATACATACAGAGAACATGAAAAGGTGGAAGTATGCATACCAACAGGCAGAGTCTAATCAATTGAGATGAGCTATCGTTAGCAGGAGGAAAAAAACTTTTAGAAGTGATAATTAAGATGGCCCATAGAAGGTGTGAGGAGAACTTAACATAGGGAAATAGATTCAATTGGTGTAATGACCCAACCATTCCCAGTCTTTGTTTAAACCACAGTTAATTGTATCTAGTTTGCATATTAATTCAAGTTCAGCAGTCTCTCTTTGGAGTCTGTTTTTGAAGTTTTTTTGTTGCAAAATTGCCACCTTCAAGTCTGTCACTGAGTGGTTAGAAAGGTTGAAGTGTTCTCCCACTGGTTTTTGAATGTTATGATTCCTGATGTCAGATTTGTGTCCATTTATTCTTTTGCGTAGAGACTGTCCGGTTTGGCCAATGTACATGGCAGAGGGGCATTGCTGGCACATGATGGCATATATCACGTTGGTAGATGTGCAGGTGTACGAGCCCCTGATGGTGTGTCTGATGTGATTAGGTCCTGTGATGGTGTCACTTGAATGGATATGTGGACAGAGCTGGCATCGGGCTTTATTGCAAGGATAGGTTCCTGGGTTAGTGTTTATGTTGTATGGTGTGCGGTTGCTGGTGAGTATTTGCTTCAGGTTGGGAGGCTGTATGTACACCTTAGGGGATGACACCTCTGCAAAAATCATGTCCATGTTGTTTAGTGCCACTGATCTTTCCCTCCCTCATGTCCAGTTAAACCATCAGTCATGGGTGCTGAATTTCCTCATGCTCAGACATTTTCAAAGCCATGAGGTCAGCTGTGATTTAGCAATGGAATATGGGGCCTTTTCCCAGCCCCAGGTCAAGGAGACTGGCTGAGACATATCTATATTCTAGCATTCGGTTCCATTTAGGTGTCTGTGCTGGGCAAATACCTGGCTACTCTCTAGACTTAAAAATATACTAAGTGACTACCTGTCTGTCTAAATCAGTGGTTCCCAAACTTTAACAAGATGCGAACCACTTTCATGAAAATATCAAATCTCATGAACACTTATTATTATTTATCATTACATTATTAATTTTATTACATTATGAAAACGGCAACATTCTTCCAAGATTTCACTTTTGTAACTCATATCACTTCAATTAAGCCTCCTACATATTTCAACAAGGAAAACCAGACGTGAAACAGCATGAAGGTATTTAAGACGCCAACTCAAGTAAAGAGTTCATCCCACAAGCATTCAGGTCTTGAGCAGTCCAGGCAAACAAAACACAACTATAACTAGGGCTGGATCCAGAACCCAGCGCCAAGCGCGCGTGCTTAGGACGGCGTTTGCAGGAGGGCGGCCGGTGGCTCTGCTGGACCTCCTGCAGGCACATCTGCAGGAGGTCCACCGGCGCCGCGGGACCGGTGACCACCAGAGCGCCCCCTGCGGCGTGCCGCCCTGCTTGGGGCGGTGCAAATCCTAGAGCCACCCCTGACTGCAACAAAGCTTAAACTTATTCTTCTGTATTTCCTTTTCCGATGTGCATAAGAGGAAAATGCTTTCTCGCATAAGTATGTTGTTGAAAATGGTGACAAAACCATAGTAGCTTTTTTGGCCAGCAGGTAGTACTTGTTTCTTGAACTCAGCCAAAAGTTGATCGATGAAAGACTACGGAAACTCCTTTTCAGTTCTTAATCACAGGAGATCTCAATCAATTTCTCTTTTTCCTCAGTGCTCAATATTTGCATTGAGAAAGTGTTATCATCAAAGGGGTTGCGAATCCAGTCATTATCACCCGCCATACCTGGAAAGTATTGCCTGAATGTTTTGCAAAGTCCTTTTGGTGTGCAGTTATATTGGCTTTAGTACACGGATCCAACAGAAGTTTATGTTCTGCCAGGAAGTCATGGTCATGGGGCTCGGGCTGACAGTCCCTGCATCCTCTGGATGATGGGATAAATTGCACCCTCAGCAGATGACACTAAGCTTCGGGGAGAGGTAGGTACACTGGAGTGTAGGGATAGGGTCCAGAGTGACCTAGGCAAATTGGAGGATTGGGACAAAAGAAATCTGATGTGGTTCAACAAGGACAAGTGCAGAGTCGTGCACTTAGGAAGGAAGAATCCCATGAACCGCTACCAGCTGGCTGGATATGAGTCATCATTGTGCCCTTGTTGTCAAGAAGTTCCAATGGCATATCAGGCTGTATTAGTAGGAGCATTACCAGCAGATCGAGTTATTATTACCCTCTTTTCAGCACTGGTGAGGTCACACCTGTAGTATTGCATCCAGTTTTGGTTCACCACTTCAGCAGAAGGGATCTGGATTGTTGTGGAAAATCAACTACACGTTGAGTTTGGATCAGACAAGCCTGAGGCTCCCTTATTGTTACAAGTGCAGGGGCGTAACAGCTCCCAGTAGCTGCCCCCTGATTCAAGAAACATACAAGCCTTTTAAAGCTTAAAACCACAGACAAATTACACACACATTTCATGTTGATTACCTTATCTGGAATATAATTGCAAAATTTAATAAAGGTCAAAAGCAAAAAGAAACAATCATCTCCCTTATTTGGCTTTTCCTGTTATTGTTATTCCCTATCTAGCTCTTCTGTGGTTTCACTTTTCTAAAGTTCCATTGTGATTATCAAAAACAAGCTTGTCTATGGCAAATTGTGTTTGGGGACTTTCCACTTCGCCTCCTCGTGCCCCTTGTACACAGAAGGCCATTGTTCTTTTTTGGGGACTTTCCATCCCACTTTTGCCTCCTCATGCCCCTTACATACAGAAACAAACTCAGCTCATACTTCAGGCCTACTAACTTGATCAAAGCCTGAGGCTCTTTGTAAATTTTCCTCTACAGGACAAATTGGAGAGAGTCCAGCGGAGAACAACAAAAATGATTAGGGGGCTGGGGCACATGACTTACGAAGAGAGGCTGAGGGAACTGTGATTATTTAGTCTGCCGCAGAGAAGCCTAAGGGGATTTGATAGCAGCCTTCAACTACCTGAAGGGGGGTTCCAAAGAGGATGGAGCTTGACTGTTCTCAGTGGTGGCAGATGACAGAACAAGAAGCAATGGTCTCAAGTGGCAGTGGGGGAAGTCTAGGTTGGATATTAGGAAACACTATTTCACTAGGAGGGTGGCAAAGTACTGGAATGGGTTACCTAGGGAGGTGGTGGAATCTCCATCCTTAGAAGTTTTTAAGGCCCGGCTTGACAAAGCTCTGTCTGTGATGATTTAGTTGGGATTGGTCCTCCTTTGAGCAGGAAGTTGGACTTGATGACCTCCTGAGGTCTCTTCCAACATTAATATTCTATGATTCTATTAACCCCCACATGCTATCTATCTATCTATCTATCTATCTATCTATCTATCTATCTATCTATCTATCTATCTATCTATCTATCTATCTACTAATGGAACAACTGCTCCATGTAGAACAGAAGTTGGTCCAATAAAATATATTACCTCACCCATTTCCTCACTCTGACTCCATGGGTGCTCTGGAGTTGGGGAACAGCCATGGATAAAAATAGTGGGAGCACAGTGTTGCATTACTCTTCATATTTTTCATAGTAATATTATTATGATATCAGTATGGCATAACTATGATGTATTTTGTGCAGGATAAGGCATGTGAGATATCTTTGGAAAGGTTTTGATTTACTGAATATGATTATCCTACTTGTAAGCATGTATCATTTTGGTATCTGAAGTCAGGAATATTGTCTATGCATCTGTTACAAGTGTGTTTACATCTGGGGATAGCCCACTAGACAGAAGTCAAAAGTCTAGATGGCTGGCTGAGGAAGGGTCATTAGAGAGAACGATAGTATTAGAAGATGCTAATTTCCCACTGGGAAGCCTTTCTGGAGATGCTGGAAACAGCCTTGAGTCATGGATGCAGTGGCCCTAAGGGGACATGTGACCAAGTAACCCAGCACTGGAGTCCATGATAATGCTCTTTTTTTTCCACTTACCGGGTGTGGGAATCAAATTGGGATACAAAGGGTTCACGCCATATGTTAAAGGTCTTTAAGGCAGGGGAGTGACATCATCATAGTTTATTCTTCACTGACTCCCTGCCCAAGAAAGAAGACTGCTGGAAACAGCTAGAGAAACAAAAAGACTGAACTAAGGGAGTAAGGCTGAACCCAGGTTAGAGGGTTGTCTAGCTTGTGAAAGGAATAAGCGGGGTTTTAACCTAAAAACAAGTGTAGCTTGCCTTCAAGAATTTCTGCAATCTGCCTAAACAACATTTAGGGGTGAATTTGCTACACATATTCAATTTCATTAGCATATTAAACAAATTACAGCCTGTTTTCCACATACAGGCCATGCAACCGTCCTGCCCCGCTCCTGAGCTCCCAACTGGGGACCCTAGTCCCTGACACACCCACCCTGCTGTTCCCCTCCCCTGCAGCCACGCCACCACATGGGCCACATTCTGGCCCACCGCTCCTCCTGGGCGGCATGGGGAGCACAGCAGGCTCTGGCCAGGTGTTGCGGCTGTGAGCCTCTTCTGCTGGTAAGGGGATGGGGAACAGGGAGGGTTGGGAGTGGAAGTCTCAGCAGGCCTGTTGGGGGGCCTGTCAGGGGGCGAGGATGTGGATAGGAGTCAGGAGGGCAGTGGTTAGGAGTCAGGAGGGCAGTCAGGGGACAGGGACCAGGGGGGTTGGATGGGTTGGAGATTCTGAGGGGGACAGTCAGGGGGCGAGAAGTGGGAGGAGGCGGATAGAGGGGACCAGGCTGTTTGGGAGGCAGGCCTTCCCTACCCAGCCCATCATACAGTTGTGCAACCCCGATGTTGCCCTCGGGCCAGAAAATTTGCCCCCCCCCCGGGTTTGGGGGAGGATGGAGATCAGCGCGCAACAGCAGAGCAGGAGCTTTGAGGGGGAGCAGATCAGGATGGGAAAGGTTGGAGTGAGGGCGGGGCCTTGGGGAAAGGCAGGGGTGGAGCTTAGTGTATGAGCCTCTAATGCGTGGGCTAAAAGCGAAATGGCACTAGCTAAAACTGTAGAGAAGATTCATTAACTGTCTCTCTCTTTCTCTCATGTCTCAATGCCACTAGATTGGACAGAACATCATACCCAGAAAGTGTGTGGGTTACACATATTTATTAACTCAGACACTCAGCCTTCAAATTGGAGAGGTGTGGTCAGCAGCTACAGAACAAAGTCAGTGAAAATACCCATTGAAACAAGAGACATGAGAGCATAAAGTGAAGATTGAACCAAAAGAGGAACTCCCTTCGACGTCCTTCAGTAACAGACTGTTGTAATTATGGGTTCGGGTCACTAGAGAGATGCACGGACCAAGATTTACAAAAGTGACTCGCAATTTTGGGTACCAGAGTGTTGCCAACGAAAGAATGGCAGTGCTTGGTCTTCTCCTGAAAGGCACTGCTCCTAGAAGAATGTGGTTACAATTAAAAAATAATTTTAAAAAGAAACATTTCTAGCCCCCATTGAGATGGAGCAAAACCATGTAATGTAACCCAAGGGTGACCTAAATATTAGAAATTTGAAGTCAAATAAAAAGAACCCAACAGTTATAATTTAATGAAATCTCATGTTTTTAAAGATGATCTCATGATTTTTGGAGCATGCCTCATGATTTTTAAATGCTTGCTCTTCAAGAAGCCCTGGGCACTTGTCTTCTGAAAATGTGGTGCCTTTAAGGTATCTCATTTTCATCATCCAAAATCATCTATCGCTTTCCCAAACCTTAGCCATTGTCACATGCCCTTGGGGAGCCAATCTGATGCCCCTGAAATCAACAGGCCTCTTTCCATTAATCTTGGAGAAATCCCATAACCAAAATGGTTCAAAATCAACAATTAGGCTGGTGGGTCCCAGAGAAACACATGACATGTGGTCCAGGAAATGGAATTTCCAACGCTCCAGAGGAGCAGAGACATGAATGGAGGAAGGGCTATTGTGTCTTCCTCTCTCGATAGACAGTGTGCAGTCTTGCCAGCCCAGAGCATTCCAAAAGGGTGTGTCAGGCCCTAAAAATCAGGAGATTGGCTTAAAAGCAGAAGGTTTGTTTTAAATACTTAATTTAATTTTCCCCCTTTTCCTTCTGCTTTCTGAGTCTTTCCGCCATTCTGGTGTCAACTTTCCAGCTGTACTAACCAACCATAAGGGGTGAGACGGAGAGAATTTTTTTTTAATGAAAGCTGATATCCTGGTGCAATCTCAGAAATGCAAGATCTGGTCTACACTACAGACCTATATTGGTATAAAAATCCAACCCCCTGAGCAAAGTAGTTATATCAGCCTAACCCGGCTGAGTAGACCGCGTTACATCAGCAGGACAGGTTCTCCTGCCACATAGCTACTGCCTCTCAGGGAGGTGGACTAACTATGCTGAAGGGAGACCTCTCTTGCATTAGTGTAGAGCACTTCTCCCATGAAAGCTCTACAGCAGCACAGGTGCACTGATGCAGAGTTTTAGGTGTAGACATGGTGGGTTGCATGGGTTGAAAGAGGGCAGGGGACTTGTATGGCTCGGGGAGGGCAGGTTTTTCTTTGAGGTGGGAGAGGGCAAGGGCAGTTGTGAAGGGTGGAAATGGGCAGAGGGTAGAAGAGTCCATATGGGCAGGGAAGATGCTACAGAACCCAAAAGAGGCACAGATGGTTCCATGCCCAACTACTGAACCAGCCTGGGCCCCCTGGGTAGTCGGGCTCCATCCCAGCACTTTCTGCAGAGCCCTGTGCACCTCCTTGTTCCTCAGCATGTTGATCAGGGGGTTGAGTATGGGGGTAACCAGGGTGTAGAAGAGAGAGATCATTTTGCCCTAATCCTGGGATGAGGGCTGCAGGTACACATAGATGGAAATGAATAGATATATTTTATCACCATATGATGAGGTAATATCACCTGTTTTTCCCCAAATACAGAGCAGAAACATTTATTGAACAACTCTGTCTTTTCTGCATTATTATTGATAAGCCTACCATTTCCATCTAGTAATGAACCAATACCATTATCAGGAATCTTCCTGCCCTCCAACATATTTTAAATACCTTTTCTTATTGTCTTTAAATCTGCTTGTGTCCCTTTGCTTTCCTCATCAATTTTCTACAATTCCTAATTTCAGATTTATATTCAGCTCCCCCTGTCTTTTATTTGTTATAAAAAAGCCCCATATTCCATTCCCACACACAGCCCTGTGCCTGCCCAGGGGCCTGATTGGAGCCAGCACTCCCAATGAGGACAGGTCTCATAACACATTCCCCAGTCCATCTGTGCTGGAGCTGGATTAGAGTCAGCACCCCCATAGAAGGAAAAGACCCTATATTCCATTCTCAACCCTCCACCCTAGGCCAGCCAATCTCCCCCCACTACCCCTTTAAAATTGTAGTAATAGATTCATAGTCTTTAAGGATAGTAAAGACTATAAGGTCCATCCAGCCTGACCTCCTGCATCCAGCCTGATACCTTGTGATTGTCATTTTGTTCGGTGTTTGTACAGTGCCTAGTACAATGGGGTCTGGTCTCCTAAGTATTTCCACAATGCAGAGAACCAGCTGCTGGTGTGTTGAGACCACTGCTCACCTTGCTGACCAATACTGTCTCATTGTTACTTTGTGCTCCCGCATCTGTCTGTATCTATCTGTTGTCTCTTGTCTTATACTTAGATCGTCATCTCCTTGGGGCAGCAACTGTCTCTTTATTCTGTGTTTTTCAGCACCTGGCACAGTGGGTGTGACGTTATTGATATAAACTGGGACCATATAGAACATGGTTTGTAACCAAGGTCCTGTAGTGTCACCAAATCTTATGTAAAGGCGGTCATATAAGGTATCTAAGACCAGGTTATGGGTTGCTGGTTATGATTGTGGTGTTTATATGTATGTATCATTTTGTAATTGAAGTTATGAATATTGGCCCTATACCGTCTGTATTTCAAATGTGTGCTGTGTTACTGGGAAACATCCCAGACAAGTTGGTGTTAGCTCTGCCTAGCCTGCTTGATGGCCCATTAAGGACCATCAGCTACACAATTGACCCATTGAGAGGAGGCAGATACGCCTTATAACTCAGCAGGGTGTGCAGGAACTTGCCCATGTGACTGCAGACTCCATTTTGCTGAAATTTTCCACAGTAAGAACAAAGAGGTGTTCTTACACCTGGGTCCCGCCAGAACCAGATTGTCACAGTGGGGACCTGGTCTATGACTGGGCACCTCGGCGCTGTCAGCTTAACACAAATAATAAATACTAATACTGTGTGTGGAGATAAGTGATTACACTTGCAGAGCTCTGGCCCTCAAGTTACCAAGTTGGTCAGGAGATGATGTAGCAAGAGTTTGGGCAGGAATTCATTGTCTGCTCTGCTCACATAACTCACAGACTAATGCCATCTTGAGCAGAGCACTCGAATGATGGAAAACAGAGATGGGTAGGAAAGGCTATTCACATCTTGTGAAATTGTTTTGAGATGTTAAACCATTTCCCATCTGGATTCAGCATAAAGGGTTGAAATCTTGAAAACTTGCCTGAACCAAAAATAAAAAAAAATAATAATAATTTGGGTCAATTGAAATGTTTAGTTTTGTTTTGACAATTTCAAAATGTTTTGATTTTTTACAAATCTCTAGTTAGCTTTAATTTGTGATGAACCTTAAAGATGGAAATTTCCATTTACTAAATGTCCAAAACGGAGGTTTCCACAATTTTGAAGCTTTTTTACTTTTCTCAAAAAATGTTGTCACCCACCGACACCCCAAATCAAAATGTTCAGGTTGGATGAATCGCATATTCTGACAAGAGAATTTTGAGTTAAAAAATTCCCAACCAGCTGTAATGGAGGGTCCACATGGACCAAGATCAAAGCCACCTACCACCCTACTGGTAGAGAAAGACTCACTCCATAGACTCTATATCTGTTTCAAGGCATCCCACCTCTGGGGTTGCCATTTCATCAGCTGCTGTTACATGTACAAACTGTGTATTTGGTGTATAATTGGCTCCTTAGCTTTCAAAAATATTTGAAAATGCAACTCAGTAATAAAGGTGATTTCTGAGCCAGTATCAAACAAACAACTGATTTTCACCTCAGCTCTAAGTACTTCAGCAGTTCGTCTCCAAATGCTCACTCACACAAGTCGATAGATATGCTGGCACTGTCCGAGCCTCTCAGCACTGTATGCAGACTGATTTTCCACAAAGGACAGGCCTAGGAATCCTTCTGCCACTGCTTGGCCTTCTACTGTACATGGGACACTCATTCCTGATACAGCTTTGGTTTTGAGTACCTGGGGCTCTGGACTCTTTCGCAGTGGACATTCTGAGCTAGTATTCCCTGGCCCTTCACAAGTGTAGCAAATGTACGTGCCCTAGATATCCTTCAGTGGGAATCTTTGGGATCCTCAGGCATACTAAGGGAGATTTTACTTTTCATTCCCTCAGTCACTGTTTTCACCATCACCTCCTGTTTGTTGGCTAGTTTCATTTAAATTTTCCAGTGTTAACTGCGTTTGGGAAAAAGCCTTTCCCCAGTTAGATGCATTACCTAGGCCTCCACTTTGTGTAGGGGGTTGAGCTTCCCCATCTCTTCCCCAGGAACTTGCTCTAATTCAGACCATGTAATGGCAGCTTGCACGAGTTCATGGAAATTCTTACTGGACTCTTCTTTAGAACTCTTGTTCATTTCACAATGGAGGGAGTCATCCCCGGGCCCCAGCGCTAACTACGCTTCCAGGACCATATTCATGTCCCAAACTTGTTGTGGGTCCCAGCATTTCACCTGGCTCATTCTCTCCTGGAGCTCATATGAGTAGACCCAAATGATCCCACCTGGATTCTGTGGCAGCTCATAGAATTCTTTGAATCTGGTTCTGCTTTGTTTGCATACAACTGAAATGTCTTCTCTATGTCTGGCTTGTTAGCTGTTGCCATGAACTTCACTGTGGATCTGTCCTGGAATTTGAGATATTCTTCCACAAAATCCACATGGTCTTCTTCAGGTACTCTCAAAACCTATAGAGCTACCTTCACTGACTTAATCCATTCTTCTATCCAGATGTGCGCTAGTTTCATTGAGAAGCCATTGAACTCAGATATCTTCTGGTCCCCTAGAAGATGGCTCTGACCTCAGCTGGAGCAGGGACTGTCCCTTGATTTGTGTCTGTGCAGTGCCCATCACAACGGGGCCCTGATCTCAGTTGGAGAAGGGATTGCCTACTGCTGTGTGTCAGTGCAGTGCCCGAAACAATGGGGCCCTGATATCAGCTGGGGAAGGAAATGTAACTTGTTCGGTGTCTGTGCTGCGCTTGGCACAGGCCTGATCTCAGTTGCAGCCTCATTGCTACCACAACAGAAAGGAATAAGAATAATCTCTTTGGGCAGGAGAACAGGGATTGTTCCTGGAGGTCCACCAAAGATAGTCCTTGGTCGAATTGCAAAGCAGAGGGCAGGGGTGTTGTGTTGGTGACAGATGGTTTGTGTGGAATGGGAAAGGAAGGCATGTTGTGGGGCAGATTAGGGCAGGCTTGTTCTGCAGAGTGGGAGAGGCCAAAGGGTTTGTGTGGGTGGAGAGGGCCGGGGCTGTGGAGAGAGAAGAAGGCTCCACATGGGCACAGAAGACGTTATGGTAGCCATGAGAGATAGAAATGGTTTTGTGCCAATTGCTCTCCCTGCTCAGACCCCCTGGGTGGTCATGTTTCTCCTCAGCACCCTCTGCAGCGCCCTGTGCACCTCCTTGTTCCTCAGCGTGTAGATGACGGGGTTGAGCATGGGGGCCACCATGGTGTAGAAGAGGGCTACTATCTTGCCCTGGTGCAGGGAGTAGCTGGATGGAGGCTGTAGATATGTGGAAATGCCCGTGCCATAAAAGAATAACACCACGGCCAGGTGGGAGGCACAGGTGTTGAAGGCCTTGAGCCTGCCTTTCACTGAGCGAATCTTCAGCACGGTGGCACCTATGTAGCCGTAGGACAACAGGATGAAGCCCAGTGGACCCAGCAGGAAAATCACTGAGCTGGCGAGGAGTTCGGCCTCATTGGCAGAGGTGTCGACACATGCCAGTTTGAGGAGTGCCGGCACCTCGCAGAAGAAGTGCTCAATTTCGTTCCTCCCACACCGTGACAACCTCATGGTGCGAATGGTCAGCAGCATGGAGTTGCCGAAGCAGCACAACCAGGCAGTGGCCGCCAGCTGCAGACAGAATCGGTGGCTCATGATGGCGGTGTAGCGCAGTGGCTGGCAGACGGCGGCATAACGGTCATAGGCCATGATGGCCAGCAGGAGGCACTCGGTTAAACCCAGAGAGAGGGAGACGTAAAGCTGGGCCACACAGCCAGCCCAAGAGATGGATTTGTGGGTGCTTCGGAAATTCAGCAGCATCTGGGGGCCAACGCTGGTGGTGTAACAGAGGTCCAGGAAAGAGAGGTTCCTGAGGAAGAAATACATGGGTGTGTGGAGATGAGGGTCGAGCCATGAGACCAAGATGATGGTGGTGTTTCCAAGCAAGGTCATGGTGTAGGAGATTAAAATGAGCGCAAAGAGCAGCAGCTCCAACTGTGGCTGATCAGACACCCCTAGCAGGATGAATTCCCCCAAGGAGCTTTGGTTTCCATCTTCCCGTGACCCTTTGCCATACATCACCTGTAGGGGCCAGAAAGAATAAGGGTGAAAAATATCCCAAGCAAAAAGATGTGTAATCATAGGTGCTAGTGCTGGGATTGATAGTGGGTGGTAGCCTTGAGTCCTAGGAGACAGGTAAGTGTTAAGTGAATGGATTAGGGAAAGACTGGAATCTCTGATAACCTGGGAATGACCCACCTGCAGCACTGCATACGTTTATGCAAAGGTCAGGGAAATCTCTCATCTGTCTTTCTGCAGTGTTGTTGTAGTCGGGTCCGTCCCAGGGTATTGGAGAGATGAAGCGGATGAGGTAATATCTTTTATTGGACCTGTTACCAACGGTTTTCAGAACCCACAGCAGGGGAAACTTAACTGTTTCACTCCAGGTGGTGTCAGGGAACACAGCAATTCTGCCTGATGAAATATTAATGCAAGTAAGAGGACACTATCTAAACCTGCAGTTTATTAGCGCTAAGCACACACAGACATAAGCAATAGATTTAGAGCATCCCAGATATTTACCTAAAAACTGGATCGGTATTGAGTAATTAGCAGCAGGTTGTGAATGGACAGTTGCTCACCTACCGGGGAGAAAAGATGTCAAGAAAAACATCTCTCTAAATGGCTTCAGAGGACTGCTCCAGAATCCACTCAATTCACTGATCTTTTATAACTAACTTCTACAAAACACAAAGGTCACAATAACCTTTACAAAATCATCACATTTCCTAACTTTCAATAAATTTCTATCAGAGGTGCCCAGACTCCAGGTCTTCCATCCACCAAGGTTTTCAATCTCCCTTGTTGACCTTTCTTTCCCCTCCTCCCATTCTGATTAGCAGAAACTCCCAGCTAGTCTTCACCTTACCTTTAAAAGCTGTTTTCCAATTACTCCTAACTGTCTGGTGTTCCATTTTATTAATTCACAATGTCTCAATACACAGAATATGGTTGCAATTAACTTGATTGCATTCTGGTGTACACACATCCATCAAATCTAGGGTAACAGAGAAGCTTCCATTGGTGAGAGAGAGAAGTTTTTGAGGTCACACAGAGCATTTCTGCAGGTCTGGGAAATGTACTCAGAGTGTCACAGCTAAATGCAAAGTGAAGCAGATTTTTCAGTATAAGTACTTAAAACATATTTCAATGGACCATTCATGGTGAAGTGGTCTATAACATGCTTCCAGTCATTGAGGGGAAAGGACAGGGGAAAATAAGCAGATGGGGGTGGGGTTAGTTGGATATAGATTTTTTCTCAGTGTCAAGCAAAGTTATGAATTTAAGCTCCCAGTCTGGTCTTTTGAAGGTTTTGTGCAGGATGACAATTCATAGGTCATAAATACAGCGATCATTTTTTGTCAAGTTTTCACCCACCAGTTATAGGGTATTTTTGTCTTCTATCATTTTCTTGTGTGAGTTCATTCAAGAGTATAGTGATTGTCTGGTTTCACCCAAAAATTTGTTGTTGGGGCACTTAGTGCACTGGAGGAGATACACCACATGTTGTGATTGGTGTGTTTTAGAGTAATGGATCTTGAAAGCCGTGTTGTGAATGGTGTTGATCATCATAGAAATGGAAATATGGCTGCGGGTTTTGTGTCTGTTGTTCTGGAAAGGTCTGGTACCACTTTGAGTTGGTGTGTCCTGCTCTGTGGGGGGCTTGCTTATGATGCTGAGCATGGTGAGCTTGGGGGTTGTTTGAACGCCAGAAGAAGGGGCTCAGGATGTGGATCCCATCAAGTCTGTGTTGTAAATTCATAATGTTGCTAGACACTAAAATCACGAATTGAACAGGGAGGCTGGATATATGGCTTATTATAACAATCTGTGACCCACTGAGCCTCCTATTCCAGGTTCTCTCCCCTGCCCATTCCTCTATGACGGGGACAAGTTCACTGGCAACTTTACCTTGAACGATCCCTTGAAAATGTGTTAACTATTTAGGCTTCTTTTCCTCTTTCTACTTAGCTGTGACACTCAGTACCTTTCTGTGTAAGCTCAAAACCTTGTCTCTCTCACCAACAGAAGTTGCTCCAATGAAAGAAATCAGCTCACCCACCCTGTCTGTCTGCATTTCTAAGACAGTGGTCAATATGATACCAAACACTGTATGTAGCTAGAATTCATCACATCCTCATTCAATCTCTTCTCCCCCCAGGTTGTATATTTTCAACTTTCCCCCCATCCTCACTTTCATCTTCATTCCTGATCTCCCACCTTTCTCCTCCCCTCCTCTAACTCTATCAGTGTCACCCAAAAAGGCTAAGAATGTTACAAATACTTTGGACTCCCTGACAGGAACATGGGCACCTACTGAGGCTTTTATACCTCTGAATAAGTACATCCATGCATGTGAGACTTGGAAGGAAGAATGTGGGGGGAGAGAAATCTGAATGAGAAAGAAGACAGGGAGGAAGATACAGTTGGTGATGGTTGTCAGAGAGCAAGGCTGTTTGGCCATTCTTTCAAAAATGGCCTGTGTCCAGAAAGATGAAGACAAGGAGTGGAGATATGTTGAAAGGAAACAGACTCCTCAGTAGCACATTTGACAGGAGTTAGTTAAACTTGCTGGGTCGTTGGCTATGGTTTTCAAAAAGCTGGGATGAGCTGGGGAGCGGCTGTGGTATTGATGGAAAAACTATAAAAAAGTGACTCTGGCAATTGCATTCTGCCCAATTTACTGGCAGTCCCACATAGTGTAGTGATAGCCATGGGGTGATGGGCGTAAAAATGGAATGATGACATGGGGATTCGTTCTCCTTTGAGCAGGGGGTTGGACTAGATGACCTTCTGAGGTCCCTTCCAACATTAATCTTCTATGATTCTCTGGGAAGAGTCTGGAAGACACAAACGTAAGTGAGTGAGAGGGGAGGGGAGGATCTTATCCCCAAGAATGGTCCAGACGATAAGTCCTGTCTGAGGACTCTGGAGAGCTGGCTTCAGTACCCAGCACTGACACAGAGTCACTGGGTGATTTGGGGATAGTGACTTTGACTCTCTGAGTCTTGGGTCCCATCTCTAAAATGAGAACAATAATCTTCCTTTTCTCCCTCCATTTATCTGTCTTGCCTTCTTAGATTGGAGTATCGATTGTGTGTCCTTCATTTACTGTGACTCTGTGCAGCACCCTAAAGAACAGGGCCCTGATCTCTAGGGTGACCAGAAAGCACGTGTGAAAACTCGGGACATGGGGTGGGAGTAATAGAAGCCTATATAAGAAAAAGACCCAAAAATCGGGACCGTTCTTGTAAAATCAGGACATCTGGTCACCCTGCTGATCTTAGCTGGGTCAGGGACTGTCTCTCGATGTGTGTCTGTGCAGTCCCTGAACGATGGGGACCCACCTCTGTGGGAGCGTCTAGGTTCAACTGTAATATAACTTGCTCTACTGAACAAGTGGAGCAGTGGATCCACTGAGGATCTGCTCCAGAGTGAGACTGAGGGAGAAAGAAAACTTTAGGAGGAAAGTAAGGTGGGGAAGAGGGTTGGTTTCAAAGAGAATTGCTCCTGATACTCCAGTGAGATCCACCACTGCAGATCCTTGCACCTGCTGGACTCACACCAAGGCTCTGTCCAGCCAATTCAGATTGGGGCCACAGCATCTGTGCTATTGATAAGCCTATGCTGGTAACAAATTATCTCCTGATTTTGGAGATGTGGCAGGAAACATCCATCCATTCTAATCATCATAATCCCCTGGTCAGTCTGTCTGCCTGTCTGTCTCCATTCATTGTGCTGTTCCCTTTCCAACTCCCTCACTCTGCCTATTTCAAACCCCCTCCTCATCGGACTCACCTCCATTCACCTCCGGATCTGCTCTCCCCAGACCGCTCCTGCCGGAACAGCTCCGGGCTGTTCAGATGCTCTGATACCAGGGCAGAGTCTTAGCTGCAATCCCTGCTCCCCTTCACTGAAACCCGCTCTGTGCTTGCAGAGCCCGGATATGAGGCACCCAAGGCTGAGGGGCTGAATGTCTATGGGGTTTGGGAGCAGGGGGGTAAGGAAATCAACTAACTCTGTCCACCTGCTGTGTGGGCAGCACACCCACCTCTGGCTCTGGAAACCCAAGCCTGGTGGGGATGCCCAAAGCCTGTCTCAGTGGGAAGAGGCTCCTGAGAACCCAGCGACTGCAGTGCTGGGAACATTAGAAAAGGCAGAGATGAGAGAGAGAGAGTTACTGAGTGTGTGTGGGCTGACGGAGGCTTGGAATGGGTGGATGGAAATAGAGAGGGGGAGTCAGATGGAGAGAAGGATGGATGTGGAGAAAGAGAGGAAGTCAGAGATGAATTGGTAGAAGGACAGAGAAAGGCAGAGGACAATAAAGAAAGAGAGAGATGGACAGAAGAGGAGAGAGCTGGATAGATGCA
Source organism: Mauremys reevesii (assembly GCF_016161935.1). NCBI lineage: Eukaryota > Metazoa > Chordata > Testudines > Geoemydidae > Mauremys > Mauremys reevesii. The sequence goes on along the minus strand of NC_052626.1, from coordinate 84,965,116 downwards.
GAAATGTACAGTGGATGGCTAAAAGGACGGGTGGCTAGCCAGACCCCTCTGCAGCCGTCCTTGTGTCTCCAAGCTTACGGGGATGGTATCTCTATGTGTCTCGGTGGGCTGAGGTCCAAAGCATGGCCAGGAAGGGCCCCGCATCCCTGAGACTGCAGATGTCTCCTCCCACACATCTCAGGAACTCCGTCCCAGACTTCTAAGGGCCGTGTGCGGGGAGGGAGACAAACCTTTATGGTTGTCAGAGCTGGAGAGTATGGGGAGAGTTTCCTCCCTGCATCGTCCCCAAGGGGCTGGCACTCAGCTGGTGATGTTTGCAGAGCCCCAGGGACCAGGGTTGACAATTTTGAGGGGAAAGTTAGGTCAGGCCATGGGGCTAGTAAATAACAGCTGAACCCTGCTTTATACCCAGAACCTTCAAAAAAAATTGCATCAGTGTCCAACATCATAGATCAATCTTTTCAGCCTTCAGATTCCTGCATTTACACCTGATGAATAAGCTTGTTCTACACACTACAGAAACTTGACAATGAGTTTTTGCAGAAGGGCATGGGATACTGGAATAACTGGACAGTTACCTGGTACAGAAGGGTATGTAGTATCAGTCTGGCTGGCCAAGGATCTGGTGCCAAGATATTCAGCCCCTGTCTGTGACAGAGGAAAGTCTGGGACAGGTGCCAACTGTCACTGTCAGAGTAAGTGCCCTCATTAGGCTTCAGAATGCGACGTGCTGGGCATCATTAGAGTCTTGGATCCTGGCTCCAGCTGGGGACTTATTAAAACATGCTATTTGTGACATGGCCTCTGATGAGTCCCCTTGTGGGGCCATTAAAAAGTTTTCTTCTTCAGATTAAGAAGGGAATCGAAGGGAATCCAAAGGGAGTCAAACTCGAGCGAGCCCCATGAGCAGCAGGAGAGCTTTTGTGTTAATTTCTAGTTGAATAAGGGGGCCCAGAGATCACAGGTATTAGCATGATCCTGTCACTTATACAACATTAAGCAGTCAAACCTGGTTCAGGGTTTTGAGGACAGAGACCTCAGCTGGCTCAATCCCACGGTCAAAACACTAGAAAATTTATGCCAAAGTCTGGAAATGTATTGAATCAGATGCACCAGAGGAAAAAGAATTTCAACACAAGACATACATCAGTTTGAATCTGCCATTGGCTTGTTCTGAGAACCGAACGTAACCCAAACTTTTCAAAAGCCCCTTTCAGAGAGGATAACAATTAGACTCTCTTCTTTTGTCAGACAATCCCTCATAGTGGGAAAGAAAGGGTTTTAGTTTAGTTGATGGCTGTGACTGGTGGTTTCTTGTCTTTAACAAAAGACTGACACAGGAGTTAGGATGGTAGTACAGCTTTTCTAGATCTCTGGGTAAGAGGTAGCTGGTCAGTCTTAGCATCCAGGACAACTATGCTGCTCTAACTCATTAGACCCGCACTACCCTCCCACAGCTGGGAGAAAAGCCAAGAATCCTGACTCCCAGACCTTCCCCACTCCCCTAACACAGCTGGGGAGAGAACCAAGGAGTCCTGACTCCCAGTCCTGTCTACTATCTGTCTCTGCAGGGCGGATAAAGGATCTAGCAGCAGGATAGATTGCTTGTAGATGAACTGGTCTTGTGTATTTAGTGCTATAGGAAAGGGGTTCTATCACTGGCTCCACACAAGTGCATGCAGCTGGGTCTGCATTTCCTGACTGATCCGCACAGCATCCACTGACAGCATCCACCCCCTGGTTTGTGGGAAAATCACTGGACAAGTGTGTGACTTATTCCCTGGTGGGTTCTCTGCTTGGGGAGGCAGCTCCTCCTTATCCAAGCATCCAACCATTACTCTGAATCCTCAGGGGAGATTGGAGATAAGACCCCACCCCTTTGTCTAGACTTTGAGTTCTTTTCTAGGAAGTGCTAGGTCCCTCTACCCAGGGGCGGTTCTAGACATTTCGCCGCCCCAAGCAGGGCGGCATGCCGCAGGGGGCGCTCTGCTTGTTGCCAGTCCCGAGGCTCTGGTGGACCTCCCACAGGCGTGCCTGCGGAGGGTCCGCTGGTCCCGCGGCTCCACCGAAGCCGCATGGGACCAGCAGACCCTCTGCAGGCACACCTGTGGGAGGTCCACCGGAGCCACCTGCCTCCCTTCCGGCGACCGGCAAGTGCCCCCTGTGGCATGCCACCCTAAGCATGCGCTTGGCGTTCTGGGGTATGGAGCCACCCCTGCCTCTACCACTCCTCTGAGCTGAATGGCCTGTACACAAAGACCTCCATGGCCAGCCTACAGATCTCCTGCACCTGGTGGAAGATGAGTTGATTCCTCCAGGGCCAGGAGACCTTGCTGGAATCCCTTCACACCAGGAGTGCCACAAGGTCCAGAGCCCTGGATCAGTGGGGGATGTTGGGCACCCAGGGCTTGAGCTGGGGGAGGAAGCCAGGCCAGTGTAGCGGTACCACTTGGCCACCTGGCACAGTGGATCCCTGACCAAGTCATTATAGCAGGTCAGGAGGTAGTGTCACACAGGGCAGGAGGTGGGCAGTGCACTGTGGCCACGTACATTCTATCCTGGCTGTGGTTGACTTTGAACATGACCAGATAGGCGTTGGGTAAGAGGTGAGAGACGAGAGGCGTAGGTGGCTTGGGGGTCCTGGACCAGATGGATGATGTGGATGCAAAGAGCTGGTAGAGCACCTCCAGCTGGAAGAACCTGATGACTTTCAGTGCCATGTGGCTGTAGATGACAAAGGCCTCCACCACATTCCCAAGGGGGCTGGTGCCACAGCGAGCCTGGCACTCTCTGGACCTCATGATGTCCCTGCTCTGGAAGGCTTTCTTATCAAAGAGTCCAACCTCCATGCCGAATCCTCAGTGGAGATCGGAGAAAATCCCCCACCCCTTTGTGGGAGCCTCAATCTCTTCTTTACGAAGCACTTGTTCCCTCTGCTCTTCCTCTGAGCTGACTGGCCTATACACAAAGACCTCCATGGCCGTCATGCAAATCTGCACTTGGTGGAAGGGAGGCTGGTGCATCTAGGCCTGGGAGCAGGCCTAGCACCCCGCAAGCCTTACAATGTCAGCGTGCTGGAAGACCTATGACACCCAGTGGGGCTGCAGCATGAAGTACTGTAGCGCGGCCACCTCCCACCGGAAGAGGGAATGGAGCAGGTCCCAGGCGGGCCCCTGCAGCAGCTCCGGGCTGCCTCCAGGCAGGAGGTGGCAGATATGCTTGGCCAGCTCCATCAGGTGGAAGATGTCGGGATGCTGGCAGAAGAGCTGGCTAGAGAAGGTGCAGGCATTGCCAGTCCTCGTCGGCGTCTGAGGATCAGGAAGAGTCAGGCGAACTTTCCACTTGGGGATGTGGCCGAATAGGCAGAGCATCCTTCTCCTCCACCAGCTCTCTCCAAACTGTGCTGCAGAGCTGGCCTTTTATACTTCCGGCCATGCCCCGATGCTTCCAGTGAGGTGGGCAGGGAAATCTTGGATCCACCATCCAAGTGAAGCGTAATGGTGCCTCCCTCTCCCGCTTGGTGCGAGGTAACTCAGCCTCACTACGGGTCATAAAACCAGAGTCTCTGTTAAGTCCAGGGACTTTTGAGTGTCCAGAATGTCACAGCCCCAAGGACCCCCTCATTGAGGGGTTCCACGGGGAGGCAGATCGGACTTGTATGTTGCTAGTGCTGGTGCAGGCATTGCAAAGCATGTCAGGAAGGGTTAAAGGTGTGAGTGTGGAGTGAAAGATTCTTTTACACGTTACGAGAAGCCAAAGAGGGAGGGAGAGAGCAGAGAATGGGTTAACTCAACACTTCATCTAATTTAGTCTGAAGATAAGACACTGACTCCAGCCCAAGCCACAGCACATATCTGATTCTTGGTTGCTGGCCAAGAAAGATGGGGACCTACTGCACCCCGACCAGCCGTGAGAAAGGAGGATGCATCTGAACAGAACCGCAGGGGCTGCAAAAATGAGCGAGACAGTGAAGGCCAGTGGTGGGGGAGAGGGGACAACCATTTTCACTTCCCCGAGGCTGGTGTATTTTGGGAAAGCCACGGAAGGCTGGTTTGGACTGGTACAAAGAGCACCAGGAACAGAGGTCCCTGAACAAAATGCCCCCAAAAGAACCCAGCACTTAAAAACCCTCATGAGAGCTGAAGCAAGCTGGAGATCAACAGCGCACCCTGGATGACCCGTGCACAGGAGAAGAACTCCCATACACCCTTCCCCCTCTCCTTCTTTCATTACACCAAGGTTTGGCCAGCCTTGGGTAGCGTGGGTGTGAGTATGAAAGTGGGTTAGGGCCGGGGCACTAATGCTTTCTTTCTTCCTCTGAGTGACGTGGGAGCATTCCCAGCACTCGCCGCTGTTATTTTATTATTTTCTTAATAAAGCTTTAAAGTGTAGTCACTTGGTGTGCTCCTCCATCTCCTCCCCTAATATCCTGCGGCCTCAGCCTGATCACATGACAAGGTGCGGCTCTAGACATTTCGCCGCCCCAAGCACGGCATCGTGCCGCGGGGGGCGCTCTGCCGGTCACCAGTCCCGTGGCTCCGGTGGACCTCCCGCAGGGTCCACCAGAGCCGCGGGACCAGCGGACCCTCCGGAGGCATGCCCCCGAAGGCACCCTGCCTGCCACCCTCCCCGCAGCCGGCAGAGCGCTCCCCGCAGCATGCTGCCCCAAGCACGTGCTTGGCGTGCTGGAGCCTGGAGCCACCTCTGCACATGACACCCCGGGCAGATTGGTAACATAAATATATCACATAACAACTTATGAATTTAAGTTCTCTGGCTCATCTTTTGAAGGTGTTGTGCAGTTTTCTTTTGAAGCCTCCAACGTAAGTTGGTCCAATAGAAGAGATTACCTCACCTACTTTGCCTTGCTCATATCCTGGGACCAACCTGACTACAAGAAGACTTCAAACAAGTTGTCATGGAAAAATGCAGCTGTGGCAGCTGGTGGCAGGTCTACGATATGTATGCCAGGGGACAGGCAATGAGACAACCTACCTATAACAGAAATTTCTTCCTCAGTGCGGACACTTAGAGACTGACTTGTACCCTGAATCATGGGAACATATATTCTTTAAACATTTGAATTCTTGATAGTGTATATGATAAGGTTATTTCAACATGCAATGCCCTTTCCAGAAACTTGAAAGAAAAATGCTTTTAACTCAAATTGTAACCTGAACTCTGACCCTTAAAATAATTTACAAATTAATTTACAATTTTTTGAATAACTCTTATGAACTGTCATGCATCTTCTTAGTGATTTTTGTAGCAGTCATAGAAACATTGTATGGCATTAAGTTAACTTCTTATTTACCAAGGAGCTCTAGACCAACTTTGATGAGGAACCGAAGTCTAGAATAAATGGCTAATCTTTCCCTGGTAATGTCATGGAGTATGAGTAACAAAGATTAATTTTGGGTCATGTTAAAAAGTATTTCCATGTATCTGTGTTACCTTTGTTGCCTTTCAGTTTATTGGAGTTGTCAATTAATTATCAAACATCAAATTATCACTGGCAATTCTGAAGTGGTTATTTTTTTGCAGGAGGATGTATGTCAGGATCCTCATGACCGAACCCCAAATTTGCCCTTCTAACTGTACTCTTCCCCTGATGTGGCACGGCAAATTACAGGGTAATTATACCAATTTGTGTCCATTTTAGATCACTTTGAAAAACTGGCTGATAAACAGAAATCTATTGACCTGTCCGTGTATAATGTATGTCTGAAAAGAGTTAATTACATGGAAAGATTGAAAGAATTTAATGGGTGTAGGTTGTCTAAATGTAGGTTGTGCATTAAGGAAGATGTGGACAAACTGGAGAGAGTACAAAGGACAGCAACAAAAACGATGAAAGGTTTAGAAAACATGACCTATGAGGAAAGGCTGAAAGAACTGGGCATGTTTAGTGTAGAGGACAAAAGGCTGAAGGGGGACCAGGAAACAGTGTTCAAATATGTGAAAAGTTGTTATAAAGAGGATGGTGATCAATGGTTCTCTATGTCCATCCAGGGTGGGACAAGAAGTAATGGCCTTAGCCTGTACTAACAGAGATTCAGCTTAGCTATTAAGAAAACTTTCTAAGGGCAAGTCTACACTTAAAAGGCTGCAATGGCTCAGCTATTGGAGAGAGCTTTGAAAACCAATAACTCACTTGTCAATACTGTCACCAAAAAATGTGTGTAGTGTGGCAAAGCTCTGACCTTGCTCCCGTGGGTCCTGCGCTTCCAAGCAGTTTATGCTAGCCTCAGTGGCTCACTGTGACCCTCCACGTAGCCCTTCTCTCTCTAGGGCCAGGGTTACAGTCTACTGAGCTCTTTTCATTATAGGTCTGCAAGGAGGTTGGTGAGAGAACTCCCACAGTCTCTGTTGTCCCTGGGGCTTATTTCAGAACAGTTTAGCCTCTTGTCCTGACAGGAGCCTGACTTTCCCTCCCAGGAGATGTTCCTGTAGTGGTGGGTTGGGAGGAACCCAGGCCCACCCTCTACTCCGGGTTCTGGCCCAGGGACCCTAATGGTATCAGCAGTTGGCAGCCAACCTTTCACTGCCAGAGTTGCTACATTTCCCTGGGCCACTTCCCCACAGCTCTCCTGCTTCTCCCTTCTTCACCCTTTCCTTAGGGCTCCGATAACGATGGTTTGGGGGTGTCTTCATTAACCAGCCCTTCAGCCGCACTTCCTCTCCTTTGGCTCCCTGGCTCTCTTCCTGCCTGACTGGAGTGATCCCTTTTTATAGAATCAGCGGGGCCTGTGTGTTAGTGGTCACATTAACTTAATGGTCTCACCTGACTCTTTGCAGGTTAATTAGAGTCAGGTGTTCACATTAGCCTGGAACAGCCCCTGCGCTGGTCACTCAGGGAACAGAAAACTGTTAATCCAGTGGTCAGTATATCCGCCTTTTGCAATTCTTAGTTAATTGCTGATAAAGTTAATTATTGCTCCTAATAAATACAAGAAAGTGTTGTTAGTGGGGTCTAAGAATTGTTATTAGCCCCAAAACCAAATGGGGGAGCTGAAGGGTATGCTTGCGTTCATTTTGGAAAAAATGTTGTTTGCAGGGTGCTTATGCATAAGGAAGCATGTGTTAGCCAAAAGGGCTCGTTTTCCCCCCGGAGCTTACCTAATTACACCAAGGAGGCACGGAAGACCAGGAAGATGAGTACCATTAGCTTTATTGATCGATCAGCTGAGCGGGTGTTCTCGTCCCGGCTAGTGCCCGAGAGAGACACACCTTTCATGGCCAAGCGGCCTACCTTTATAGCCGGTAACAAACAACTTAGCCTACGTTTGTCTACGTCATTTGGTTGACCTATAGACCCTGTACATGTATCTATTAGGGGATAATTGGATATGCAGGATACATATATCATTTTGTGGGGGCTACAAGATACATACAGCTGTTGAGGAAACATTTGTCATTCTGAAGGGGAAACAAGATACACCCATCGACCCTTTGTGCTATATACTTTGGAAACATTCATGGGAACACAGCTGCATATACTGGGGAGCCAACATATACTTGGGGAGCCAAATAAAACTGATAAGCAAAATAGCTGACATAGGTAAATACACGGCCTTCAGTCTAATGAGTTCTGTAAGCTTTCCAACACGGTTTGGGCAAGCATAGCATAACTTTGGTTCACTCAGGCCTAATACAAAAAGACTTCATTAGCACTATGATTTTCCAACAACTCCCCCCTTTGAGAATACTCACCAAACCTTTTGGCTGAGTTTTCTCACACTTTGAGGCCAACAAAAAAAAAGCAATTAAGCTCTAGGGAGCTGGGGTTAATAACGAGGGGGTATTAAGTCCCACATGCATCCTTCCCATGGACCCAGCAGGATTCAGTATGTGGGAGCCACACCCCCCTAACCGGTCCAAATGCTTGGAAGGAGCACTGTAAATGTACACACTTCCACCCAGAAAGTGTCCAAGTATGTCTTCATGACCACAGATCAGATGGTACTCCTGATATGTCTGTAAGGGCAGTGGGTCAAGTCTGGTGCTCAAGATCACTTCAAATGGTGTGAAAGTAGAATGAATTATATTACAAAAATAGATAGGATTAAAGAAATGCTGTCTGTACCTTTAAGGAAAATCGCTGGAATGCTGAAGTCCAGGTGTCAGGAAAACAGACATTAACATAAAACATTTGCACCGTTTAAGGGCAATTGTTGAAGCATTAGCCTTAGATCGATAGGAGTTAGTAAGGAAGTAGGATATGCATGCTATGCCCCAGGTGAATTTTGCTGTTTTACTCTTTTGTCCCTTTGTTTGATTTCCGCTCTTTTATCTGTATAAATAAGACTGTGTGGGCCTTGCATGGCCACTCACATTATCTGAGTGTTATTGGCGGAGCGCTTTGCTAATAAAAACAGAGTGGTCTGACAAATTGTGAGTCTTGATTCTAACTTTGACAATTTGGAGGTTCCACCGAGATGGCAACCGTCTTCACTGGGGCTGTGTGATCCCTGTCCGTTTTGTGGGACGACCGTGGCAGCCGGCACCTGGGCATTTGGCCCAAGCGGTCCTCCTTCTGAACGGAAGGGTGCACAACCACAGTGAAGTCTACGCCATCGAACCTGTTGGTTCCCACTCTGTTCTGGTAGGGATCCCAGGATCTGGCATCAGGAATCTGGTCAGGTAATTATATCTGTGTTTTGTCCGGACTGAGGACTGTCCTGTCTCTGTGTCTATCCGTCCTCTCTGTGGAGTGTTTGAGTCTGGGTGCCGTCTCTGTCCGGGGATTGGCCGACCAAGGGGTTCCTGTCCCCGCGGTCTGAGTGAGTGAAATCTGCACAATCGCAGCCGCACCGCACCTTGCAAAGCCCTGGTGTGAAAGCAAGGGCGATTGAGGCAGTAGCCCGTGGGCTCCTTTTGTGTGTGGCACTGGGCATCGCTCTGCCGAACCCAAATTTCCTTCTTGTGTGATTGGTGTGTAAAGTCCTCCTGTATGGGTAACCAGACGTCTAAGTCGGGACAGTTCCCTAAAGGAACCCCGGCTCATTTTATGCATTTTAGGAAGGGTCCGGACTCCTGTAAATTTCTGGAAAAATGGTCTAGGCTAACTCAGGGAGATCCCAAAACTCAGTGGCCACTGTTAGGATCTTGGGACAAGGACCGAGTAGACGTCTTAAAAGACAAACTCGGCCAATCTAAAACTAAATTGGCAAAAGGAGAGGTTGACTGTTTCATGCAATGGTGGGAAGAGGCAAATCGTAGATGGACAGAATCGAAACTCGCCTCTCTCAAAGATTCAAATGATAAGTTAAAAGCTTTATTGGAAACCTCCTCTCCCACCACTAGACCGAGCGCTCCCCTTTATCCTGTTCTCCGAGCAGACCCCCCTTCATACTCCTGTCTCCGGGTGGGAAAAGACGAAGAAAACCCCTTGCTAGATTCCGGGGACGATGATGAGGAAGACGCACTAATTGGCCTGGCAGCCTTGCGTCGGATCAATAGACAGCCACCCACGGCCCCAGCTCAGGAACAACCGTCACCAGATTTCTCAGCTCCTGAACAATTCCCAGAAATCTCCAGTTCAGACCTGTCTGGATCATCCAGTACGGCTGAGGCCCATTCCTCTGAACACACTCTGCCCGTAAAGCTCGCGCTTGGGCCTTAAAAATGTCCAGGCTCCCCTCCGAATCCTGCATACTGGGGGCCGAGAAGGGGGTCCCACTTGGAGCTATAAACCCTGGACTCGCACAGAGCTCCTTTCAATTGTAAAAGGCTTTCCAAAGCCCCGGGAAAATCCTACCAAATTTGCAGAGGAATTTTTGTTAGTATGTGACACCTATGAACCCTCTGAGGCAGACCTCCTGCAGCTGTGCAAGCTACTTGTAGCAGCCCCAAGTGAGCATGAAAAATGGCTCACAGCAGCAAATTGGCTCACTGCTGACCGCCACTCTACTTTACCAGACACTGGTCCTGATACTGATTACCGGAAAAAGTGTAAAGAGCGAGCTAAAAATCTATTTGAAGCCATCCTCAGGTATGGACTCCTAAAACCAACTGGATGGTCATAAATGGCTGTAAGCAACGACAGGAGAAAACCCGGGCGACTATCGCACTCGGCTAACTGACATTTTTCTGCAACATTCTGGTATACAACAGCCAGACAGAAATGGACAGGGCGCCCTGGCTAGTGCGTTTGTTAATGGCCTCCTACCTGCTATTGGCAATATGCTAAAACGAATAAGTGTTGGGTGAGACTGAAACCATGGACAAATTGCAAACAGTGGCAGAGCATTGCCAACGTACTTTAAAGGGAAAGGAGGAACAATCAGCTCAACAGTTAATGGCCCTGCAAATACAGCATTATTCAGGGCAGGGCAAACAGTTCCGGGGAAGGGGAAAATACCAGGGACGGGGACGTGGTCGAGGGAGGGGCAAAGGAACTGGTTTTTCGGGTTATGGGGATGTTTGTAATTACTGTAAACAGCCCGGACATTGGAAGAACGAATGTCCCAGCCGGCCTGGTAATTCTGTAAATAACCAGCTAGACCCCCTGCCAGCACAGCCAGTCAGTCCCCAGCCTTACTTTGTCTCACAGCAATGATGGGATGCCGGGAACCTCAGGAAATTTTAACTCCTTTACTACCACTCACTCCTACGGGTGAGTGTGTGTTAACTATCAATGATCTTTCTCTCCCTTTCCTTGTTGATACGGGAGCTTCACTCTCTGCAGTTCGTACTACTGATCTGCCTGCGGTTCCCCGCTCCGGAAAAACTGTGTCCGCTGTGGGCATTACGGGAGTCCCAACCTCTTATCCCCTTTCAAAACCTCTACCAGTCCAGGTTGGTCCCCTTTCTGCGGATCATGCCTTCCTTCTCTCTGATTCCACTCCGGTAAACCTTTTGGGTCGGGATCTGTTATGTAAGCTTGGCTGCACCATATACTGTTCCTCGGATGGGGTCTATTTACAAATTCCCAAGTCCTCTCTGAGTGATTCTGTAGCCTCCCTGCTGTCTGAAACTTCCCTTTCCACTCCAGTCCCTTGTTGCCCACTGGTCCCATCCCTTGAACACCTAATTTCGCAGGTCCCATCCTCTCTGTGGCCAACCCATCCCTCTGAGGTGGGCCGCTTAAACACTGACCCCGTCTGCATTACTGTGGACTCCTCCAAACCCCTGCCTCGCCTTTCTCAATACCCTTTAAACCCTGAGGCAGAGGCTGGCATTGCTCCAGTCATAGCTGCCCTGCGGGAGCAAGGCATTATTGTTCCCTGCTCCAGTCCCTGTAACACCCCTATCCTCCCAGTTCGAAAAGCTGATGGCAAATCATGGCGATTTGTTCAGGACCTCTGAGCCATTAATTGTATTGTCATACCCGCCTTTCCTGTTGTCCCAAACCCAGCAACAATTCTGGCTTCTATCCCACCAGCTGCAACTCATTTTACTGTCGTTGATTTGTGCTCTGCTTTCTTTTCTGTTCCGGTTCACCCTGACTCCCAGTACCTCTTTGCCTTTTCTTACAAGGGACAGCAATATACATGGACCACGCTTCCCCAGGGGTATACAGAAAGCCCATCTTACTTTTCCCAGGCATTAGCCCGAGACCTAGCTGACCTTGTTTTCCCATCCGGGTCCACTCTAGTCCAATATGTGGATGATCTACTCCTCTGTTCCCCCTCGTTATCTGCCTCAAAAACTGATTCTTTAGTGCTCCTTACTGCCTTAGCAAACAAAGGTCACAAGGCTTCTCGCTCTAAACTACAGCTCTGTCAAGCCTCTGTCTCATAACTTGGTTTTCCTCTCCCAGGGTTCCCGTATGCTCTCCCACCCGTGTGCAGGCTATCCTTAGCTTTCCCGACCCTGCTCCCCACGCCAGGTCCGAAAATTTTTGGGCATGGCTGGATTTTGCAGGCAATGGATTCCCCAATATGCCTCCCTTGCAAAACCTCTCCAGGAACTCACTCGACTCTCTGTGCCTAATCCCATGCCATGGCCCCCTGAAGCAGACTCTGCCTTTGTTTCCCTCAAACAAGGTTTAGCTTCTGCCCCCGCTTTAGGGCTGCCAGACTATTCTAAGCCTTTTACCCTTTTCTGCCATGAACAATCTGGATGTGCACTTGGAGTTCTTACTCAGGTGCACGGAGAAAAGAACCGCCCAGTAGCTTATTTCTCTGCCACTTTGGACCCTGTGGCCCAAGGCCTACCCCCCTGCCTGCGTGCTGTGGCTGCGCAGCGCCTAGTCGAAATGTCTGAATCCCTTGTCCTTCGCTCTCCCCTTACTCTCATGGTCCCTCACTCTGTGGAAACTCTGCTGTTACAGCGTAACACAAGCCACCTCTCCTCCGCTCGCCTTACCAGGTACGAACTTCTACTGCTGTCGGCTTCGTATATCACCATAAAGCGTTGTTCTCAGTTAAATCCTGCCACTCTCCTTCCCTTGTCTAATGATGGTGATCCCCATGACTGTCTTGCAACTGTGTCTGCTGTCACTGTCCCGCGCCCTGACCTTTCCGATGTCCCTCTCCCTAACTCTGACCTTGTTTTGTTTACTGATGGTTCCTGTTTTCGAGACAGCCAAGGTCGTCTCCTTGCAGGATACGCTGTTGTGTCACTCTCTGAAACCCTTGAAGCTGCACCTTTACCTTCTGTGACCTCAGCACAAGTTGCTGAATTAGTCGCCCTCACCCGTGCCTGCTTTTTGGCGGAGGGACGCTCTGCCACCATTTACACTGACTCCCGCTATGCTTTTGGGGTTGTACATGACTTTGGCACCCTGTGGCAAGCTCGGGGTTTCCTCACCTCCGCTGGTACCCCCATTAAAAACGGCCCCTACATTGCTGCTCTCCTGTATGCAGTTTTACTTCCTCTGCCCTAGCTATTGTTAAGTGCCCTGGCCACTCGACGGCAGATACTGATGTTGCTAAGGGTAACGCATTTGCTGATGCCTCTGCTAAACATGCTGCTGCCATAGAACCTTCCCCAGATGCATTTCTAGGTTCCCTTTCTGTTTCTATAGCACCGCCGTCCCTCACTGACCTCACCCTACTCCAGGATTCTGCCCCAGAAGCCGAAAAAGACTCCTGGGTTGCCCAGGGTTGCTCTTTGCATCCTGATTCCCTTTGGCGTTCGCCTACTGGTGCCTTTGTGGCTCCCTTTTCACTCTACCCGTCTCTGGCCGCCCTGCTTCACGGTGTTTCGCATGTCGGAAAGGAGGGGATGGTCTCTGCTGTAACTAAGGTGGGATGGTGGGCCCCCCATTTCAGCTCTTTTGCAGCCCGCCACTGTGCCGCCTGTACCACTTGTCAAAGCCACAATATTGGTAAACCTGTAAAAGTGGCTCAGGGATTCCGGGGCCTGCCCCAAGCACCCTTCTTGCATTGGCAACTTGATTTTGTACAAATGCCCAAGTGCCAACGATATGAATTCATTTTGGTTATGGTATGTTTATTTTCTGGTTGGATTGAAGCCTTTCCTTGTCGCAAGGCTGATTCACTGTCTGTTGCTAAATGTTTGTTAAATCATATTATGCCTGCCAAGGGAATTCCTGCCACTCTGTCCAGTGACCGGGGTACACATTTTACTGGACAAATTGTTCAACACTTGGATCGTATATTACATATCACACATCTGCTGCACTGTCCCTACCACCCACAAAGTGCAGGTGCTGTGGAAAGGCGAAATGGTGTACTTAAGAATAAGCTTGCTAAGATTTGTGCCTCCACAGGGTTAAGCTGGCCAGCAGCTTTACCACTAGCCCTTATGGAAATGTGATCCACTCCATCCCAAAGACATAAACTGAGTCCCTTTGAAATTGTTATGGGACGCCCTATGCGAGCTGTGGCTACCATTACTCCAGTCCCAGACTTGAACTTGACTCACAGTACGCTCCTTCAATACTGCAAGGGATTAATGCAAGCTGTAAGTCACTTCCATTCACAGGTTCGAGCCGCCTGGCCGACGGAACCCACCTCCGACGCTTGCCACAACCTCGAGCCAGGTGACTGGGTCTACGTACGGCACCATCATCGAAAACACGCCTTGGAACCCCGGTGGAAGGGTCCTCATCAGGTACTGCTTACTACCCAGACGGCTGTTAAACTATCTGGCATCGCAGCGTGGATACATGCTTCGCAGTGTAAGAAGACACCCTCCCCGGCGAACCAATCATCACCTCAGGACTGCGCAGAGTCAATTTTGACTCCAGAAGAAGACGCAGAGGAACAGCCTGCAATACCTTACAATCTACGCCTCGTAAGGGTTGCCAGAAGCAGACGACAACCTAAAGCAAGGCCCACCAAAAGAAGCAGTAGTGAGCCTAGCGCCTGCTGCCTGGTGGATGTAAAACCGTGATTGCGGTTCCCTCAGTTGAGGTTGTCAGAACCAGAAGGGCCTTGCCTCCAACATGCACCTCTGGTGGCGCCTGTTCCTCGGCTGCTGGTGTCTTAAGGTCTGGGGAGCCCACAATGACAATTCTTTTATCCAGCAGCAAGTGTGGATAGCTCAGACCCTTAATATTTCTAAATGCTGGGTCTGCAGCCACATCCCAGCCCATTCTCAAGCTGGTATTCCTGTCCTGGCTATCCCACTCAATTCCCCAGATCTCACTGGAGGACCTCGTCCGTTTAACAAAACATGGAACAGCAATGACACTTGGGAAGCAGTGGGAATAAATGTAACTAACTGGATAAGTGTGGTGGAGGGAAAGGGTCACTGGTGTTGGGTGTGTAATGGGACAGGGCTGGATCTGGGAAAAAGCCGTTGCCTTCAGCATATCGTGGCCAATGGTGTATGGGATTATTCAAACAAAACTAAAGAGTGGCGGGTTGGGTATGGAGATATGAATTTTTTCTCAACCTGGGATCAAACAGAAAAATCAATCTCATGTTCCCCTTACAGTAATCTTAGTAAAAATAATACAATCTTTCAATGCCATACAAACACTACCACTCCTCGTAAGGAGAATTACCCTGTCCCCTTTGGAGGATATTACTCCTCATTTGTAGACACCTATGTAATAAATGGATGCAATCGACCCTTCCCGGCCTTAATAGGCCATCATTGGGTTTGTGGAACCAAAGCTTATACTGCATTACCAGCTAACTGGTCAGGTATCTGTTATCCCGCCCAACTCTTCCCACAATTCCGAGTGCTAGGTTCCTTCCCACGAGAACGCCTCCGTAATTTCAGGCGAAAAAGAAGGGACTTACCAGATGCCCAATGGTATATAAATAACATAAGCCCCTTAACCTGGGAAGATGCCATTGGCGGTTCCCTTATCCCACTTGGGGGAGTAATACACCATGCAAAAAGGCTCCTGAGGTTACAAGCAGTAGTTGAAATAATGGCAAATGAAACCGGAGAGAGTTTAAAAACTCTGGCCAAAGAAACAGAGGCGATCCGACAGGTGGCCCTTCAAAACCGTCAGGCATTGGACATAGTGCTGGCGGCCAAAGGAGGGACCTGTGCACTCATTGGAAAAGAATGTTGTGTGTATATACCTGACAATACCAATGAGGTAATAGATCGTGCTAGCCACTTAGAACAAATCGCATATCTTCCCCATGAAGAGCCGAGTTCTTTATGGAAGTGGCTAAGCAACCTGTTCAATTTCTCTGGCCTAGGAAACTGGTTGTTTCAGGGAGCCCTAACTATCCTGTTTGGAATCCTAGTGATTTTTGTATGTTTTCAGTTAATCTCCTGTTGTATCCAAAATTGTATAAAATATGCCACCCAGGTGACTGCCCCAAAACAGAGTACTAATATGATGATTTTAAATATTGCTGATGAACAAAAAGATAAAGAACGGTTAATATGTGGAACCCAGTCCATCGTTGGTCATGGCGAAGCGTGACCAAAAGGAGGGATTGTGAAAGTAGAATGAATTATATTACAAAAATAGATAGGATTAAAGAAATGCTGTCTGTACCTTTAAGGAAAATCGCTGGAATGCTGAAGTCCAGGTGTCAGGAAAACAGACATTAACATAAAACATTTGCACCGTTTAAGGGCAATTGTTGAAGCATTAGCCTTAGATCGATAGGAGTTAGTAAGGAAGTAGGATATGCATGCTATGCCCCAGGTGAATTTTGCTGTTTTACTCTTTTGTCCCTTTGTTTGATTTCCGCTCTTTTATCTGTATAAATAAGACTGTGTGGGCCTTGCATGGCCACTCACATTATCTGAGTGTTATTGGCGGAGCGCTTTGCTAATAAAAACAGAGTGGTCTGACAAATTGTGAGTCTTGATTCTAACTTTGACAATGGCCATCAGCTGGTCAAGAAGGAAATCCTGAAATTTTAAACATACCAGATCCCACTGCAATGCCTTCCCAGCCTCAGTGATATTCAATACCATCTCTGTCAGTAACTTCTGGGTTATAGAACTAAGGGTGGAAATGACATGTAACTCACCAACTTCAGCCTATACTTGGGTTAGCTGAACTTCAGAAATAAGGCTAGTGGCCCTTTCTAGTCGGCCCAATTTCTTATTATGTTCTTGGCCTTTAAGAATATTCCAAATGGCTGCTACACTATTGGCCCCAGCCCACAGGGATCTGCCCAATTTCTTCTTTTTCCAGAGGAAATAACCCAGGCTCTTTGTTGTGCTAATCTAATGGCAGCCCCTTGTGAGCAATCTGGGTATGTAAAAGTGATCTGAAAACTGGATAAAGGCAATGTCATTTAAAATCCAATTAGGGAGGGCAATACATACTGAAGGATTTATCCAAAACACAGGGCGCAGCCTGTAGAATAAACCCCCAAATCCAATTAATACCACATTCCCAAACATGGGTCCCACAAGTTTTTTTCTGCCAGTGTATAATTCCTCGGGTTTCTTCACCAGGGTCAGTTCTCAATGTCCTTTCTGGTCAGGAATTCCTGGACTTTGGCAATGTCAGTGAAATGAGTGTTTTTTTCTTCTTTCCCCAAACAGTTGTAGTTCAGCATTCTACAGGGGAGGGATTAGGAATACACCACCCTGTAATGGTTTTGCTTCTTTTAGAAAAATTCAAAGGCACAGTAAATTTGTGCGTGGACAAGGGAGAGGTTCAACCAGCACGTCACCTTGTCCTTTTTCCCTGCTGTCCAGAAGCACAATAGAACTAGAAAAAGAAATAGGCTAATCATCAGTAGGAAAATTCTTCTGAGGTGGAGGGGTCTGTTTGCAGTGAGAATCCTGGGTCCAGGCAATCAGTCTTTGGCACTTCACAGCGGTGTTGGTAATCAGCAGGACTCAATAAGGGCCTTTCCAGCGTGGAGCCAAAGCAATCTTTCGTTGGTGGACCTGTACATTGATCCGGTCTCCAGGTTCCATGGAGTGGCAGGGCTGCTAGGGTCTTCGGTAGTGCGTCTTTACCTGTGTAAAAAGGAAACCTAACACATTGCATTAGTGTCTTTGCAGATTTTACAGCTGGTTGGGCATATTCAAGCCCCCCTTTTCTGGTTGTTAGCCAAGTGTCCTTGAACGAAGTCAGTGTTTTTTTTTTGTTTTTGTTTTTTGTTTTTTTTGGACTGAGCTTGCTAATTAAAGTTTTTCTCAGTTAACTCGTTCTTTTTCCTTTTCCCCTTTTTGGCTTCTTTTTTTTTAACCTACAAAGGAAACTTTTACTTTTTACTTATACACCTTTTGTTAACAATGAACACATACACATTGCTGTTATACAGTACATTAGTCTTATTATTTAATGTATGCCACATATACCCTTCTACTAAAATAACCTTATTACAGAGCTTTGGAACAACAAGCCAGGACAAGCACACCCACTTTGATGAGTTCATTCAATACAACCTCTAGTCCAATAGCTTCCCACCATCCCCAGCCCTCTGGCTAGAAATCTGAGGTAGCCAGAAGGATCCCATGTACAATATGGGGAGTGGGTTAACTTTTTATGTCCTTGCTTCCAAAGACTGTTAGTATGCAATTTGGCCAATGCAGTTTTTTTCTTTTACTTAAGAAAATACATAAGACTTTAGTATATCACATTTTTCTGATGTATCCAAACACTTTGTATTTTAAGTTGAACAAAACAAATATCTGCATTTCAATTCAAGCCTTCTGCTTTATTTCAAACCAGACCATCCCATGAAAATATTAAACACAACAATTCTGACCACGAGACAAAGACCACAAGACAGAACATAGAACACAAAACATAATTTTTACTCTGCCAGTAAATCATGGTATGTTGTATGCTGTTTAGCTGGCATTAGTTTTCTTTGATTATCTGAAAGACAAAAACAAAGGTCTACCCCTTCTGGGCAGTCAATCATTGCTTAAAATATACAAATACCCTTGTTGATTTCAGGCAAAACAGGGGAATTACCCCATATTTTCTTGTATGTGTTTCATAGACAGCCCAGATTTCAGTGGCCTCTACCTTATCAGTTAGATAATTTGCATCAATACAGATGCTTTCTGGCTTGCTTTTTACTTTTAACTCCTGCTTTTAAACACTGAAAGAAACCATCACCACTTATAGTGCCTTAGAACCTTATAAATTTTCATTTACACAGCACTGTATACATTCTTTAGCTAATTCAACAAAATTGTTCATAGCCAAATGATTGCAATCTAATAATTTCTTTGCCTGAATTTATTTACAAACATTTACAAAAAAAACACACCAAGAACTTTTCTCTTTAGCATTTTTACAAAGTTCAACTACTATTCCCTCCAGCATCTATAGAGTTAACTCTTCACTCTCCTTCAAATCACTTGCTCTTTCCTTATATCACTTGCTTGGCTCCCAACAGCCACTTACCAATTCAAATCACCATTCCAAATATCCTTCTGAGTATTTGAAATCCCCATGCTTACACTCACTTACTTCTTCCTTCCACTAGACCCTCAAAAGTTTCCAACCTGTTCTCCAAGCTCTCTGTCTGTTGCCTGCCCGCCTGGGCCCGATCCTTTTTTTTTTTTTTTTTGCGCTGAACCGTTTCTTTCATGGGCTTCTGCCCCCACCCTTCTGGTCTTTTCCCAAAAACATTTTATTCACAAGACTACCCGAGTCCTCCCGTGTGAGGCTCGCCACCTGAGCAAAACGCATGGCCCACTGGCGTTTAACTATTTAATTGCCTCTTGTAGCAAACACACTGCTGTTACGGCGTATGCTGAGCACAAATGGTTAAATTTTAACAAGTCCCTGAAGGACTGGTACTTGCTTAGCCAGGGCTTCCTTTTCTAACTGGAAGTCCTGTCTCAAGGCCTGCAACTTGCCCTGGGCGCAGGTTTGAGTTGCTGCCTGGTTCATGATCTATGCTCTTAATTGCTCAATTCTAATTACCAAATACACATTTTTTTCCTTTTCTCCAACTACTCTATTGCCCAGTCCTGCTACGACTGGGGGTAGATCCTTTCACCTGCCACCCTTCCTGGTCAACCAGGGTGGAGAGAGGAATGCTAAACCCTTCTCCAGTTCTCAGACTTACTGCACTGAGAATGGGCACACCTTTAATTATGCAATCCTCAACATATAACACCAACAATACCAAACAGAACAAACATAAAATAACAAGGGTAAAACAAATAGATGGTGTAAATTCTGCAGGGCTCCCCCATTCTCTATTGCTCACCAAACTGTGACAAATTTCTGTTACCAATTTATGCCTCATGTCAGGTGATCAAACTGACACTGCAGGACGGTGGGGGAGGATAGAGAAAACACACCATATAACCAAATTTTAAAGCTTCATTACAAATAATAAAACAACAATGGAGAGTGTTGGGAACGCTTCCACATCACTCATAAAAAATATGAATGCCCCATACTTACACATATCCAGACTGGCCACATCTGTATATAACATTCAGAAAAGGGGAATAGGTGGACGGGAGATTATCCTGTATACAGCTTGTTCAGAATTTCCAACATGCTTCCGCTCTTGGGAAGGCTGTTCTTTTACATCCTGGAATCTCCTGCGGTGTCTCCTTCAGAGATTCCAGTCCAGGTCAGCTACCTGTGGCTTCTCCAGTGTCACCAAGCCACACCAGCACCGGCATCCATCACAAAGTCAGACTGTTGGATCTCACCAAACAGTTAAGCTTTGCAAATGTAATCTCAGTTCTGTAACTTGTACTGCCTTTGGTTTGCCTGTCTCTATTTTTCCACAGCCAGCTGGGGCTGAAAGCAGTTTTTCTTTGTACTTAACATGGTTTATGCTGATTTTTGACCTTGAGCATAAAACAACTTTTTCTTCATCTCTCTGCCAAGCTGAATTTCAAATTAACCCATTCCTAGACAAATTGCTCACACTGTGTCAGAGGCTTTTCTTTGGTGATTAAAAGCTCCTCTGAGATATATGATCTTATCTAGATTAAAGGTACCTTTTAATGGGCATTGTTTAGATGGATCTTCACGCGTATAAAGATTCCAATTCTCTAAATACCTGCAGGTTTTAGAACTATAATGTACGTACATATAATATGCTGGGGTACACTTAGGGGGTGAGGTGGAATGTTTAGACTGTCCCTTACCCATTTTCTACTCACACACACAGAGAGGGTGCCCTGTCCGCGCTAGCAGCTCATAAACTAAGGATCTCTCCCTACAGGGCACTCACACAGGAGAGACTAACGAGGATGACCACGACTCTTCTACATCTCCCTTCAGCAAAGAGCGTCGGCTAGTCTCTAGGAGAGGGCGTCGGCTTGCTCTGATTGCGTCCAGTGAGATGATCAGACTGTCAGTAGCCCACACGGAAAAGAAGGCGGGGGGAGAGAAGATGGGTTCACACGCTCCTAGACCCGGTTACAGTTTTGGCTTCCAGCATACCAATAGAACAAGAAACAAAAGTACCCCTACCAAAAAGAAAAGCCAGCCCTGGGGCTGCTCTAAGTCCCAGTAATTGTTCAGCACGGCCCACGGACTCGTGGAGTTAATGGAATTATTCATTAGCCGTGTCTGAACCTAGGTACCTTAACCAGAAAGCTTTTACCCACACACACCTTCCTATTTGTGGGTTCCTTTACCATTAGGGGCCCAAGGTCCCAACCCTCACTCTTCGGGGGCGTTAATCCTCAAACCCAGGAGGTAAACGCACTTACCGCGCCCGGAGTGGCCGCGTCCGGCACGTGGACTCCCCTCTTCTGGTACTGTCTTGCTTCCGTGTCAGCTGGAGTTCTCTGTGGAGGGGGCGTAGCCGTCCCGGCCGATTGCGGCGACCCGGAGCTTGAGCAAACCAATAGCTCAAGGTGGCCACTCTCCTGAGCCGTCCTCGGCCGCCGGTCAGCACCCCCAACACGGAGAGAAGTCCCGGCGGAGTCGCCATTTGTTAGCCAAAAGAGCTCGTTTTCCCCCCGGAGCTTACCTAATTACACCAAGGAGGCACGGAAGACCAGGAAGATGAGTACCGTTAGCTTTATTGATCGATCAGCTGAGCGGGTGTTCTCGTCCTGGCTAGTGCCCGAGAGAGACACACCTTTCATGGCCAAGCGGCCTACCTTTATAGCCGGTAACAAACAACTTAGCCTACGTTTGTCTACGTCATTTGGTTGACCTATAGACCCTGTACATGTATCTATTAGGGGATAATTGGATATGCAGGATACATATATCATTTTGTGGGGGCTACAAGATACATACAGCTGTTGAGGAAACATTTGTCATTCTGAAGGGGAAACAAGATACACCCATCGACCCTTTGTGCTATATACTTTGGAAACATTCATGGGAACACAGCTGCATATACTGGGGAGCCAACATATACTTGGGGAGCCAAATAAAACTGATAAGCAAAATAGCTGACATAGGTAAATACACGGCCTTCAGTCTAATGAGTTCTGTAAGCTTTCCAACACAGTTTGGACAAGCATAGCATAACTTTGGTTCACTCAGGCCTAATACAAAAAGGCTTCATTAGCACTATGATTTTCCAACACATGCTATGGCTCACCAGCCTAGGAACATTCTAGAGAAGGCCATGGGAAGGGGGGGTGAGCTCAGCATGTGGACTGGAGCACTATGACATGTTATAAACAAACCCATATATGGAAAGTTTAACTCTGATTGGTTAGAGGTTCATGTTATGTAAGTTGTTATGTAACTTGTTATATAAGTGCCATGTGCTATAAAATAGCAAGAGGCGGGGTTCCTTGCTGGAGGGACTCTGCCTGTTTTTTTGTACCAGGGGTTTCCTTGTGCACATATTGAATAAAGCCTTGTTGAATTGCATTGAATCGCATTGCATTGAATCGCATCACATTGAAGTCCTTTGATTCTACCCAGCATCAGGCTCACTGGGAACCACAAAATCCCAACAGTGAGTAACTCAATTTAACGTAGCAAACTGTTGGATATTGATCCCCTCACAGGGACAACAGACCTAAAATATCTGAATTGTCCAGGAGAGGGCTGGGCAGTGCAGAACACACATCTTGGAGGTGGGGGGTATTCTGGACTAGGAATGTGTGGGGGTCACCCCACAAACAGTAACCCAGGCTGGTAGAAGCCAGCGTGTGGCTGGTGTTTGCAGACAAGTTGCTGGGGTAAAAGTTTCTGGACCAGGCTATGGCTACACATAGACACTCAAGGTGTGACCCGCATGCTGACCCATGAGCGACCCATGTTGGAATCTACAACAGGAAAACATTGTGAGGCAGCCAAGGTTGCAGTGCAGGGGTGACACAACCCCTCACTAGTCTGCATTGCATCACGGAATGCCATACCTTCCTCGGAGTGGTTTAGGAACAGATAGGACAAATACTGGTCAGGTATGGTCTAGATAATTTTATTCCTGTCTCGATATGGAGGTATGGACCATATCACTTCTGGCAGTACCCTCTAGTCCTACATGTCTATGGTTCTATGATCTACTGCCACTGTAAACATGAATCTATTATTGTATGTACTTCTCTGTGCAACTGACAGGGATCATAGTCTAAACATGCAGGGAGGGAATAAGATAATCCCTCTACCACTAATAATAATTTAGACCCTGATCCTGCCAGCAGTCAGAACTAGGGTTTTCAACAGAACTTTAAGGAATGATGCACCCAAATTCCACTGATTTTCAGGAGGATTATGGGCTCAGATAGGGCTAAATATGAGATAGGCACCAAGTAGAATATTCCAAAGGATTTTCTAACTCCCACTGATTCCAATAGGAGTTAGGCCCCGAGCATCCATCTGCATCTATAGCCAAGTAAATCCCTTTATAAATTGGATCTATGCTGCTGTCATAGGTTTATTCCCCGCTTTGAACTTTAGCGTCCACAAGATGGGGACCTGCATGGACTCCTCTAAACTAAAATCCTAGTTTAGATCTGGTAAAGCTGCCACCAGCCAGGTTTTTAGTGTTTGGCACACTCCCTGTTCCCCCCAACTTTCCCGGGGTAAAAGAGATCAAAACTCCTTGAATCTTAACACATATGGAAATAATCCATTCCCCCCACCTTCTTCCCCCCTCCCCTAGTCGTTGGGAGAGATACCTTGATTCAAACTCCTTGAATCAAACAAAGAGGGATTTCCTCTCCCCCCTCCCTTCCCCTGAGATTCCAAACAAGGAAGAAATCAATTAGGTTCTAAAAAAGAAAAGATTTTATTAAAAGAAAGAAAGAAAGAAAGAAAGAAAGAAAGAAAGAAAGAAAGAAAGAACACTATCTCTGTAACACCAGGATGGAAAAAATTACAGGGTCTAACTATAAAACTGGAGACACTTCCCCACCTCCTTTCTCAGAATAGTCAAAGTAACAGCAAACAGAAATAAAGATATTTCTCCAGCCAACACACAATTGCAATTGCAGAAATTAAATATAAAACTAATCCTCTTTTCTAATACTCACTATACTGGGAAGTAGGAAATACTTCAGGAAAACTTGGAGAACTTGGAGATATGTCTGGCCTCTCTTAGATCCAAAGAGAGAACAAAAACTCAAACAAAGACACAGACAAAGACTTCCCTCCACAGAGATTTGAAATTATCTTGTCCCTTGATTGGTCCTCTGGTCAGATGTTCGTCAGGTTACTGAGCTTGTTAACCCTTTACAGGTAAAAGAGACCTTAACCCTTAACTATCTGTTTATGACAGCTGCCTACATGTCTATGATTCTATGATCTCCTTTACCCAAACCACATCCAATTGATGGCAGTGGGCCTGCCTGTGGGCTTAAGCTAAGCACATGCATAAATCTTTGCAGGATCAGGGCCTCTCAAGGGACAAGAGGTTTACACAGCACTTTACAACCCTAACCAAAGTTATCCCTGCATATATTTGTGATTAGGGGCCCCAAATAAGACAGATTCCAACCGTAACCAAATCTACCAATCGATGGTAGTTGTCTGGTCCTCAGCACCACAATATCTGAGCACCTAACAATATCTAATGGGTTTAACCTCACATCACCCCTGGGAGGTAGGGTAGTTTTGTCAAACCCAGAGGACAGAGCTTACAAAGCTAACCATCCTACATGCTCCCCAGCTCCTGGACCCTCCCCAGTAATAACCCGGACTCACATCCGTTCACCTCAAGCTCTGCTCTCCCCAGATCCCTGCTGCTTGATTCCCACATGCTTGGACACCAGGGTAGAGTCTGGAGTCCCTGCTCCCCTGAGCTGAGCCCCAGTGCCTGGGATGAAGGAGCCCCAAACTGTGAAGCTGAATGTCTAAGAGTCTCCGGGGTCAGGGAGACCAGCTAAATTTGCCCCCTGCTGTGGAGCAGCACCATCTGCATCTGGCTCTGGAAGTCCTGAGGCTGTAGGTGCTGCCCCACACTCTTCTGAGGCCCTGGGGCAGGTTGCAAAAGGAGGAGAATGGAGCAAATGGGATGTTCAGAGCCAGTGTCACATGGTCACAGAATACCCCTCATCCCAAGGACCAAACCCACTCAGTGTGTGAGTGAAGTTCGTGGGGAGCAGGTTGCCCCAGGCTGGGAGGGATACCCTGAGCCTCTCTCAACTGGCAGGGTCTCCTAGAATCCCAGAATCCACAGTGATAGAATGAAAGAAATCCCAGAGATGGCAAGGGGAGAGAGAGAGAGAGAGAGATGGATATATAGAGAGAGTGGATTGATAAGAAAGAGAGGGAGAAAGAGGTAAATTGTTATGAGAGAAAGAAAGGCAGAGAGAAGGATGGATTAAAAAGAACAATAAAGAGGCAATATAAGATCAGAGACATGGACGGATCGCAGGATGGAGCGGGGGAAAAGGTAGATGGATCGAAGAATATAGAGGCAGAGAAAGAGAGATGGATGAACAGACAGATAGCGAGTGGGTGAGAGACACAGAGAGCTGGATAGAAGTACAGTGGATGGCTGGAAGAATGGATGGAAGGAGGTAAGATCCCCAGCCTGTGTCCCTGCTCCCCATCCTACCCCAGCCCTAGGGTCTCTGGTCTCCTGAGAATAGTATCGCACTGTACCTGGGCTTCCCCAGTTCTGAAGCACAGCTGAGAAGGGCCCCGTGTCTCTGTGACTGTAGGAGGCTCCTCCTTGTGCAGATCATGATAGTTGTCCCTGATTGCATAGGGACATGGGTGTGTGTGTCGGGGGAGAAGCAGGCAGCACCTTTATGGATTTTAGAGCTGGGTGGAAGGGCCATGCCTCCCTGAAGCCTCCCCAAGAAGCTGGCACTCGGCTGGAGAGGTTTGCGGAGCCCCAGGGTCCCCCACATGCCAAATTGGCCACTAGACTCCTGCACCTACTACAGGACAGGCCCAAAAAGGAAAATAACAGATCACCACTGCCCATCCCATACAGCCCCCAGCTCAAACCTCTGTAGCACATCATCATTGACCTACAACCTATCCTGGAAAATGATCCCCCGACTCTCACAGGCCTCAGGAGAGAGACAGGCCAGTCCTTGCTTACCGACAGGCCCCCATCCTGAAGCAAATATTCACCAGCAACTATACACCACATCACAGAAACACTAACCCAGGGACCAATCCCTGTAACAAACCCTGTTGTCATCTCTGCCCCATATCTACTCTAGCAACCCAATATGTACTCATAGGACCCAACCACACCAGCCACACCATCAGGGGCTCATTCACCAGCACATCCACTAATGTGCTAGATGCCATCATGTGCCAGCAATGCCTCTCTGCCATGTACATTAGCCAAATTGAACCAGGGCTGCCCAGAGGGGGCGCAAGTGGGGCAATTTGCCCTGGGCCCCGGGCTCTGCAGGGGCCCCATGAGAACAGCTGAGGCTCCTGCCCCAGCCCCTTACCCCCGCCTCCGCCCAATCCTGGAGCCTCAGCGCATCAAACAGCGTCCCCGGACACCACAGCAGCCTCGCTCCGGCGGGGCCCCTGAGCCCCGCCCCGCTCAGAGCCGCGTGATGAGTGCTGAGCTCAGCTCCCTTCGCTCGGCATGGAGCTCACAGCCCCGCCCCCTCACCACGCGGCTCGGAGTGGGATGGAGCTCAGGCCATGCTGGAGACACGCTGCAGCTGTTCAGCGACGCACTGAGGCTCTGGTTGAGGAGGGAGCTGGGGGTAAGAGGCTGGTGCAGGAGGGGTTTGACTAAGCAGCAGGAGTCCTGGGGACAGGGAGGGGCAAAGGTTGGGAGGGCAGTCAGGGGACAGGGAACAGGGGTTGGATCATGGGCATTCTGGGGGTCTGTCAGGACTCAGCGGGGAGTGGTTAGGGACAGGGAGCAGGGGTGGGGTCCTGGGGGTGGTTGAGATGGTGGGGTCTCTGGGTGATGGTGAGGGGACAAGGAGCAGGATGGGTCAGGGATTTGGGGGTGGGCTGTTGGGGGGCAGGAAGTGGATGGGGGTCGGATAGGGGGCAGCGCCAGGCTGTTTAGGAGACACAGCCTTCCCTACCCTAAAGCTCATTCAGCAGTTTGAGGCTTGCAGAAGAGCCAAGCTGTTAGCTTTTCCGTTAGGGCTACCATCCCTTTCACTTCTCAAATGCCAAATTATAGTCTACATGTAATTTCAGTGCCATAGGGAGATTCATGTCAGGGGAGGGTAGCTTCATTTAAAATTAGCTACTGGGGGAAGGAATCACATGAGCCAA
Organism: Mauremys reevesii; assembly: GCF_016161935.1. Taxonomy (NCBI): domain Eukaryota; kingdom Metazoa; phylum Chordata; order Testudines; family Geoemydidae; genus Mauremys; species Mauremys reevesii. Next base: position 84,938,196 of record NC_052626.1, on the reverse strand, counting down.
TATCCTTCCCAACCCTACCAAGGAAACCCCACTCCCCTGCATTCCCTGAGGCTTCAGGGGGGTTAATTCAGTGGTTCTCAAACTTTTGTCCTGGTGACCCTTTCACATAGCAAACCTCTGAGTGTGACCCCCCCCTTATAAACTGAAAACACTTTTTTATATATTTAACACTATTATAAATGTTGGCGGCAAAGCAGCGTTTGAGGTAGGGGCTGACAGCTCACAACCCCCAGTAATAACCTTGTGACCCCCCAAAGGGGTCCTGAACTCTATTTTGAGAACCCCTGGATTAATTTAATTTTAGCACCCTGTGTCCATTCACATGCATGTGCTATTTTGAGCATTTCAGTTTTGACAACATAGGCTCATCTCAGATTCTGGAACAAGCTCAAATGCTCAGTTCGTGGACTATGTACATAAGCTATACTAAAGACAAACCCACAGTAACCATCTTCAGTTTGTGAGGGACCCCATGGAGCCAGTCTCTAGGAAAGAGATAAATGCATGGAGATTAAGTCCATTAATGGCTATTAGCCAGGATGGGTAAGGAATGGTGTCCCTAGCCTCTGTTTGTCAAAGTTATGGAGACTGATATGAGTCAAGGAAGCCAGCAGAGTATCAGAAACCTGGAAAAATCTCTTCCTGGACGGGCTCAGACATTTGGTTACAAGCTGAGGTGGTTCAAAAGTTTTGGATTTTTTTTAAGCAGAATTTTTTTATTGTTTCTTCAAACAATCAAACACAGCAAAAGGCAAATATTTGGCCAAACACTTCTAAAACCTCAAACCACTTTCAGGTTTTGGCAGACTAATTTCAGCTTTTCAATTAAAAAAACCATAACAAATTTTGAAGGAAAGCAGACATTGTCTATGTTTTTTTCTGCTTTTAAAAAAACCCTAGTTTTCGATCCAGAAATAGTTTTGATTGAAAATATTTGTCCAGCCCTTTTAATAAGATTTAGTGCCTTTTAGTACTAGCTGATGCTGAGAACCAGTAATACCTTGTAAAGAAGTTTTCTCAAAACTGGGTTTGAGCTGAGATGTGGAAGGTTTATTTTTCCCAGGGGCGTCCGTGGGAGGAGGGTGGGGGAGCAAGTGGAGCAATTTGCCCTGGGCCCCGCAAGGGCCCCCAGAAAAATATAGTATTGCAATTTTTTTATAGCAGGGGCCCCCAAAATTTCTTTGCCCCAGACCCCCTGAATTCTCTGGGAGGCCTTGAACTGGACAGTCTCTATGTAAAAGGATAAATGAACACAAATCAGACATAAGGAATGATAACATACAAAAGCCAGTGGGAGAACACTTCAATCTCCCTGGACATTCAATAACAGATATAAAAGTAGCCATTTTTCAATAAAAAAAACTTCAGAAACAGACTGCAAAGAGAAACTGCAGAGCTGCAATCCATTTGCAAACTTAACACCATTAATTTGGGCTTGAATAGAGACTGGGAGTGGCTGGCTCACTACAAAAGCAATTTTCGCTCTCTTGGTATTGACATCTCCTCATCAATTATTGGGAGTGGACCACATCCACCCTGACTGAATTGGCCTTCAATTTGGCTCTCCACTTGTAACTTCTTTCCCTTCACATGCCAATATATATTTAGGCCTGTATCTGCAATTTTCACTCCAGGCATCTGAAGATGTGGGTTTTTTACCCACAAAAGCTTATGCTCAAATAAATCTTTAGTCTTTAAGGTGCCATCAGACTCCTCATTGTTTTTAACTGGTCAGAGATTTGGGCACGGGTGCATGGGGAACTAACCAGTGATCTAGGGCAGAGGGGTATGGGGTTCTGGAGTAACTGGCCAGTGATGTGTCTGGCACAGGCAGAGGGCAGGACACTTGCCCCAATGGCTCATTTCTGTGATCTCAGTCAGGCATCTCTCTTTCCTGTCCCAGCCCTTGGCTGCTGAGCCCTGGACTCTCCACTGTGTCACCTCAATGAGTTCCATGGTAGCTCCGTGCAGACAGACCCAGCCCCTGCTTGCAACAGACAAAGGTCTCGGAGCAGCCTGGTGCCACGGGCCCCCAGAGAAGTTAAGGCCCAGACGCAGGGCGTTGTTTCCCCAGGACTCTTTATTAGGCGTCAGGATGCAGCACACCAGGCATTGTTAGTACATCGGCTTCCACTCATGTCTGGAAAAATCTGAGTCTTATTAAAGACGTTTGCTGTTTGTGAACAATCTTGATGAGCTCACAGCAGGGACAGACAGGCCACTGACATTTTTTTCTGTGCCAAACCAAGAAGTGAATCAAAGTGTGTCAAGAGGAACACAACCTCAGGGTGCGTTCCACATGCTGGGGAGGAGCACAGCACAAAAACATCTAACAGGAACATACCAGTCCCCAGGCTGGATCCCACCCATGTACATCTAGCCCCCATCTCCAACAGTGGCCCAGAGTCAAAGGAAGCATCAACACACTCTCAGTGGACAGCTGGGAAATTTCTTACTAACCCCTGTCAGCCTGTGATTCATGCACACTTAATGGAATGACACCTCTACAAAAAACATGTTCATGCTGTTCAGTGCCACTGATCTTTCCCTCCCTCACCTCCAGTGTAAATCAGGCATTAAACCATCAGTCATGGGTGCTGAATTTCCTCATGCTCAGACATTTTCAAAGCCATGAGGTCAGCTGTGATTTAGCAATGGGATATGGGGCCTTTTTCCCTCTGGGGACTCTGGCTCTAATCCAGCCCCAGGTCAAGGAGACTGGCTGAGACATATCTATATTCTAGCATTCGGTTCCATTTAGGTGTCTGTGGTAGGCAAATACATGGCCACTTTCTAGACTTAAAAATAAACTAAGTGACTACCTGTCTGTCTAAATCAGTGGTTCCCAAACTTTAACAATGCGCAAACCCCTTTCGTGAAAATATCAAATCTTTTGAACCCTTATTATTATTTATCATTACTTTATTAATTTTATTACATTATGAAAACGGCAACACTCTTCCAAGATTTCACATTTCTAGCTCATATCACTTCAATAAAACCTCCTACATATTTCATCAAGGAATACCAGACGTGAAACAGCATGAAGGTATTTAAGACGCCAGCTCAAGTGAAGAGTTCCTTCCACAAGCATTCGGGTCTTGAGCAGTCCAGGCAAACAAAACACAACTACAACAAAGCTTAAACTTATTCTTCTGTATTTCGTTTTCCGATGTGCATAAGAGGAAAAGGCTTTCTCGCATAAGTATGTTGTTGAAAATGGTGACAAAACTATAGTAGCTTTTTTGGCCAGGAGGGAGTACTCGTTTCTTGAACTCAGCCAAAAGTTGATTGATGAGAGACTTCTGAAACTCCTTTTCAGTTCTTAATCAAAGGAGATCTCAATCATTTTCTCTTTTTCCTCAGTGCTCAATATTTGGCATTGAGAAAGTGTTATCATCAAAGGGGTTGCGAATCCAGTCCTTATCACCCGCCATAGCTGGAAAGTATTGCCTGAATGTTTTGCAAAGTCCTTTTGGTGTGCAGTTATATTGGTTTTAGTACACGGATCCAACAGAAGTTTATGTTCTGCCAGGAAGTCATGGTCATGGGACTCGGGCTGCCAGTCCCTGCATCCTCTGGATGATGGGATAAATTGCACTCTCAGCAGATGGCACTAAGCTTGTCGGAGAGGTAGATACACTGGAGGGTAGGGATAGGGTCCAGAGTGACCTAGGCAAATTGGAGGATTGGGCCAAAAGAAATCTGATGTTGTTCAACAAGGACAAGTGCAGAGTCCTGCACTTAGGAAGTGTGATGGAGCAAGGCCGGATGGCTACAGGAAAGTACTGAGGAGCAGGTATGTTAGCTCCAGGCTAAGCAAATCCCTAGTACCATGGGAACCAAAATGGCAGTTGCTCCAGGCTAATCAAGGCACCTGGGGCCAATTAAGAACTTTCTAGAAGGCACTGGAGAAAGCTACATTGATTGGAGCACCTGCAGCCAATCAGGACAGGCTAATCAAGGCACCTGGTATAAAAAGGGGAGCTCACTCCAGTCTAGGGAGGAGGAGCCAGAGGAAAGAAGTGTGCATGAGGAGCTGGGAGCAAGAGACACAAGGAACTAAGAACTGAGAGGGGGTACTACTGGAGGATTGAGGAAAACACCATACAATCAAGCAGCATCAGACACCAGGAGGATCCTGTGGTGAGGATAAAGAAGGTGTTTGAAGGAGGCTATGGGGAAGTAGCCCAGGGAGCTGTAGCGGTCAAGCAGCGGTTACAAGTAGCACTATAGAGACTGCTGTAATTCACAGGGCCCTGGGCTGGAACCCGGAGTAGAAGGCGGGCCCGGTTCCCCTCAGCCCCGCTATTCCTAATCAGACATAGGAGTAGTTGATCCAGACTATGGGTTTCATCCAAGGGGAAAACCACTGAGGGGAAGAAATCCGCCAATAAGCGCAGGACCTACTAGAGGAGAGGAGGAACTTTGCCACAACTGGTGTCAGGAGTGGGATCTTTGGTGTGCACAGCGCGGCAGAAGAAGGAGGGTGATTTAAAAATACACACACAAAAAAAAGGGAAGGGGGTTTACAATTTGTTACCACAATGGATGATGTAGTATGGGCACTGATACAAGCCACGGCAGCCCAGCAGGAGGCTACCCGTGTTCAGGCAGCTGCCCAGCAAGAAGCAGTGCGGCTGCAGCAAGAAACTAATCGCCTGTTGATGGACCAAGCTGTTCAAGACTGAGCTATGTTGCAAGAACCGGTAAGCCAGGTAAAGACTCTTGCAGAGCTGAACCATGGGCATGATGGGACACGGCTCATACGGGCTAACCATTGGCTGCAGAAAATGACGAGGGAAGATGATGTAGAGGCATACCTTCTGGCCTTTGAGAGGACAGCCCTACGGGAGGCCTGGCCTTGAGATCAGTGGTCTAGCATCCTTGCCCCATTCCTGTGTGGGGAGGCCCAGAAGGCCTACCATGATCTGCCTGAAGAAGCTGCAGCAGACTACTCCCAGCTGAAGGCAGAGATCTTGGCCAGATCTGACGTAACATCCGCAGTACAGGCCCAGCGGTATCATGAGTGGAGGTACCAGGAAGACAAAATCCCACGATCCCAATTATATGACCTCGTCCATCTTGCACGAAAGTGGTTGCAAACAGAATCCCCGAGTCCGGAAGAGATACTAGAGGTTCTGGTCATCGACCGTACACAAGGGCACTACCACCAGATCTCCGCAAATGGGTAGACCAGAACGATCCGTGCACCTATGATGAGATGATCACGCTGGTAGAAAGACGCATGACAGCCAGGGAATTGACCCAACTACACAAGGAAAGCCCCTTCCGTAGCAAACACCCAACCCCAACCCTGGAAGGAGGGACAGCCAAACCCCTGGGGAGTCCTAGGTGGAGGAAGAGGGGGGCTGAAAACCAACAGAGACTCCAGAAGGAAGGGATTGGCCTGAGTGGAGGGAACCCTGGGACTAAACCCCCTAGCCCACAGGATGGGACTGACTAGAAATAGTTATAGATGTTATGCATGTGGGGAGTGGGGACACATAGCAGCACAGTGTCCCAGCACCAAAGAGCCTATGCAATGCAACTTGGGGGATTGGGAGGTCCCATGCTCCCTTATCCACTTTGTGGGCATTGCGTTAGCCCCACATAACTATACCAGGCCAGTGAAGATAAATGGAACAGAGACTACAGCACTGGTGGACTCAGGAAGTGCTAGCACCCTTATATCAGGTAAGCTGGTAAAAAGTAGCCAGCTGCTGCAAGCCAAACGTGTAGCAGTGACATGTGTGCATGGGGCCATGAGCCAATACCCCACCATCCCAATGGAGATAGAGGTTCAGGGGAACCCTATTGAGGTGACAGTGGGCGTTGTACCTAAACTCCCATATCCTGTAGTTATTGGAAGACACTATCCAGGGTTTGATAATTTACTTCCCCCTGAGAGGCTGCAGGGAAGTGGAGACCCTGTTGACAGCGACTCATCATTGGGGGAATGTCAACCCCCCATGTTTTCTGAGTTTTCTCAGGATCTATTCTCAGCCCCCCAAAAGGCCCGGAAGACAAAAATAGTAAGGAAGGCTGCGAAGGCTTTGGGAACCCAGATCCTGACCCAGGGCCAGAAGACTGCGCTAGTAGGCAGACGGGCACGAGCAGCCAACAGAGAAACTACCAACACGGAAGGTGAGCCGGAGGCTGGCCCCAGCCATGAGGGCGACAGGCCATTGGAAGAAGCAGAAGCCGGCCCCTGGGAGCTCAGGCAGGTTAGTCCTGGGAGAGAGACGTTCGGACGGGACCAGGCAGAGGACCCCAGATATGATAACGTCAGGAAAGAGGTGGCTGAGATAGATGGGATAGCAGTGGAAGGGAAGGTAAGAGGTCCAGTACCCTACTATATAGTGAAGAAAGATCTCCTGTACCGTGTGGTGCAAATGCAGGAGCAGGAGATACATCAACTTCTGGTGCCCCGAAAACATCAAAAAGCCATATTGAGCCTCGCCCACAGTCACTTGTTTGGAGGACACTTAGGGGTAGAGAAAACCCAGGCCAGGATCCTGCGGAGGTTCTTCTGGCCAGGAATACATGAAGATGTCAGGCGATACTGCACCTCTTGTCCAGAGTGTCAGCTACATAGCTCTTGCCCACACTTACGGGCCCCTTTGATACCTCTTCCAATAATAGAGGTACCATTTGAACGCATAGCCATGGATCTGATTGGGCCCCTAGAGAAGACAGCTCGGGGCCACCAACATGTGCTGGTTGTACTAGACTATGCAACCCGATACCCGGAAGCTGTCCCCTTACGCAACACAGCTTCCAAGACAATAGCTAAGGAGTTAGTACAGATCTTTTCCCGGGTTGGGCTTCCCAAGGAGATGCTGACTGATCAAGGGACACCTTTCGTGTCTAAATTGATGAAAGATCTCTGTTCATTGCTCCATGTACAAGCCCTACGGACCTCTGTATACCACCCACAAACAGACGGCCTTGTGGAAAGGTTCAATAGGACCCTCAAGGCCATGATCAGGAAAGTGGTGAGCCGGGATGGGAAAGACTGGGATACCCTATTGCCTTACCTCATGTTTGCCATCCGGGAAGTTCCACAAGCCTCCACAGGTTTCTCTCTATTCGAACTACTATATGGGTGCCACCCCCGAGGCATATTGGATATAGCCAGAGAAGCCTGGGAAGAGGAGCCAAATCCCCGAAGGAACATAGTTGAGCATGTACTACAGATGAGGGATTGGATAGCCCAGGTTACACCCATTGTACGAGAACACTTGGAAAAAGCACAGGAGACCCAACGGACCCATTATAACTACCAAGCAAAGCTTCGACGGTTCCAACCAGGGGATTGAGTAATGGTCCTTGTGCCCACAGCAGAAAGCAAGCTGTTGGCCCAGTGGCAGGGACCCTATGAAGTAATTGAAGCCATGGGAGAGGTAAACTATAAGGTACGGCAGCCAGGCCGCAGAAAACCGGAGCAAATTTACCACATCAATCTTCTAAAACCTTGGCATGATCGAGAGGCATGCTTAGTCACCCAGGAGACTCTTCCCCAGGAGGATAACATACATGAGCAAGTAAAGATATCACCCGACTTGACGCCAATCCAAAAGTTCGAGGCAACCGATATGATTAATTGTAATCGAGATGTTTTCTACAAAACCGGGTGGACAACTGAGACCTATCACCATATCCACACGATCCCTGGAGCCAAATAACACTGAGACCCTACCGAATCCCAGCAGCCAAAAGAGAAGAAATCAAGGCTGAAGTAAAGAAAATGTTAGAATTATCCGTTATTGAAGAATCCTACAGTCAGTGGTGCAGTCCATTTGTTCTAGTGCCCAAACCTGATGGTACCACAAGATTCTGTAATGACTTTCGCCGACTGAATGAAGTATCCCAATTTGATGCATACCCTATACCACACATCGACGAACTGGTTGACCGACTGGGTAGTGCCCGTTTCTTGACTACACTGGATCTGACAAAAGAGTATTGGCAGATTCCCCTGACCAAAGAAGCTAAAGAAAAGACAGCGTTCTCCACTCCAGACGGGCTATTCCAGTACACTATTCTCCCTTTTGGGACATGGGGCCCCAGCCACATTCCAGCGCCTCATGGATAAGCTGCTGTGCACCCATACTAGTTATGCAGCTGCATACCTAGATGATGTCATCATCCATACGCCAGACTGGGGAACCCACTTGGAGAAGGTTGAGGCAGTGCTACGCACCTTAAGGCGGGCTGGCCTCATCGCTAATCCTGCTAAGTGTGCCATAGGACTAGCAGAGGCTAGGTATCTGGGATATATTGTAGGAAGGGGTATAGTGAAGCCCCAAACTAATAAACTAGAAGTGATTCAAAACTGGCCCTGGCCGACCTGAAAGAAGCAGGTCCGTGCATTCCTAGGTGTGGTAGGCTACTACCGATGGTTTATTCCCCACTTCGCCAGTAGGGCAAGAGGAGGAGGAACTAGAGGAGAGGAGGAACTTTGCCACAGAAGGAAGAATCCCATGAACAGCTACAGGCTGGATATGAGTCAGCATTGTACCCTTGTTGCCAAGAAGTTCAAATGGCATATCAGGCTGTATTAGTAGAAGCATTGCCAGCAGATCGAGTTATTATTACCCTCTTTTCAGCACTGGTGAGGCCACACCTGGAGTATTGCATCCAGTTTTGGTCCACCACTACAGAAGGGATCTGGATTGTTGTGGAAAATCAACCACACGTTGAGTTTGGATCAGATAAGGCAGAGTCTCCCTTATTGTTACAAGCGCAGAGGGGTAACAGCTCCCTGTAGCTGCCCCCTGATTCCAGAAACACACAAGCCTTTTAAAGCTTAAAACAACAGACAAATTACACACACTTTTCCTGTTGATTACCTTATTTGGAATATAATTGCAAAATTTAATAAAGGTCAAAAGCAAAAAGAAACGATCATTTCCCCTATTTGGCTTTTCCTGTTATTGTTGTTCCCTATCTAGCTCTTCTGTGTTTTGACTTTTCTAACGCTTCCGTTGTGATTATAGAAAAACAAGCTTGGCTATGGCAAATTGTGTTTGGGGACTTTTCACTTTGCCTCCTCGTGCCCCTTGTACACAGAAGGCCATTGTTCTGTTTTGGGGACTTTCCATCCCACTTTTGCCTCCTCATGCCCCTTACACACAGAAGCAAGCTCAGCTCATACTTCTGGCCTACTAACTTGATCAAAGCCTGAGGCTCTTTGTAAATTTTCCTCTACAGGACAAATTGGAGAGAGTCCAGCAGAGGGCAACAAAATGATTAGGGGTCTGAGGCACATGACTTACGAAGAGAGGCTGAGGGAACTGTGGTTATTTAGTCTGCAGAAGAGAAGCCTGAGGGGGGATTTGATAGCAGCCTTCAACTACCTCCTGCCCCAGGGGGTTCCAAAGAGGATGGAGCTTGGCTGTTCTCAGTGGTAGCAGATGACAGAACAAGAAGAATTGGTCTAAAGTTGCAGTGGGGGAGGTCTAGGATGGATATTAGGAAACACTATTTCACTAGAAGGGTGGCAAAGTACTGGAATGGGTTACCTAGGAGGTGGTGGAATCTCCATCCTTAGAAGTTTTTAAGGCCCAGCTTGACAAAGCTCTGTCTGTGGTGATTTAGTTGGGGTTGGTCCTGCTTTGAGCAGGGAGTTGGACTAGATGACCTCCTGAGGTCTCCTCCAACCCTAATATTCTATGATTCTATGAACCCCCAGATTCTATCTATCGATCTATCTATCTGTCTATCTATCTATCTATCTATCTATTTATATATCATCTATCTATTTATCTGTTAATGGACCAACTGCTCCATGTAGATCAACAGCTTGTGTCTCTCACCAATAGAAGTTGGTCCAATAAAATATATTACCTCACCCATTTCCTCACTCTGACTCCATGGGTACTCTGGGGTTGGGGAACAGCCATGGATAAAAATAGTGGGAGCTCGGTGTTGCATTACTCTCCATATTCTTCATAGTAATATTATTATGATATGAATACATGAATACAACTATGATGTATTTTGTGCAGGATAAGGCATGTGAGATATCTTTGGAAAGGTTACGATTTACTGAATATGATTATCCTTCTTGTAAGCATGTATCATTTTGGTATCTGAAGTCAGGAATATTCTCTATGCATCTATTACAAGTGTGTTTCCACATGGGGAACGCTTAGTAGACAGAAGGGCAAAAGTCTAGATGGGTGGCTGGGGGAAGGGTCATTAGAGAGAACAATAGGTTTGAGAAGATGCTAATCTCCCACTAGGAAGCCTTTCTGGGGATGCTGAAAACAGCCTCATGGATGTAGTGGCCCTACAGGGACATGTGACCAAGTAACCTGGCACTGGAGTCCATGATAATGCTCTTGTTTTTCCACTGACCAGGTGTGGAATCAAACCGCTTGCAACCATCATGCATAGAAAATATCCCTTCTCTTAGCTGTCACAGAAAGCCTGCAAAATACACTCTAAAAGGAGATGAGGGACTGTATGGACTGTAATTTATGTATTTTTCTTCTGTATTCTTCTTTCAGTAAAAGGGTATGGAACAGGATTTCCATAATATCTTGTAAGCTATACATTCATTAGGGAATTCCTATATTACTGCCATTACTTTGCTGGCACCTGTCCACTGTGCCTGCTATGCTACTCCTCAACTACTAATGTCTGCTGAACATAAGAACATAAAAATGGCCATACTGGGCTGGGGACTGTGCAGTCCATCCAGCCCAGGCATCCCGTTCATCAACAGCACCAATGCCAGGAGTCCCAGAGGGAGTGAACCTCATCAGGATATTGATGAAGTGATCTCTATCCTGCCATCCATCTCCATCCTCTGAAAACAGAGGCTAGGACACCATTCTCACCCATCATGGCTAATATTAGCCATTAATGAACTTAACCTCCATGAATTTATCTAATTCCTCTTTTAAACTCCTGTTATAGTCCTAAGCCTTCAAGCAACCTCCTCAGGGCAAGATTCATTAGAGTTGGACTGTGTGCACTGTGTGCAGAAGAGTTTCTTTATTTGTTTTAGACCTGCTTGTCCATTAATTTTATTTCTGGTGGCCTTAATTCTTATATTATGGGAACAAGTAAATAACTTTTCCTTATTCACTTTCTCCATACCACTCATGATTTATATACTCTTATCATATCCTCCCTTAATCTCCTCTTTTCCAAGTTGAAAAGTCCTAGCCTCTTTAATCTCTCCTCATATGTGGGACCTGTTCCAAACCTCTTAGTTATTTTAGTTGCCCTTCTCTGAACCTTTTCCAATGCCAGTATATCTTTCTGAGATGATGAGACCACATCTGTACACAGTATTCAAGATGTGGGCATACCATGGATTTATATAGAGGCAATATGATATTCTCCGTCCTATTCTCTATCCCTTTTTTAATGATTCCTGACATCCTGTTTGCTTTTTTGACTGCCACTGCACACTGCGTGGACATCTTCAGAGAACTATCCACAATGACTCCAAGATCTCTTTCCTGATTAGTTGTAGCTAAATTAGCCCCGTCATATTGTATGTATAGTTGGGTTATTTTTTCCTAAGTGTGAATTACTTTACATTTATCCACATGAAATTTCATTTGCCATTTTGTTGCCCAATCACTTAGTTTTGAGAGATCTTTGAAGTTCTTCAATCTGCTTTGGTCTCAACTCATCTTGAGCAGTTTAGTATTGTCTGCAAACTTTGCCTCCTCACTGTTTACTCCTTTCTCCAGATCATTTATAAATAAATTGAATAAGATTGGTCCTAGGACTGACCCTTGAGAAACACCACTAGTTACCCTCTCCATTGTGAAATTTACCATTTATTCCTACCTCTTTGTTCCCTGTCTTTAACCAGTTCTCAGTTCATGAAAGGATCTTCCTCTTATCCTTCATGACAACTTAATTTACATAAGAGCCTTGGTGAGGGATCTTGTCAAAGGCTTTCTGGAAATCTAAGTACACTATGTGTCCACTGAATCCTCTTGTCCACGTTTGTTGACCACTTCAAAGAACTCTAATAGATTAGTAAGACATGATTTCCCTTTATAGAAACCATGTTGACTTTTGCCCAACAATTTAAGTTCTTCTGTGTCTCTGACAATTTATTCTTTACTATTGTTTCAACTAATTTGCTCCGGTACTGACAGACTTACTTGTCTGTACTGCTGATCACCTCTAGAGCCCTTTTTAAAATTGGTGTTACATAGCTATCTTCCAGTCATTGTGCACAGAAGCTTATTTAAAGGATACAGTACATAAACCATAGTTAATAGTTCCGCATTTTCACATTTGAGTTCTTTCAGAACTTTAAGTGTCTTTTGTATCTTGATCATCCAGGGGCCCCACTGGTTGTTTAGCAGGCTTACTGCTTCTGATGTACTTAACAAAAATGTTTATTACCTTTTTGAGTTTTTGGCCAGCTGTTCTTCAAACTCCTTTTTGGCTTTTCTTATTATATTTACATTTTAAATTTGGCAGTGTTTATATGTCCATCTATTTACTCTCACTAGGATTTGACTTCCACTTTTTAAAAGATGCCTTTTATATCTCACTGCTTCTTTTACATGGTTGTTAAGCCATAGTGGCTCTTTTTTTAGTTATTTTACTGTGTTTTTTAATTTGGGGGTATACATTTAAGTTGGGCCTCTATTATGGTGTCTTTGAAAAGTGTCCATGCAGCTTGCAGGGATTTCACTCTAGTGCACTGCCTTTTAATTTCTGTTTAACTAACCTCCTCATTTTTGCATAGTTCCCCTTTCTGAAATTAAATGCCACTGTGTTCAGCTGTTGAAGTGTTCTTCCCACCACAGGAATGTTAAATGTTATTATATTATGGTCACTATTTCCAAGCGGTCCTGTGATAGTTACCTCTTGGACCAGATCCTGTGCTCCACTCAGGACTAAATTGAGAATTGCCTCCCTTTGTGAGTTCCTATACCAGCTGCTCCAATAACCAGTCATTTAAAGTATTGAGAAATTTTGTCTCTGCATTTCATCCTGAGGGGACATGTACCCAGTCAACATGAGGATAATTGAAATTAAATTTAATTGAAATTAAGGGGTAAGGAACTGTATAGCTCAGGGGATTGATAATGGATATGGAGCCTTCCACCTCACATTTTTCTAATTCATGTGGTATAGCAATTGGGGAAGATTGGTGAGGGGGACCAGTATATGCCCTCCCCAACTTCTTACTATACTAGGGATAATACTCACTGTGGCTTTTGGACTATTTCTGGTCTCTGTAATCCACAACCCTTTTTGTTGATGATTTCAGTATAGCATCAGTTCAGTATAGGCTTAATATTATTACAATCTGATACCTACTCAATGCCTAGGTGAAACAAATGATGAACTCAGCTTGGATACATGTTTGTACCATAAACCACCGCTACCAACATGATGGCACTAATTTGCCTTTTCATAGATCATTGCAATGGAGAGGGAGCAAAGACTGAAGGACTAAATGGATTATAAAGGTTGAATCACTGTTGCTTCTCTAGTGATGGTCCTTTCAAGTTCAAGCGAGAGACACTTCCGTGGGGAACAGTGCACTGCGAGTGACTGTGCTCTATCTGGTCTAAATATAAATAGAGGACTTCAGGCACTTATTCCAGAGTAAATAATAATTGAAAAACATTAGATCAGAGGTAGGTAACCATGGCACATGTGCCAAAGGCGGCACATGAGCTGATTTTCAGTGGGACTCACACTGCCTGGGTCCTAGCCACTGGTCCGGGGGGTTCTGCATTTTAATTTAATTTTAAATGAAACTTCTTAAACATACTAAATATCTTATTTACTTTACATACAACAATAATTTAGTTATATATTATAGACATAAAAAGAGACCTTCTAAAAACATAAAAATGTTTTACAGGCACGCGAAACCTTAAATTAGAGTGAATAAATGAAGACTTGGCACACCACTTCTGAAAGGTTGCCAACCCCAGCATTAGATTATGCCTTGTACATTCAGCAACATAGCAAGTATGATGTACCTTAGAAGTTTTTAAAGGTATTTTTCCATGCAGCCTTTTCTGTAATCTGCTTGGCATTCTTATGCATTTGAACAGCTTCCTCCTTTTTTCAATCTTGCCGATATATTTTAAGATATATATATATATATATATTATATTATTCCCTAGGATTATTTGAAAACAATAGCAACCATAGAATAAAGGTATGGATGGAAGGACCAAATATTCATGCATTTCCATTGTCTCTTCCGAAGTGCATGTCTAGCATTGCTTAATAAATCCCAAGATCAATAATGCCCCAGAGTAAGGATGAAGCAAACTCTTTGGAACTCAGTGAAATTAGGTTGTACAGGTCATGAACTATGTAGGTGCTGCAGGAAATAGTAGTGGTGATTCAGTAGGTGGCAGTCCTCACTTTGAGTCCAATACACCATGGTAGGGGTCACTGTGCTGCTGGATGTATCCTATAGAAGAGTTTTAAAGTGAGAGGCCCTGACTGCTTGTGGGCATTATAGGTCTCCTGGCATTTTCCTGTGATTTCTACCTCTTACAGAAGCAGCTGTGATTAGAACTAAAGCTCTGAGTCCTGTGCAACACCACTCTCTCTAACAAACATGATGATACATGATACAGGAGAAAGAACAGGAGTACTTGTTTCAGAGTAGCAGCTGTGTTAGTCTGTATCCGCAAAAACAGGAGTACTTATGCACCTTAAAGACTAACAAATTTATTTAAGCATGAGCTTTCATGGGCTACAGCTCACTTCTTCAGATGCATAGAATGGAACACACAGACAGGAGATATTTATACATACAGAGAACATGAAAAGGTGGAAGTACGCATACCAACTGGAAAAGTCCAATCAATTGAGATGAGCTATCGTCAGAAGGAGAAAAAAAACTTTTGAAGTGATAATTGAGATGACTCATAGAAGGTGTGAGGAGAACTTAACATAGGGAAATAGAATCAATTAGTGTAATGACCCAACCATTCCCAGTCTCTGTTTAAACCTAAGTTAATTGTATCTAATTTGCATATTAATTCGAGTTCAACAGTCTCTCTTTGGAGTCTGTTTTTGAATTTTTTTGTTGCAAACTTGTCACCTTCAAGTCTGTCACTGGAGTGGTTAGAGAGGTTGAAGTGTTCTCCCACTGGTTTTTGAATGTTATGATTCCTGATGTCAGATTTGTGTCCATTTATTCTTTTGCGTAGAGACTGTCCGGTTTGGCCAATGTACATGGCAGAGGGGCATTGCTGGCACATGATGGCATGGCATATATCATGTTGGTAAATGTGCAGGTGAACGAGCCCCTGATGGCATGGATACAGGATAACAGCCTTAGTATACAGTGGACTAAGTGTTGCCACTGGAGGTAAATGTTGGGTATAGGAGCTGTATTCATAGATTTGAGGGCAAAATTTGGTTCAATAGGGCAAAATGTTCTAGATAGAAGTTCAGGAGAAAAGTGAGGCCTTTAAAAGAGAAAGACCTACTCCTTGGTTCCACCTGATCTGTGCTTGGCACAGGATCCAAGGATGATGGCGAGGTACAAAGTGGTTTAATGCCACCTTTGCTTTCCCCAATTCATGGGGCCAGATTGGTCTCTGGCTCAAGTTAAAACTGCCCAATTCACAAAGAAAGATCCACAAACCATCTGTGGAATAACTTGCTCTAGGAATGATGCAGCATTATGGTCTAGTGAAGCGAACACACTAGTAATAACCAGGATTCCTGGATTTTATTCCTGTTTCTGCTGCTGAAACAGTGAATGATCTTGGGCAAATAACTTAATTCTCTGTCCTGTGGTTTACCCATCTATAAATTAGAGATTGGCCCAAACTGGAAAACCTACATCCAAGATCTGAATGCCCTGGAATGAGGAGGAAGATTATATTTGGATGAAACTATCACTCCCCTTTATATTGGGTATGATAAATTACCTGTCTCAAACTGTTGGCATTTGTTTTTGTAAAACAATTCAAGATTCTTGGATGAGAGGCACTATAGAAATATAGCTTACATAAAGTGAATTTAGATTTCAGTATGTGCAACATTTATTCATACAAACATGAATGTGGCTATTAGGGAACAGGTTTGTTTGTTTTTAAATGAAAAAGGGATTTACATTAACAATTTTGCACAGGAGCTTAATCTCCAACAGGCGGAAGGAGTACAAACTCCTTTGAAACAAAGATAAGTAAGGGGAAGAGTATCTGGAAGGGTCAATAGTTTAACAATGTGAGAGATCTAGAGGCGACTTTTGAGCTCACTAGCCTATAGAGCTTGCCAGAGAACAGATGCTGCTTTCACAGCTTTGCATCCTAAACCCAAGGTGTTCAAGTTTGATGTCACTGACCCTGTGACTTTAAAAAGTAGACAAGTAGTCAGAAAAAGAGAGGAGTCCTCACAAAACCCCTTATTATTTTTCTAATGTAAACTAGCACTTTGTATTTCCTGATATCCATAACAATCCAGGTGATTTGTTGCACTGGAATAAGCTATCATACAGAAATAGCAACACACTAATTAGGGTCAGAGCTCTTCAGATGTGTGAAGATTGTCACAAGCAAAGTGAAAGCTGCAGTTTTGATAGTTTTGCAGAGGAGAGAAAAATCTCACATCTCTCACTGCCATGTGTGACTTTACTTACGGCCAAAGGTAGCTTCTATCTCCTTTCCACTGTGTGAAATTGCACAGAGGGCATCACTAGGCCCCCTTCTGAATATTTTCTGCCTAATTAGCCACCTTTATTCTTCTAATAGGCTAGAACCTCGCAAAGACTTACACACACACTTGAAACGTGTGAATAGTCCTACTGAAGTTAATGAGACTACTCATGTGCCTGAAGTTAAACCTGTGTGTAAGACTTGGTCTACACTACATGGTTATTTGGCTCCCACTGACTTAAGTACCTTGGTAAGCCAATTTAATAATACCGTCTACCCAAGCAATGTAGAGTAATGGTCAGTTCAGTTAGTGTCTACACACTCACAGTGTTACCTGTTACTTAAGTTGACTGTTCCTGGCCTCCAGAAGCTGTCCCACAATGCACCACACTGACCACTCTGGTCACCATTGTGAATTCTGCTGCCTAGGGGTCAGGTAGACAAGAAGTTTCAAATATTTTTGGAGGTTTAAAAGGGAGGGCAAATTCCTTTTCCTGGTTGTCCAGCTTGGTGAGCACCCCGAACAGTTATTCATTGTTGAGTGTAACTGCCCAGCTGACCATGCTGGTTACATGCTGCAGACGTGCTCCTGTCTGGAGTACACAGGAGAAGTTGGATCTCCTGCACTTATGGGGAAAAGAGGCTGTGCAGGCACAGATCCGATCCAGCTGTACCAACATGGACATCTATGAGCAGATTGCTCAGGAGATACAGGAGAAGGGCTATGACAGCGACCAACATCAGTGTTGTGTGAAAGCCAGCAAGCTGCAGCAGACATACTGGAAGGCCAACAATTGATCCAAAGCTGAGCCACAGACCTGTCACTTTTAAAAAGAGCAGCATGCCATCCTCCCAAGGAGCCCTAGTCACAGACCCCTGCCATGAACAGTGAAGAAGAGGAAGTGGGTGAAAAGGAGAAGGAGTATGGGGGGCAGGTAATTGGAGGAATGCAGCTGCAAAGTGAGCCAGGACATGTTTTTGACTTCATCATAGTCCTGCCAGTCAAGCACAAGCAAGCAATCTCTGATAAATATGCAGTTTGCTTTGAAGTTACAGGGATGGCAACCCAACAGTAATGGGACACATCTTTTGATTACTTATTTTTACTTGTGCTAGAAGAGATAGTAGAACAACCAAGAGAGGTAGTAATGCTACCTGTTTTTCGTTCCCCTCTAAAGTTAGGCAGTGAGGTTCACACAGAGTAGTTTATGCACACTGGGATGTCCTGGGAATCCTCCGTAGAGATCTCTATGAAACTTTCCTGGAGGTACTCTGTAATCCTCTGCCGAAGGTTTCTGGGAAGGGCTGCTTTATCTATTCCACCTTAGTAGGACACTTTCTCATGTCACTCAGTGATTACTTCAGCAGGTACCATTGCATACACAGGCTATCAGCATACAGGCCCAGGTTACATTAGGATACCAGCAGCAGCAGCAGCAGTGCTCTCTCTGTTACCCTCAGGAGTGAGATATCAGCTAAAATCACTACTTCATGTGGAAAATAGTGCTAGTATTCAGTTCCATTGCCCTGTGCAACTAGAATCATGCAACCAAGCTATTCCCTCCTCATTTTCCCAATCCCAGAGGGCCATACTCATCATGGCTGGTGCTATGACTGGCACCATGCTCAATCAGTCCCAAGCAGAACTGAGAAGGTAGTGCTTACAACTTGTGGGAGCAAGGGGAGTGATTTCAGCATCTTAAGTTTCTATTTCCATTGTGAATACACTGGCAATGGCGTCTCTGTGTTTTATCTACAGTTGCTTCCACTAAAGCCTTTGAAGACTTCCTTTCCACACCTGGGAAACACCTAAGCCAGATAAAGAGGAGGGAGAAGAGGACTTGGGATGACATGTTCCAGGAGATCCTGCAAGCCAGTACTGCATCAGAGAATGAGCAGAGGGCCTGGAATATGTTTGTAGACAGCATAGATGAGGATAGAGTGGAGAGGAGAAAGGCACAGGAAAGAGAGAGGGAGGTGTGGCAGAAGACGCTTGCACATCTCAGACCGCAAACAAATGCTGCAGACTCTGGTGGACCAGCAAGTTCAATATTCCCAGGCTTGCTTTTCTCTGAAGCCCATAGAGAACTCAACATCAGGACCGCGCTATACCACCCCTCAATATTTCACGTGGCATCAGTTGTAAGTGCACTACCCATACCACTTGATACCACTTCACCTTGGGGGGGACATTAAAGACAATCTCACAGCTTCACATAAACTGAGCTGTGAAACCGACAGGTATGTGTACCTGAAATGCAAATGACTGTTCCTTCCCCTTCATAAGTTCTGGTCTCTTAATCTATTTAATTGTCTGAATTTTGTTCCAAAAATATAATTTTATTCTCTAAAACAATACATCTATATTAGTTCATAGCATATACTGGCTGGTGCTGAATAGATCAGAGAGTGACCAATTTCCTGTTACTGCACTGTGTCACACAATCCATAATATCATTCACAAACACTAATAGGAGCATTGACAATGTTACATTCCTACATGCATAGCCATCACTACAAGATTCATACCAAGCTGCAAAAAAGCAAGGCCAAGTGGAGCACACTACAGCCACACACACTACTCTGGCTCACTATTAAAATGGTCTCTCAAAGCTACCCTGAGCTGTAGTGCTCCATGTTGAGCCCTTGTAATAGTCCACGATCTAGCTGCTCAAATTCAGCAGACAGCTACTCCATGTCCACCCTCCACCCAGAGGAAACTCCCCCCCTTTGCTTAACAGATATTATACAGGATACAGCAGGCAGGTATAACCATTGGGATATTTTTCTCACTGAGGTCCAATCTTGTAAGTAAGCAATGCCAGCAACTTTTCAAACAACCAAAGGCTCATTCAACTGTCATTCTGCACCTGCTGAGCCTGTAGTTGAAGTGCTCTTTGGTGCTGTTGAGGTGACCGATGTAAAGCTTCATAAGCCATGAGAGAAAGTGATCCTGGGCTCCCCAGATTACCCCTATTGGCATTTCAGTATTCCTAATGGTAATCCACAGGTCTGGAAAGAAAACCCCTGCTGGAATTTTGTGAACAGTCCTGTGTTTTTAAATATGCGTGTGTCATATGTGCCTTCCCTGACCAGTCCACACTGATGTCAGTAAAGCGTCCCAGTGATCCATCAGCATTTGCATACCCATAGAAAGGTAGCCCTTTCTGCTCATGTACTCTGGCAAGGTGGTCTGGTGCCAAAATAGGGATATGCAAGCCATCTACCACCCCACTGCAATTTGGTAACCCTAGTGCTGCAAAACTATCCAGTATGTTCTGGAAATTGTCCTGAGAATCACAGTCCTGCATAGCAGGTGATTAATGGTCTTTCACACTTGCATGACAAACAGCCTCTAGGGTAGATTTCTTGACTTCAAATTGATTCCTGACTGGCGATAACAATCAAGTGCTGCAAGTTTCCAGAGAGCAATTGCCACTCTTCTCAATGGTCAGTGAAGTTCTCATTTTGGTGTCCCTGCGCTGGAGAGCTGGGATGACTTCGGCACACAGACCCAGGAATGTGGCTTTGTGCCTCAGAAAGTTCTGCAGCCATTGCCTGTCATCCCAAACCTGCTTGACAACATGGTCCCACCAGTCTGTGCTTGTTTCTCAGGCCCAGAACTGGTATTTCACCACCTCCAGCTACTCTGTGATTTCCACCAAAAACCTTGAATTGTTTCTTTCTATGACAGCAATCTAAACTCCAGGGAATCATATTTGCAGCTCTGAAAATACTGCAATGTTCATGACAATAGTACAGAGCTGTGCTTCTGTCAGAGATGACAGGAGTGACATGCAGATTTATGGGATTTTGACAAGAAGGGACAAAAATTATGAGATGCAAATGGAATTATGAGACATTGTCCTCATGCTCCCAGTCACCCCTGTGCAACTGTAACACTGACAGCTCCCAGTCGTTGGCAGGCAGGATCGAACCTGGGACCTCTAGAGCTAAATGCATGAGCCTCTACTGCATGAGCCTCAAACCATATTCCTGTTAACTAAAACTGTAGAGCAGACTCATTAACCTTGGTCTCTAAGAGGTCTCAGTGCCACTAGATGAGACAGAGCACCACACCAAGAAGGTGTGGGGGTTACACAACTTGTTTCAGCCCCATTGCAAAATCATCCCAAAAGACCCTGCACTGAACCTAACATAACTTAGGCCAACATACATTTGTAGTGCTGACATAGCCTAAGTCATTACAGGATTGTTGCTATATTGAGATGACTTAGAATGGGAAATTGACAGCAGGAGCATCAGAAATATATAGGTCAAGATTCACTGAGAGTTGGCTCAGAGAGGTGTAGATTTCATTTCTCCCCAGCATCTTGCAGCCCGTGCTGCCAGGTAGAGAGTGGTACTGTTTTCCTCCCTTGCGAGTTCTGCTGCAAATGGCAGTACAGCTTTAGTTTATGACTAGGGACCCACAGTAGACATGAAATAATAATATCACAATTTTATAATTATGGCTTTCAAGTTGAAGGATCCAAAAGCCTTTTATAAACAGGACCATTTAATAACACTGAAATAGAGCAACCTTTGATATGGAGCATGTTTAACAGCATGCACAAATACCACCAAGCATCTTAGGAAAGCAAGTGAAAAGTATTCTATGCAATTAAATGCGTTCTCAAGTACCAGGCTGGACAGCTGCCTCACTAGTGCCATCTACAGAAGTATTAGCACTGTTTCCTAAAGCAGCTGGGTTTCCATTAGAGTTTCCCCATACAATTGACCCAACCACCCTCAGCTTGTCATATTTAAAGAGACCTCAACCCCTGTGTTTGGCATGTAATGAGCACTGTTGCTAAGTAACTGATTTACACAGGGCCAGTCTATGAAGGGCCCACACACATTTACTATAGCAATACTATGCATAATGTGTAACAATAAATCATATAACCAAGATATTGTATAGATTGTGACAGTGAAGATCAATAAAGTATCAGCATTAGTCTAACTCTGTTTCTACTGAAGTCATTGATAAACTTCCCATTGACATTAATTAGGAACAGAGATAGGAAGCAGATGCATGCACTTTTTCTTGTCTATGAAAGTAAGATTCCCTGGTCAATTCATACAAGACTTCCCAACATTTTCTGCAATGTTCAGCAACTTTTCTATAGCTAGTACCATTGTTTTATAATCATTAGTGACTTTTCACTGTCAGTCCTGACATCTGTGATGAAAAAAATCATGTTAAGATTTTAGGACTATTATATGGTCAATACACTAATTCTTGAGTGCCAAAGAAAAGCCTAGAGCAGAAGAAACATAGTTATCCTGACAGATTGTCAAGCAGAGGGGTTTTTTTTTCCTCCCCTTCTAAAAACTTTCTACAGCAAATGGGAAAAGGAACAAGAGATGTTAAAATGGAAGTCATACTTAGTACTTTACATTTCAAATGCTTTGACTCCTTCCTTCTCTATGTACCATGGTAATAAGCAGGCTGAGGTCTCTGTATTCCAACCCCCAAACACTGATTAACACAGTTTCATGTTGGGTAGTGACAGGGTCATGTTAACACCTTTAACTCTTTGAACTCTTCATTCCATCTAAATTAATACAACAGGCTACACAGCTGTACCTTTGATGCAGTCTTCTTTGTTTCAAAAGAATATAGAAAGTCCAATTTCCTGAACATAGGAAGAACCAAACAGGAGATGGTGCTTTGGCTCACAGACCCAAGCCTCTGAGTTAGCACCAGACCCCAAAGTCCTATCTATAGGGGTCTGAGAGGGGCTATACACACTGTGCTTGTCTAAAGCCTCCTTCTCTGCTTTTTTTCTCCCCCTCCCACACCTATTCAATCAATACCTGGCAAAACCCCTTCCTTATATAGGTCAGCTTCCTGGGTGGTCTTTGATGTGCTTTATTTTGGGCAGAGACTGCTATTATTTCATAAAACTAGCTTAACTTTCTCTACTATTTTAAACGAAGCATGATGTTTAGTTTATGCCCACTACTTTCCATGAGCTTTAACCCAACCTGTAACAACAGTTATATCACTATCCTCAGTCTTCCATTATATTCGCCTCTTTTACTGTGTACCTTGAATAATGCAAACACTGGGTTTGACCACATATACATATCCAATATATATCCAAGACTACTGATATATTTATATATTTCAAGGACTGACACAGTTTATGCTTTTATGACACACCATTATTTAGGATTTTTTAGTTTAAAGAGAACTGAGAAGAACTTCAGAATGATCTAATAAAACCGTGCAACATTTTTGCTAGCTAGCAAATAAAATAAATTGTGGACAGATGTGGCATAACATCAGTCAGATAGAACAATTCAAACTAAACTTTCTTAGTTCTCTTTAAACTAAATAGGAAATTCCATGGTAAAGTCCAATGATGCAGATCAGTATTTTTTTTTTAATAACACATAATGTTCTTAAATATAATGCTGATTCTGAATTAAGATCCAGGCATCATTGTGGATAGCTCAGAAAGGACTTCAGTTTAAGGTCATTAGCAACTAAAAAGCTAAGTAAGATGTTAGTGAGAGATGGACTATATACCTCATGTTGTTAAATAAAGGATTAACAAGAGTCAGAGGGTCAAATTAGCCTACCAGTTTACACCTGAGGGCAGGACCAATTTAGTATCAGGCCTGCCTGAGATGGAGGAGGGGGACCAATACAAACAGAATTGAAGCAAACTAGAGAAGGATCCTGGGGTCTGCTAGAGGAAATTACTTAGTAGAAGGCTGATAGGAAGCTGTATAAGGAGACAGAACTCCAGAGCAGCTGTACAAAGTCTGTAGCTATGTGAGAGACAATGATAAGTAGGGGAAAGGTAGGAACAGTCCAAGGAAGTGGCAAGGAATTGTAAGGGGGTGGGCCTTACCTGCAGAATACAGGGCCACTGAGCTGGAAACCCAGAGGAGAGGAGGGGTTAGGTTCTCTCCTCCCTCAGCAAGAGAGGAAATATAAACCTTGGGATTAAAAGAGGCAAAGAGAGAGACAAGTTTCAAAGGGGGTGGGAGGGATGCTGAAAACCTAGCAATAGTGCTATTAGGTTTGGGTGGTTTTTTCGGTTTGGCCTTTTCTATTTCCCTTGAAAGGGCCCAAAAGTGAAGGGTGATCTGACTGGAGAGGTGGGCTACAAAAGATTCAGATGGCAGCAAAACCAGATAGGGGGGTGGGGTGTTCAAGTGGAAGAACTTTTGCAATACAACACATGTCTTGGTTTAAGGGGATGCTCTAGGGGTGAATTCTCCCTACTAAAGGGTGCATTGGTGTAAAGAACACTGTTTAAAATGTGATTATCTAAATTATAGATACACCCTCACCTTGGTTACCCTATTCAGCTTTCATCACCTCATAAAATATAGGATCTGTAAGGCAATGGAGAAAAAAACATACCAAGGATTTTCCTAGGGGGAACAATCAGCTAAAGGGCTCAATCCTCAGTTGTCATGCTCATGCAGCCTTGGTGGGAGAAGCAAAGGTTTATTCTAAGCCATATTTCAAACTCTCCTGATCCTGAGATGAGTCAGAAGAATCATAAAGTTAGTGATGGAAAAGGACACGCTAGGCCTGGCTTGTTCCATATTCTCTGGTTTCATAGACAGTGGGTGAAATTCATTCCTGTGCGGAGGGTCATGAACGTAAAACATAAAATAAAACTTCAATGAGATTTCAGTGATGCATAGTCCTTGTCTTAGCCCTCCTCACAGGAGTGAGTTTCACCACAGATGAAGAGAGGATTTCACGTGTATTCTACTATAGTTACAAAGATTAAAAAAAATTGATCAGGTCCACTCTCTCACCTGTGAAATTAAAATGGCTTGTTTCTTTTGCAGAAGTAACACATCAGATTGTTCCCTTTAATTTCCATGGACATTCCAGGAAGTAACAAGTTCTTCTTGTTTTAAACCATTCCTTGAGGTTTTGTCACTGTTTGGGACTCAGGTGCACATAATGGGTCAGCCAGCATAGGGCCTTCAACCTGAAAGTAACCCTTGTTTAGAAACAACAAAGTCACTATGGCTAATTTTAATCACTTTGGAGAAGACCTGAAATCCTATCACTGCAGCTAGCTTTGCAAAGAAAGAAATCAGCAGATGACTGAATGGAATTGTAAATGCTGATTTAAGACTTTTACCCATAGCTAGCATTTGCATATTCATAAAAATGAAACAGGAAAATTATCCAGGTCAATACAAGGCAGGCAAACCACACAGTGGAAATTGTAATAGACACATATCACCTTCTCAGCCACTTCCTGAATTGGCTTGAGAAAGCCCACCTCTTTGTTAAAGAACCATAAAGCTATTTCTTTATTCTTACAGGACTATCTTGTTCAGAAACTTGTACTATTGTTTCCAGCATGCATTAGCATTTGTATTCCCCAGAATGAAAATCTGAGCAGTTCCAGACTGCTATTGTTTATATGCAGTGTCTGTTGGCTTTAACTATACAATTAGTATTCTTCAAATGTAACTGCTTGTCAAGTGGTAATCAGGCTTCGGGGATTTTCTCCATCTTATGTGCAGAGGTGCCACTTGCACTGAATAAAATAAATCCCTCATGTCCATTATCTCCATCTTTGAAAGCATCAGGGACTCAGCTACTTCTTGATAGACAGAAAAGAGTTTCCCATTTTGCTGACAGACCTTTAATTGTGTCATGTTATAACAGATGTGTGCCACCTTCGTAAGTGCAATAGATCATATTTTCCCCTAGTAGTGAAGGAACCAGTAGCATCAACTACTGAGGTCAATCTGTGATTGTTCACAATCTGTTAAAATCTCCTGTTACACTGAAAATCAGTCACACACATTATTCAAATTAATACAGTATGGCTTAAGCTGCAGATTTTCCCGCACACACCAGGTACAAGTAACATGGTTCAACTTGTGTCCACACAGCAGGAAGTCTACCATCACCACAACTGTGCTTGTTTTTCCCCACTTTCAAACACAAGCACTAGGGTATCAAGAAAAACCTGGGCAGCTATCCCATGGTGCTTCAGGGGATAGAGGACCTAGATGCTATGCCTGGAATGGCACCAGGAACTCCTGAAGCAGTGGGCTCAGGGAAGAATTAGCAAAATCAATCACACAGGTAATGTTATGGAGTTCTAACCACACAGCATAAAAGCAGCATGCAGAATTGGTAAACAGGAAGGCAACCATGTGTTTGGCCCTCCAAATAGCCTATACACCGCTAAATGTCATGGTTATCAGCTGAGTATTAACTATATTTAGGTGTAAAGACAAATCATGGTTATGTTTGACCATGCCACTAACAAGATACAAATTTGCATGAAAGTTGTGTGGGCAGAACCCAGATAAAACGTACATAATAATAACTTGCAGATCTGGTTGTGGAATCTCTTTAAAATTAATCTGATTGATACTTGTACCTGGGAAATTGTGAAGACATATGTGCTAAATGGTTGCTTGCCTTTTTTTTTTTTTTTAAAGGCTATACTGAACTAACTGATCTTTGGCATTCAGGAAAGAAAACGAAAGATAAGACTTCTTGAGCATGAGTGACATTGTTATCAAGGAACACTGTGAAGATTTGTGGGTCACAAAGGTGATCTTCCTTTAAAGTTATAATAAACTGTCCCAGGTGTCCTGCTGATAAGGTTAGTATAGGGCTTTTTGTTAACGTACATAAACTGATGTACTGGTGGAAATTTAGACATGGGGAACCTTAAAATTTCAGAGATTTTCTATGAGTAGAAAGTTGGAAAATGACGACAACTTTTTGGTGATTAAAGTTCTGCAAACCAAGTAAAAATGTCATGAGAAGTCACATGATTAACATTTTATTAATTTGTTTACCTCTTTACTTTCTATTTCTTATCAGAACTGCCAAGCGAAAGGATGTTCTGGTCCATTCAGAAAGGGGATCTTAATGAAATTTCAAGTGAGAGCCTGCATTTGAAAGAGAGTTATTGGGTTTTATTTTTGAAAATTTTACTCAGTCCCATTTTCAAAAGAGAAGTAGGTCCAAATCCTCAAAAGCATTTATAATAATATCACCTAGCTCGTACAAAGCACTGTATTAGGTGCCTAACTCCCAATGCTTCTGAGGATCTGGGCCTTAGGAAAGTGTCTCACTGAAAGTCAGTGGGACTCCATTTCTTAAATGCCTAAATCATGTTTGAAAATAGGACTTTGGCACTCTTGAAAATTTACCCTTTACCACATCCTAAATTCTTGGGCCTGGCTCTGGTCAGCACAGGACCAGCACAGGTGAGGATGTGTGCAGAGAAGTAAAGGCAGCTGTCTGTTTCACACTGCTGGTAATATTCCCTAGGCATGGGCTGTTCTGTTTTCTAGGGATTGATGGAATCAAGCAGTGCTCTTGCCAACTCTCGCTATTCAGCCATTCCCATTCTGCCCCTTCTGATGAAGACGGATAGCATAGAGAGAGCTACACTGACTTTTCACCAGCCAGGCCTAGGGACTTCCCGTTTAAGGCTGTCCCATTGTTCCACTAGACCAGCTCAAAGTGACTATATCACAACCAAGAATCTTGCACTAAATTTGTAATTAACGGAAGTTTAAATAGTGATGTCGATAAACATCCAAGCGTTCATCTGAACAGAACCCAAACTCCAAATGTCTTCTGGTTCTCCATTCAGAAGAAAATAATACTTTGAAATTCTACCAGGCGAACTCCCTGCACTCTTTACTGAATAAGCTGGTTTGGCGGGAGAGAGAACTTCCATCTAAGTCCAGCTATGACTGATGAACTTAGCAAACTTTCAGTTCTGTTATCAGTTTGATAGCTGTATCTTAATTTGCTGTCAGTAAAATGCATTTTATTTATTTAATGCTCAAGTGTTGTATTTCTTCTGATGAAAAGATCATTTTAGAGGACATATATCATTCTTTCCCTTATTTCACTGCTCACTGACATCCTTGACATTGATTTGAAGAGCTTCTGTAGATGTTGCCAGATAGATGGACTTTTAAAGCTGCAAGGAAACCTAAAACTCAGGTAACGATTTCTGCTTATCTAACAGGACACTCCAGTTTTATTAAAAGTTTCTTTGAAGTATTGGTATATTGCGACAATGCTGCTGCTGCCAGTAACTTATGCAGTACAAAGTGCTGTATTTCTACTGTGTGAAAAATGGAATTTTCCTGTGTGTAATTTAGCTGCAAAGTGATCACTTTCCACATATAATTGATGTGATATTTATGTAATTTGCAGCCATATTTGTTAGTTACCATAAATGTTACAAACTGACTTTATCATAGATTACATACACTTGGGTTTTAATCCTGCAAACATTCCTGCACATCAGTAACTTTGGGACTATTCACATGTGTGAAGTTACTAATATGCAGAAGTGCCTGCAGCACTTGTGCCTTATACTTTAGGGCCAGATTCTCCTTCTCAACTCAGATGCTGAACCCAAGCCTGATGCTGCTTACTTATGAGATGATGCCACCAGTGCACAAGGCCATAACACTGCAAGAAAGTTACGTGGTCTATGAGAGACAGACTTTTTTCTTGTAGGAATTGCATGAGTGAATCATTCTATTGCTATTTTTGGAAACCTCCATTTCACTGATTTTGCTGAAGCTGTGTGTTCAACATGTACTTTAACCCTAAGTCGACCTAAATCAAACTGCACTGAAAGTATCCATGAGCCACGTACATATTGGCTCATTTCAAATCTCGTTCTTCCCCACTACAAAACAAACTGTGAATTATACAAGGATAACTGAAAACTTCCTACAAGATGTCTGTCTTGTTTTGGAAAACTTATTATATTACATCTGCAAAATGAAATGGCTGTTCTAACTTGTTGTTCATGAAAATTAACTGTTTTAAATGAAGTAATGGAAATAAAAAAAAAAAAAAAAGCCAAATGTAGCTTTCTGATTTGGCATATGGCAATGGCCAGAGCCAGTAATATTATACCCAGAGTACTTCTGAATATTACCAAATACCTGTATATTTTAACAAATATTCAATTAATCATCCCATTGGAGCTACTGCAGATATCAAGGGAGTAGATATAATATGTCGGGAAAATTTCATAAAACATAAAAGAGGATTGTATCCTACATATAGTTTTAGTTTTTAAAAAATGTCAATTTAATTCTGGAATTGAGGAATAATATTCCATGGCCTGGTGTAATAGAAATGTTCTCATTCTCTATAGTCACAATACTTAGTATTTTTAATAGAATCCTATTTAGTTCAATAGAATGATAATGGCTTCTACATTTTCCTTAATAAACAATACTGGTTAATTCCTGTTGA
The DNA here is from genome assembly GCF_016161935.1 of Mauremys reevesii. Lineage (NCBI taxonomy): Eukaryota > Metazoa > Chordata > Testudines > Geoemydidae > Mauremys > Mauremys reevesii. The sequence goes on along the minus strand of NC_052626.1, from coordinate 84,909,300 downwards.
ATTGTTCTACAAAGGACATATGGGCAAACTGGTTTGGATAAAATAAGATCCAGCTTGAAACTTTGCCTGAAATGAAAAGCAAATCCAAACCAATCATTTTTGGAGATTGGAAAGAGATTGGAAAAATGCTTGGGTGACTGCTTCCCAAACCTTCCCCCCCCCCCGCCCCTCCCCTTAACTTCTGTACATCCTATTTGTGGATGCAGAAATACTGATTCAAAATTAGAAAGGCTGCCATTGTGATAGTTCTGTTCCAGCTAGGAAAGGAAGTGCCAGAAATCTCAAAGGAGTTTATGCTTGTGGGATCTAAACATCAATCTCCTATAACCAGCTGTTCAAAGAAGCTTTGGCTAAGCATGTGACCCACTAGGTACTTCTCACAAGCAAATGTCAATATATTTTAAAACTCCTGTTATTGCACTTCACAGCTAGTAAGAGTCTCTTGGCCTCATTAAAATGCACATGATCGGACTGATTCTTATCACATACAAATATAAAGCAGAAGTAAGTCCATTAGAACTTGGACTAGAAATTAGAAAGATGCCACCCAGTACAAATGAGACCAGAATCAGCTTGCCAAGTAGGATGATATCCCTCAACCAAAGAGTGGCAAAATGTAAGACAAAACCCCCAAATGAATGATACAAGAATGGAAGCTTTGGATGATGCAGGGATCTAGTTCTCTAACTCACATAACATTTCAGAGTCCAGAACTTCTGATAGAACTCATTTACAATAATTAGAGAAATCAAGCATGTTTCTTTTTGGGACAGAGAAATTTGGGACTAAAGTAAAGGGCACCCTGATTATTGTACTCCTATACTTCCTTAGTTTCAAATGACTTTGCTAATCTCCCAATACTACATCGTATAGTGGAGTTTATTGCTTGCTTGTAGTAGAGTGCTTATATTTCTCTAAATACAGTGCACATCTAGTTCTTGAGATGATGACTCATGGAAAAAGCTGAGAACTGAAGGCAGTCCCACACACAGGGTTAAACTCTGATCTGTCATAAATCTGGAATAACACCACTGATTTCATACGTACATGAGTTTCTTCAGATTTACAGCAAAGTAACTGAGATCAGTTCTAGTCTAATTCTGTTAACTGTTTATTATCTGTAGAGATAGCAGGTTAGATCCTGCTCTCAGGTATTCTGTTGTAAATCTGGAGTGAGTTTGCTAGAAAAAAAATCAGGTCCTTTGTCTTTTTGGGAGCTTATGTTTGGACTGTAAAGATATGTTCTTCAAATTGTCCCATTTTTCTTGACACTTTCATTCTCTTCTCAGAACTTGCTCTGCCAGCACCTGTCTTCACCTCAAGTATCAGAGGGGTAGCCGTGTTAGTCTGGATCTGTAAAAGCAGCAAAGAGTCTTGTGGCACCTTATAGACTAACAGACGTTTTGGAGCATGAGCTTTCGTGGGTGAATACCCACTTCGTCAGATGCATGTCTTCACCTCTAGTTTCTTGTCAGATGTCACCGAAGGGACTGAACCTTCTTCCCTCCTTAAACACAAATTCTTATTTCTGGTCAACCAATATGACACTAATACTTGCTATTGGTTATTAGAGATTACAGACAATTGTGGAACCTAACAATCACTTTACAAAATAGGTGTGAACCAGTATTATTGTCCATATGGGGCCAAATATGGACACACATTTTATTCTCAGTATACCAGCCAAAAAGTGGCTGTGTTAGCAATTAGTTTACGCCAGAAAAACCAACAGCCCCCGTAAAGCATTAGGAACCTACATCAGTGTGAATAGCTTTTGTAGTTTTACTAAGAATGAAAAGGGGCATCAGTCATTTTGCTACAGATCATAGATACTCAGTAAATGGGGTCAAGATTAGAGAACTTTTCCATCTCTATAAGGCCTTCCAACCAAGGCTCTCAAAATACTTCATAAATAGTTAAGCAAGCTGTGCAACCCTCCATCTTATACACGGGAAACTAACTCATACCAAAGTTTCACTACTCTGCATCAGCAGCAAAGAATCCTGTGGCACCTTATAGACTAGCAGACGTTTTGCAGCATGAGCTTTCGTGGGTGAATACCCACTTCGTTGGATGCAAGTAATGGAAATTTCCAGGGGCAGGTATATATATGCAAGCAAGAAGCAAGCTAGAGATAACGAGGTTAGTTCAATCAGGGAGGATGAGGCCCTGTTCTAGCAGTTGAGGTGTGAAAACCAAGGGAGGAGAAACTGGTTCTGTAGTTGGCAAGCCATTCACAGTCTTTGTTTAATCCTGAGCTGATGGTGTCAAATTTGCAGATGAACTGAAGCTCAGCAGTTTCTCTTTGAAGTCTGGTCCTGAAGTTTTTTTGCTGCAGAATGGCCACCTTAAGATCTGCTATTGTGTGGCCAGGGAGGTTGAAGTGTTCTCCTACAGGTTTTTGTATATTGCCATTCCTAATATCTGATTTGTGTCCATTTATCCTTTCCCTTAGATCAGTCAGCAATAAAAGTCATGTGTCCTAACTCCCAGTTCTATGATTTAAGTACTAAACTTCCCCATTTAAAAAATAAATAAATCTGATTCTAAGAAGAAATCTTTCTTCCCACACACCACTGTGATAAATTAGTTTACAATGAAGTGATTAGTTGGAGTTGTCTTTCTCTGAAAGAAACCAAGCCTAGGTTTATGATGGAAATATCTAAACCCCTGTATTTATTTTAGTGATCATACTGCCTGAGGAACTGATATGTAAAAACCCAATTTTCAGGAAAACTAATAATAAAAAGCACTTGCAGAATTTTATTTTACAGGTGGTGACCCCAAGAGCAGGTAATCTTGCACAATAAAGCGTCTGTAAAGAATTTCTTATCAGAACTATTCTTAGTCAATTTGCCATCCCCACTTCATTGAAGCTAAATGGCATTGCATGTTGTTAAAAATAAAATCAATATCTCATATGCCAAAAACCTATTGACATGATGAACCTGAAGCTTTGTTTTAAAAGTACTTCTGGAAAGGAATCCAGGTTGGTAGAATACAAAGTGAAAAGCTTAAGGTGTTTCACTACATATTTAAGTAGCCATACAATGGGGGGGGGCAACTTGTTTAAATGGTTGATTTGTTTAAAATAAAGATAAAGAACAACAATGATGACATGTGGTGGAGTTGGAGGACTGAGGATAGGAGTAAGGGTTTGAAATATAGAAATGGGAGAGGTTCAGTATGAAGAGGAAGAAAAGGTGGAGAGTTGGAAGTAGAAAGAAAAGGGAGTTGAGGAGAATGAAGGACAGAAAGATAAATATGATCCTAAAAACAGAGTAGGAAGGGATTTCTCACACTAAAAATCACTTCTTTGAGGAGAGACAAGTACAAGGCTTATGTGCCACTGAAGTTAATCCTCACAATAGACCTTAAGTGAATGAATGATGCACAGGCCTTTATGATGGTTTTCTGAACAGGGGTGAATTTCCAATGGTTCAAACCCTGAAGAGGCCAGAGGGAGATGCAGCACCATATCCAAGTATCATTGGTGAGTGTTTCAGCCAGATCATAAAATCTATGAAGCCAAGAGAGTAGTGGTTTGGTTCTGAGCTGCTCTTAGATCTGTGGGGCTTGATTTGTAAGTGAGATGAGTGCAAACTGCCACTTGACTCAGTGGGATTTTACCTGATGGAGTAATAAGTAAAAAGGGAGTAAGGTTGACAAAACTGGGCCCTTTGACTTTTAGGTCTTCTACAATTTTGAAACTTGTTTTCCCATACATTAAGGTTATTTGCTGAAAGGTAGAATGTGACCATAACTAGATGCCTGGTATGAATCAGACAAAGATCCCTTACTGCTGTTAATATTACATTACTATGAGTTGTACTGGTAGTGTTTGTTGTGCCTACCTATGCTTAGACAGGCCACTAGAAGTTCTTCTGGAAAAGGCAGTGCTAGGTTATCAGGAAACAAAGTAAATCCAGTTTCTTACTCTTACCAATATCTTTAATCTCTGCATTCAATAGTCCCAATGAAAGCAATGGATCACTTGCATAACAAAGTGCCTAACAGCATGAGTGACGACAGGCATAATTCCGCTGCAAAGAAGAAAACAATAAAAAAAACTTTGCACTAAATCCTCAGCTGTCATAAATCAGTGTAGCTCCATTTAAGCCAAAGGAGGTAGGCTGCCTCATACAGGCTGCAGATCTATCCTGTGACATTTTGTATAACATGATTTAAAATAATTAAAATGCTCTTAATTTGCTCTTTAATCATTGTTTAATGGAAGTAGTGAAATAAATTGTAGTCTGAGTCTCTCTCTTAACAGTGTTTCTTATTGTAAGAGACTGCCTAGCAGACAGGCGTGTTGAACAAGATAGCCACTGTATAAACATGCTAGATGGTTGCTACAAATACCCTTTAGGCTTAGACTTGCAAATAGGAAAGTGTTAGAATTTGAGTCCTTTGACCCCAGTGTGAGAGCAAAAGCATGGTGCCATGCTATCTGTGTGGCTCATGACCATGAGTGCCTACCTCAGGGCAGACTGTCAAAAACAAGGCAGACACTCCAAACTAGTGATATGTTCTGTAATTAGATTTCACCAACTCAGTAACAAATGTGAACTCCTAGATCACTATAGAACTCTTATCATGGAATCACTGGCAGCCCCCACCAGTCTAAGCTGGATTTAGTGATAAATGGTCATTTACACAAACAGCGCAAAATATTCAGGTTGCTCCCAGTTTCTCTGTCTCTTTACCCCCGATCAATTTGTACATTAGATCTCACACCAGAGACAATGCATATAGCCATCCAATTAAGTAAAGGCTTATTAACTAGGATAAAGAAATATGAGAGTTATTTACAAGTTAAGGCAAAAAAGTGCATACACACAAATGAATGAGGAGTACTTGTGGAACCTTAGAGACTAACAAATTTATTTGGACATAAGCTTTCATGGGCTAAAATCCACTTCATCAGATGCATGCAGTGGAAAATACAGTAGGAAGATATATATACACAGAGAACATGAAAAAATGGGTGCTGTCATACTAACTCTAACAAGACTAATCTATTAAGGTGGGCTATTATCAGCAGGAGAAAAAAAAACTTTTGTAGCGATAATCAGGATGGCCCATTTCAAACCGTTGACAAGAAGGTGTGAGTAACATTAGGGGGAAAATTAGCAAGGGGAAATAGTTTTTAGTTTGTGTAATGACCCATCCACTCCCAGTCTTTTTTCAAACCTAATTTAATGGTGTCCAGTTTGCAAATTAATTCCAGTTCTGTAGTTTCTCGTTGGAGTCTGAAGTTTTTTTTTGTTGAAGAATTGCTACTTTTAGGTCTGTAATCGAGTGACCAGGGAGATTGAAGTGATCTCCAACTGGTTTTTGAATGTTATAATGTTATAACATTCTGTTTTGTTATAATGTTATTATTCTGTTTTGTGTCCATTTATTCTTTTGCATCGAGACCGTCCAGTTTGGCCATGGACATGGCAAGGGGCATTGCTGGCACATGATGGCAGATATCACATTGGTAGATGTGCAGGTGAACAAGCCCCTGTCGGGGGGCTGATGTGGTTAGGTCCTATGATGGTGTCCCTTGAATAGATATGTGGACACAGTTGGCAATGGGCTTTGTTGCAAGGATAGGTTCCTGGGTGAGTGTTTTTGCTGTGTGGTGTGTAGTTGTGGTGAGTATTTGCTTCAGGTTGCGGGCTGTCTGTGCGAGGACTGGCCTTTTTCCCAAGATCTGTGAGAGTGAGGGATTGTCCTTCAGGATAGGTTGTAGATCCTTGATGATGCGCTGGAGAGGTTTTAGTTGGGTGCTGAAGGTGATGGCTAGTGGTGTTCTGTTACTTCCTTTGTTGGGCCTGGGCCTGGGCCTGTCCTGTAGGAGGTGACTTCTGGGTATTCTTCTGGCTCTGCCAATCTGTTTTCACTTCAACAGGTGGGTATTCTAGTTTTAAGAATGCTTGATAGAAATCTTGTAGCTGTTTGTCTCTGTCTGAGGGATTGAGTTACCATCTTTGGTTTCTAAAAATGCTAGAGATATAGTAAACTGTTGATTCAAAATGTCTTTCAGGGCTGACTTAGAGGTAACCCCTGGGTATCTCTGCTTTAGTTTAGTGTCCCTAGCCCTATGAGAATTCAAACAGCAAAGAGAGGGTCAGAAGAAAATGTTTCATGTTTTATCTTTTACATTTATTCTTCCAGCCCACGAGGCGTTCACTTGCATGTACTAATTCCAAGGTGTGATAGGACCATTCAGCAATCCTTTGTATTGTGATGTTCCTTAATGTCCTGTTTAATCGTGATACGCCTCCTTACTAGGTGGGGTGAGAAGAGGAGGGACAATTCCCATGCCTAGCTTCACAAATTCAGATCAAACATTTTCAAAGTTATAAAGCAAAACTTACACATTTCGTTTTAGCATGGAATACAGACATTACAAGTGAGATTAATGCATGTAGCAATTTACAAGCATTTCACAGATTTTAAACACTAAATACATTCTTATAAGATTAATACCTCTTTTGAACAAAACTAACATACAGGTGAAATGATTTGGTTTCCAGCTATGAGTGTGTCAATTCTTAGCTAACACCTCTGGCCTTGGCTTACCAACATCACACATAGGTCGAGGACCTGATATATTATGTTGTTTACAAGCATGTAGACTCTGAACAGTGTGTGTTGGTTGTCCCCCAAGAATAGTTTAAACAATGATTTTAAACTGCACAAAACTTATCTGTGGAACTCTCTGATGCAAGCTATCACTGAGTCCAAGAGATTGGCAGAGTTCAGAAAGGGATTAGTCACTTTATATGGATGGTAAGAACAGTCCATAATTAGCCGAGAAGATGCAATATATAAAACTCACACGCTTTAGGGAATAAGCCAACCACTAACTGACAGTGAAAGGGACTTCCTTTACAAGCAGACATTTTGATGCCCCACTTTTTTGCCTTGCATGTCTGAGTCATGGAAGTTTGCATGGAGGGCTGGAGACTTACTACAGAGGTTTTCACTCAACATTTACCCGCGCTTATACACGTGCAGAACCTCTGCTCCCACTTGTAATGTAGCCCAACAACTTTACGCTTCCTTGAAAGTATAGTGGGAAATCCCTAACTGTGTGTGATATTAAAACTCTGGCAGGTGATGACTAATGTTAGGATTTTCTTCTTCTAGCTTGTTAAGTGAGGGTTGTGCTTTGCCTCTAGCAAAGGGGAGGATTAAAGTCAGGGGCTTAATGCCACAACGCAACAAAAGTCTTTCTAGAGTTGAGTGATTTCCAGTGCTTTTGTGAGAAGGTGAAAAATTCCTACTGCACTGATCACCATTGCAAAACAAATGTGTTCAGCGGCAGGTTTCCAGAAAACTACACAGTTCATTACATTCACTGGACAAAGTAGATCTAACACATCGACAAGCACGTTTCATTGGCAAAACTCAGTATATCAACACACAGAGCCAAATTTTCAGGTGTAGTTGCCTGAATTAATCACTTTAAAACATGCATGTTTGCACACACAAGTACTTATTTGCACCAGCTGTAGCTCTTTTGAATGTGAATATTTTATGGATACAATGTAGGTGCACCAATTGCAGCATATTTGAAAATTTGGATGCATAATGACTATCAACACACATTTCTTGTATGTTCTTATGTCCAAATGAATAATCTTTGTAAAACTCTGAAACTGCCTGAAAAAAATAATTTACACAACACAGGGGGAAAATCTCCATTCAGTCCGTCACGAAGCAGGACATTTGATATTTTTACTATGAACAAGCTGTGATATTTGTCACGTTTCTGTGATTTACACTGGTCTCTGCTTGCTAATAGCAAATGCCACTGCTTGAATGTGTTCTAATTCCCTCAGAAGAGCATGAATAAAACAAGCAATATTTTCCTCCTTAATCAGTGGTTCTTGTTAGAGGAATATTGGCAAACACCAGGAAGGAAGATGTCTGACATCTGAAGGATGTCTCTGCTACTGTATGTTATGCTGGACACAGTATTTAACATATGAATGAATGCACAAATGACTTTCTGAAATATTGTACTATCTGATTAGCCATCTGAAACGAATATGGTTATACACACATATTAAAAGGAAATGGGCCTCTTCTTTGCTCAGTGCTGTGTTCTGAGACTTGCCACACTAGGAAGCATTTTTCATCAAGTGCAAACTGGAAAACATATTTGCAAATGACATTTTTAATACAAATTGACTTTTTTTAACTCTGCCTGAGATTAAGTGAATTTAGTGCTGCTAAAATGGATTGGCAAAGCTGAGTAGTGGAGTTCTCCATGCCTAGAACAAATATGGAGTGTGTTCCTAGGAGTATCTGACATACTTTTGTAAGCTCAGTCCCCCTACAGGAACATGATGGAAACCAATATCTCCTGCCCCTCTCTTTGGCCCCACCTTGTTTTATGTCATTTTGAGGAGTAGGGAAACTTACACTGTCTCTATCCCATTTAATCCCCCAATGGGGCACATGCCACACTCTGGGAAATGTTATGTTAAGTCAAGGCATTGATCCATAGATATGAGATATGTATAATAAAATCTACTGAGCATCTCTGGACTTCATGATTACCCAACACGCATGGGTTAATTCTCAAGGCCTGCTCATGTTATCATTACAGCACCTCTAGCAGCAGAATAAGTCCACTCACCATGAACTCCTACTAATAGATACCATCTTGTTCAGTGGCACTCTTTCTTCAACACAGGCTTTTCAGCATCCATACCCATCTGTATGTGGCTTCTGTGGGACTGTTAGCAAAGGATGCCCATTAATGCCAACTGGTATGCTATCTTGTGCAGTATAGGACAAAGGACATATAAGAACTCACTACGACATACAATGTGTCTTGCATCCTATAGAGTGATCATCAAATGGCCATTTCTATTGTTAACCATGTGAGCCTTGCTTCAGCTGATGACATATAGGGAAGAGAAACCATTCCCTACTAGCAATCACTTCATCATCACATTCATTTAGGCAGTGATGGATTTAGAGTTAGTGGGGCCCTGTGCACAGCTTCATTTTTGCCCCCCCTTGGGACCCAGCCAAGAAAAATAACATTCTCTTTTATCTCTCCCCAGCTCCTTTCATTCTTTATTTCTTCATCCTCCTCCTATATTATAAGTAATGGGAAGTAAATGAAAATACTTTGGGAGGAACTTTGGGTGCTGGGTGCGGGCTCTAGTCTGGGGCAAGGGGTTGGGGTGTGGGAGGGGGTGAGGGGTGCAGGCTCTGGGAGGAAGTTTGGGTGCACGGTACAGGCTCTGGGCAGGGGGTTGGGGTGTGGAAGGGGTCAGGGAGGTGGCGCTTACCTCGGGCAGCGCGGCTCCCAAAGTGACCAGTACACACACACAACTCTGGCAGCAACTCCTAGGCGGTGGAGGGGCGGGGATAGGGGGTCTCTGTGTGCTGCTGCCCGCGGGCACCACCCCTGCAGCTCTCATTGGCCACAGTTCCAGGCTAGTGGGAGCTGCAGAGTCGATGCTTGGGGCAGGGGCAGCACACAGATACACCCCCCCCAACCCTGGGAGCTACAGAGACATACTGTCTGCTTCAGGGAGCAAAGTGGTGCAGAGGGAAGGAGGCAGTGTGGGCAGGGAGCTGCCTAGCTCTGCTGCTGGCACATCTCTGTGCACTCCTTGTGGAGAGGGGGGCAGCGGGTCTCCGTGCTCTGCCTAGGGTGAGGCAGTGCACAGAGCCACTTCCCCCCCACCACCAGGGGCACGTAGAGACGAGCCAGCAGCCAGCCACTTCTGGGAGTGTTGTGGGGCCACTGGCCACAGCATGTAAGCAGCCTGCCTGCCTGAGCCCTGCTGCGCCACCGGATGGATGTCAGATAGTTGTCCTGCATTTTGGGGGGCCCCTGTTGTTGGGGGCCCCGTGCCACTGCATGGTTTGTTTCATGGTAAATCTGCTCCTGCATCTAGGACTTGGCATTTCAGATCCTGCTGCTAGTAGCTGTTACCTTGTTAACTAGTGACATCATTTGGTGTATCACTGATATGAAAACAAGTTTTCTCATGATAGTAACTCTGTATTGAAACAGTTTGGAAGTTTCTCTTATGATGTCTAGCTCTTCAGCAATATGGTCATTACCAGACAGAATCTGACAACTGCCCAATTTCTTTAAAGCAATGGTTATGGCAATCACCTCCTTTCTTTCCCACCAATCTTTCCAGAACTTGCCACATTCCTTAGTCAGGATATACAAAGTAAGTCGCTTCATTGGTGTGACTGGATGCAATTTTTGCTTGAACTTAATTCATTTACAATGGGATTTTAACTAGAATTAAGTAAATGCCAGAACCAGACTCCTGGGTCTGAATGACTCCAGCCTTGGCTGGAGTTTGAACCTGGATCCAAGCCAACTTATGTTGACCTTACTCTGTAAGAGTCTACACTACAGTGTTGCTCGCTGATGTAAGTCGCCCACTACACTGACTTATTCCACCCCTGCAAGAGGTGTAGCACTTAGTGTGATGTAGTTAACTCGACAGTGTCAGTGCAGACACTTGCGTTGCTTATATCAGACTGTTCCAGCTGTCAGCACCTGGCAGAGCACTGCTGACAAAAGGAGCTAATGTGGCTATACATCAAGGTAACTTAAGTCAACTTAATCTATAGTGTAGACTTGCCCTTAGTCTGTGCATGTACAGTCAATGTCCTTGCAATGGGCTGAACTCAAATGCCTGATCTGAACTGGAGAAGCTTGGATCTGAACTTTGCATCCTGAATTCTTCTCTAACTAAACGAGAAGTGATTAGGTGCCAGTACAGCACTGATGGAGTTAATTTCATAGGCAGAGTTATGCTTCAGAGAAAACTAAAAACTGTGGTCTAGCTGAAAATCAGTAGTGATGAAAAGGGTAGACAGAAAAGTCTGTGGAGTGTTTTATCAGCCACTTGCCTAGCTCTCTCAGGAGCTGCATAAATAGATTTGTATAACGTGGGAGATGAATCAGGTTTTGTTTTCTGTTATTTTTTTTTATTACAATCTTCCTCCTGAAAACCACAGTGTGTGTGTGGTGGTGGGGTGGGATGGGGTGGGGGAGCATAAATTGTATATTCTGAAATTGATTAATACTCCAAAGAACTTGAGTCAGCCAGAATGGTGAAGTAGGCAACAGAAGCTCACCTGTGTCAGGAGTCTCAGGTCAGACATAGCTAATATATTTTTCATTGCATCTAGAACTACCATGAAGTTACATTGGTGAAATATAGATACATCATATTTCAAAGAGCCAATAATGTAAAATAGCTTGTGCTTAAGATATTATTTTATAAGTGTAATAACAATACCTTATATTTATTGTAGAATGATGAAGTGTTTATGTGTGGTAGGAGGAACTTTTCTCCCTGTCATTATAAAGAGGAAATCTTTACAAAAAGAGAATGGGAGTCAGAGGTCCTGGGTTCTAATACAAACTCTGATGTGTGACTTTGGGCAAGCTATTTAAACTCAGCACCAGATGTTTACAAGTGTTCTGCAAGCACCAGTCCCATTATTCTCGTACCTGTTATTGTAGATATTCAGCAATCTTTTCACCCATTACTGAAGTGCAACCACCTCTGAAGGGGAATGTGGCAGTTGCTTCACAGAGTAGATTGATGTTACACAACCACTCAGGTAAAATAGAATTATGGCCAAATTTATGTGGAAAGTAGATAAAGTTGGAGCTAAGATAAGTATTGTTCCTTTATACAGTACCTTTCTAGTTTAAGGTGCTTGTGGCTTCTGCAATTTCTTGTAGGGGGAAAATGAAGGGAAATATGTGGGAACATGGACTCTGGTATTCCCAAACAGAAGATGGAGAAGCTAGGTTTTTTTTCCACTTTTTTAAAAAAATGAATATACCTGTCATATTAAAGTCTGCATGCACTGTGAATGTCATTACGAACTTGGAATCTTAACAAACTTTTCCATGAAGAGGACAGCTGTCTGAGAGATAATTACAACTAAAGAACTTGCATTAGAAGTTCTGCCTGGAAGCATGGAGCATTACAGTATTGATGCTTGTCTAATTCCAGTCAAAACAAACTCCCACACAGTTGTGAGGAAAAGCAGAGATTAAGTGTCTGATACTGACTCATAGATGGGAAATGGGGGAGTAAAGAGTGTCATGTCAGAAGACTGAAAGAGTCTTTGTCCCTGAGGTAACACGTAATGGGTATATTATTCACCATGTCGTTGGTGTGAATTAACATCCGATTCAGGGAAAACCAAGTATCTGATTTTTTTTCCAGCTATAGCTCAATTCCTATAACTGTACCTACTAGATACACATTTAATTAAAAAAAAAAAACTCTCTCTCAAAAACTCTGATTAAATTTGTACTTTTCCTAGAGTAGTTACTAAAGTGATTTCATCATTATTCTGATAATTGTTTCCCTAAACCCCAAATATTTACTTTTCCAGATCATATAGTCTATGTTTTACATTATTGTTGTTTTACCTCATTATTTCTGGCACATAGATTATTTACTGTAATTTACAAGCTGAAAACAAGAATGACAGAATAGCAAATAATGTGCTTTCTCATACAAATTTTCTATTGAATAATCATCTTTGCTAAAATTTGTTTAAATTTTCAGGTTTGCACTCTTCATCATGAATAAACTGTCTGCTGTCATTTATGGATGATGATACAACGCCCACAAAGAACAAAAATATTCATGTATATAATGGTAAGACAACCCATGTCTGCTGGGTGTGGTCCTCTGTCCCCTCTCGTGGCACCTAGATCACCTAAGAATTAATGAGTCTGCTACAGCCTTAGCTAAGAGCCATGTGGCTTTTAGTTCATGCAGTAGAGTCTTAGGAACTAAACTTCAGAGGTCCCGGTTTCGATCCCACCTGCTGTCAGCATTTCAGTAGTACCTAGTATCCCACTCACGGACCAGCACCTCATTAGTTAGGTGCTGTACAAACACTGAGCAAAAAAGGGGTTTTGCCCCAAAGAGCTTACGGTCTAAATATAACAGTGATACTATAATGGTTAGCACACCAGCTGTCTGAGAATGCTTTTTAAAAAAGCAAATAAAACCCCTTTTTGACTAGTTGTGGTAACAGAAGCTGTAGGAGAAACATAGTTAGAGACCTGTAGTAAGAATGAGAGAGAGGAAGCCCTGATCCAAGAATAGGGAAAAATTCTGAAGGAATAGGGTTTTTTTGCCATTAAAAATCCATTCCAGATACAGTCTTTTGAAAATTAAGACAGTTCACTTATAGATATGTCATACATACACACACTGGTTCTGGGTGAGAGAGAAAAAGAATAAAAAAGCATCATGGAAGGTCCAGCCCTTAAGGCTGTAAATCTGATAGGTGCTTATTAAGTCTGTCAGGACATAAGGAATCAAGTAATTTATTTAGTCACCGGGAAAAAAGAGTTACCACCTTCTGAGTTATTGAAACAGCAGCCACCACAAAACCTTTTCCTTTTGTAAAACCCTTTTGTTTTACAAAACAGTAGAGGTTTAAATCATCCCTCTGCCAGAGAAGAGCCTGGTGCAGGGATGGAGAGTGGCTGGATTATGTATTTTCCATGCTGGAGCTTTTGGGTCTGAATTGGCCTTGGAGCAGATTAGAGCAAACCTAGAGATTGCTCCGTAACTTGCACCTCAGGTGTCTGGGTCTCGCTGTTTCTGGGGAATAGCCTAGGTTCAGTATTGCCCATAATATGCTTCCTCCATTCCCTGACATGCTCCTACAACACTACCTGCATCACGGCTGTCGTGGGGAATGGGGTATGCGGCCAGCATAACCATTTTTGCATCTTCCTGAGAGACCTCCTATGCTGAAAATATTCCCTGTCTGGCTTCTGGAAAATTTGTGTCAGCATAAGTACTTTAATGACCGGTAGTTTGGAATAGCATCCATAAGGGAGCTCTTGATTGGAGGATGGATTTCGCCTCCCACTCCAATGCAGAAAGCCCAAACACTCAGTCTTCATGTGAGTTGAATGAACTTCTCTTTCTTTGTATGTATTATGCACTTAGATATTAAAAGAACTAGCCTTATTCCCATTTATCATTTGTAATTCTCCCTTTTTTGAGTCCCAGGGACCCAATCAGGGAGCATAAACAATACCCTCAGACACACTCATCCCTCTGAAAGAACAACAGAAAAAAGTTAAAGTGAGCAATTTGGAACTGCTCCATAGGCTGAAAATTGCAATTTGCAAATGCTTCATAGGCTGAAAATTGTTCATGCAAACAATTTGGGAAATACTTACATGTATCAAGTACAATTGCAGAATTAAGAGTGGCTGTGAACTAATCACAAACAGAAAGGGACAAATTTCTATAATTTATTCACAACGTATTTTTAACTAGCTGCAATTAGGTGTTTTTCATTCTGAATCTGGAGGAGATGGTGCTTATTTCTCATTTTAGATCATATATATATATATCATTATGAGGCCATAGATTTCAACCATTACCAATCCAACAGCGCTAATGTCATTAGTCTGTGTCACGCATAATTTTATGTTCTGTTACAAAATGGAATCTGAAATGAACATATGCACAGGAGCATTCAGAAATGAAGTTTTTGCCTCACTTGAAAAGGTCAAGTAGTTGTAAATCATTGTCATAATTGAAGCAGCATAAATGCACAGAAGTGTCAGTGGTCCAGAAACACAGTGCATTTAATGGCTCAATAATCAGACCAAGGGAGTTCTTTAGCCCCAACAAGGCAAAAAGCTTTAACAGCTTATCAGAATCATAGAATAAAAAAAATGCCCTTAATTAACAACAACATACTCTGGCATCCTATGAAATAATTAAGTGTAGTTAATCATCAAGGAAGATGATGTGAGGCATCAAAATGGGAATTGTTACAGGTAAATTGGCAAAGGCTCTTGAATTTCTGAATAAGGGGAATTCTACTGTTACAATGGGCAGATGTTTAATGACTACTCTCCTCCTCCCTGATTATCTACAGAAAGGATGTCACCACGCTTATTATTCTCACTGAGGTTTTGGAAGTGTTCTGGTATCTCCATTAGATATTCGAAACAAAGAATAATAATTAGTATTAATACAGTGCTTTTAATCTTCAAAGCACTGTACAGTGTTTAATTCTTTACTCCTCAATAACTAGTGGAGACTGAGAGCAGCTAAGTGGCTTGCCCAAGTGCACAGAAGGAAAAATGTCAGTGTTAGAGCCAGGAGTTCCTGGCTCTGGGTCCTATATTCACATCAGTAGACTATGTCTTTGCTTCAGGTTAGACTTAAGGGAATGCTTTCCCATGAAATAGATGCTTAAATTGTTCCTACAGGATGATGTTGTGGCCAGTAATTTAGCACCTTTTCAAAAGTGTTCAATATTTACTATGCGTTATCATAGTTCTTCTAGTCAATATGAAATTATACATATTTTAGCTGAGCACTAGCTGGGTTCAGGGAAAAGAATCCTCCCTATAGATCAACTAGACCAGCCATAGTCCCAATCCCTTTGCTCAGAAGATTAAAGGGACTGATATTTCCTGGCACAACACTGGTACCCAAATCAGTATTCTAGCACTTCACTGGTATCCTGAACTGTCAACTTGATCATTTTTGTTGTTGTAAGTTTGGGGTGACCGTACTGCTTACAATACAAGTGGAAAAGGTTTAAGTTTTGGTCATAAATCCTGTTTGGTCCTAAACTAAGCTATAAGTGCCCTTCCTATTTATTTATTTTTATAAGAACATGCTACAGGAAGGCAAGTAAGGTGACCAGATGTCCCAATTTTTAGGTCTTTTTCTTATATAAGCTCCTATTACTCCCCCACCCCCTGTCCTGATTTTTCACATTTGCTGTCTGGTCACCCTAGGCAATACACTACAAAGTAGTAATGCATTATGATAGTTTACATTACTAAGAACTCTAACCAGGGTTTTAATTATGGTTTCTGTTCAGAAACTACATGTTCTGCTCTGTGCTTCTATTTGTCATAAGAATATACTAGCTGAACTGGATTTTCTAAAGCATGCAGCTACTGGTATAGTGCAGTGATGAGATGAGGGAAACATTTCCTTTTTGCAAATGTAAACAGCTTTAGTTTTGCAAACCAAAAACTTCACAGGTTTGTATTTTCTATTTTTTCTGTCCTATTGAACAATCAAATACTTCATCTCATAAGATTTTTGTACGTAAACACTTCCAACTTGTTTCATCTAGGCAAGATTCAATCAGTACAGTTGTGCTGCATTTCTCAGGATTGACTGACATAAGAAGTAAAGTGGCAAAGCACAAATTCATGACCACACCTGAGATCAAGGTGAACAGCAGTTGTCAATTCATTCTGATTATTAATGGATGTAATTCAGTCCTGTGCAGATGGTCAGTACAAGGCCTATGCACCAATTAAAATTCCAGTTAATCCATCAAAAAAGGGCAAAAATAAAACTTTTAAATAGTGCATTGACCTAGCTTGAGTACAGGGTTGAATTTCATCCTATGCTCATTGCCCATACCTCTGTTAATTTGGACTACTCTCTTTCTCACACACATGTACATGCAATCTTGTAGTTTTAGGACCAACTTCAGCCTCAGAATAAGTAGGTGTACTTCCCAGAGATGTGTATCTTCTTATTCCAAACCAGAAGCTGAGCCTTAATTTTGAAGCAGATGAAAGTGAGACTGATCACTGTCTCTCTCTGTCTTGAGGTCTGAGTGGGAGAGTAATAGCAGCAGAGAGAATATCTTAGCAGGGTTCATTGCAATAAAAATATAGAGGTAAAACACTCACTCTCAAAATCTGTGTTTGATGTCACTCAGAACATTATTTACCAAACCTAGCTATACATTCTGTGTTTGATGTCACTGAAAGCAGCAAGTGATTCCCATCTTTGAAAACCCATCTACTTTTTTTTTAGGTTCCTTACTATAATAGCTTTAAGTGCCTGGCACCCAATTTTGTAAATGTTAGCCCCAGCTTTTTCCTGTGCTATGTCATGTCCTTGATGAATGATGAATTATTGCTTGTCTTGAAATTTAGTTTCCTAAGTACTTAGGTTTCTATTGTTAACACATCTGTGATTGATAGAATATTAATAATGGTTAATGTTCAGATGATGGGATCCATCAGCTTCAAACCAGTCATTTTATTTAAACAATAAACTAATGGGAGTTAATTGAATGTAGAAATAATGGCATCTACCCTTGCAACAGTAACTCCATTTATATTTTATTCTTATGGTAAATTCACTTAATCTCTTTTTATTCTTTTTTCTCCAATATAATTGCCAGTAAAGACCTTTTTGCTTCCAATAAACCACATGAATGAAGGCATTAATCCATCAAGTCCGTCCCATTAGTTGATAGCATACATATACATTTCTATCAGGTATGGAACTGTAAATCACAAAGAGCCTTATCAATCAGTAGGACTATTTGTTCAATTGAGGACTACTGGCAGGAGTAAAAAGTTTGAGGATCAGGTTGCTCATTTAGGAAGTATTACTTCACCTAACACTTAAATGCAGTCCCACTAGATGAATGCAAAATGAATGAGAGTGCAAGAAAAGGAGTAAAAAGGCTGGTTAAGGACCTTAAATGTTTATATTGTGTGGAATATTGTTTAAACAGCACATTTATATGGTTATATAACAGTACAGGTGTGGAAACATGTACTACTTAGCCTGCTATACTAATAGATTCTAGTCAAACTTAGGCCAACTGGCTCCTGGTAAGTCTATAGGATAGCGATCATAAATGGTGTTGAAAGGCACCACTGGCCTTTGCTGACTGGTGCTTGTGAGTTAAGGAAAATGAAAACAGTAGAAAGAGTTTGCCTTTAAGCAGAAGGACTAGGGTAATATGACCATGACTCTTAGCCCTTAAAGCTAAATGCACAGTTTTAGACATAAAGCCAGATCAAATACTAACTTGATGGAGCAACACCAATATATACCAGCTGTGGGTCAGGTCCAAGATGTCTATGTAATGTCTAACATTAATTGGAATTAGGCTGGAATATTAGAGTCTCAATTGATCCTGCAAGGTGCTGAGCAGGATCAGTTCATAAACATTTGATTTTTTAGGTTCTCCTCTCAAGGGATGAAATTCACCTCGGTGCCAAAGGCCATTATACTCAATAGAAGTTGAGAGCACTCAGCGTTGTGCACTATCAGGACTAGGGGCCAGATTCTGGTGTAACATAATCGAATGACAACCAGAAGAAACTGTAGTCTGGATTCAGTGTTTTAAATGAGACCAGAATCTGGTCTTTGAGATCTAAAAATATGTGGAGTGGGAGGCTGCCTTAACCTGGTCTTAGCTGGTTAACAAACTTATGCCCCTTTTTGCTTCCCTGGTGTTGAAAAAAAAAAGTGCACTCATTTTTGTACTAAATAGCCACAGAATACCAATTGGTACAAGTTACACATTTCTTTACCACAAACACTCATTGTTACAATTTAATGATATGCACCTCACACCACTTCCAGTGTTGGCATTGAATTTGGCCTGATATCACTGGGAAATGAAGTAAAAATGCAGAGCTTCATCCATGCTTCTTAACTCATACTGTCTTATAGGTGCTTAGGTATAATGGTGGTGAGCAATATACAGAACCTTTAGACCGACAGACAGACACCCAGTTAGTCACTGAGTCTAAGCAATAAATTTTTTACACAATGTATTACAATTTATTTGAAGTATGTTTTTAAGTAAAATTGCCGATGCACGGCTTCTCATCTCAAAACACAAAACTGTGATAGCATGATATTGTGTGCTGGAAAAATTTGTAGATAGCTGAATAGTACATTGACAAACCAGGAATTAATTGTCTTTCAAATGGAAAGGAATGATTGCTTATCTGCTCTAATGCGGATTCTCCAAATAATAGGCTCAGTTTCTGTTGAGGACTTGCTGACAGAATCTAATACATAGATCTCAGAAGTGTGATGCTTTTGTCCTCCTATCGCTGTTTAGCTGCTAAATCAAAAGAGGAGCTGAATTTCTATAGATTATGAAGTTTAAAACTATTTCCATTCCACTTAATTAAATTGGGAAGTCATAAATATGGTGATTTTTGCAAAATGACAACTGATTGCTGATGGAGAATTTCCTTTTTAAAAAACATGATCAAGTAAGAGAAAATTATGTTGGCACACTATTGAGGAAATGAAAGATAAATGTGAATATTTTGATAAAAATATTAAATTAAACAGAGTAAAAAATAATTTACTTTCATCCTTCAATTGTTGATAAACTGTCTAGCAACTATTGATCACATGGTAGGAAAAGAAACATTGTCTAGAAGCAAAGGAAGGAAAAGACTAGGGATAGATATTAGGGGAAAGGTTTCTTAGCAATAAAAGTAATTGTGTAGTGATATAAATTAATAAGAGAACTGGGTGAGGAACCATCTAGAATAGGTGAGGAAAAGCATGGGCCAGAGCATCAGTTGGTCATTTGGTGTGGGTCTATTTTCTCAGAGTATGCGCAGTGTGCCCAGCCATTTGATGGCATCATCATCAGCCAGGTGGAGAGCCAGTAGTAAGCCATCTGAATAAGTCAGTGGGCACTTGTCAGAAATATGCACCATAGTCTGAAGTTGACCGCAGTTGCATTGTGGGTCATTAGAAAAATCCCATTTAAAGAGATTAGCCTCATAGTTGCCTTGTCCTGTTCAAAACGAGTTCAGAGATAACCGCAGGCAGATCAAAGTCTGGTGGACAGACAGTTGGGTCAGTGATGGGAGAATGATTAACAACTGACCACTTGTTGCACCATGCAGATTCCACCGCCATTTCTTGTGGTGGCATAAATGACCATAAAGGACATCTAGAACACAGACAAGCTCAACAGTGGTTGAAGAGGTCTGAGTACCAAAGCAGGTCGTTCTCATGGATCTTAGCCAGCAGCATGACATTGGCCATTTCATGGTGAATATGGGGGGGGTGCTATGTTACTAAATAATAGCAGCCATGGCAATGGAGCTGCACCTAAAGTCCCGGTAACAATGCACATAGCTTTGTTAAGCTCTACGTCAACCAATCTCATGTGAGACGAGTGACACCAGACAGGAGCGCAGTACTCTGCTATTGAATAGCAAAGAGCCAGGGCTGATGTTCTAAACATCTGGGCACTCACACCCCAGGTTAAACCAGCCAATTTTCTGAGCAAGTTGTTCCAAGTGCTGACTTTGGCTGCCATCTTTTTCAAGTGATTGTGGTGTGTTAATGACCTACCCAATGAGACACCAAGGTAAACCAGATTTAGATCATGCTGCAGACAGCCATTGAAGAAAATCTTTAATTCATAGCTTGCTCTTTCATTATGCAGATAAAATACACCAGAAACTGTCTTGACAAAGCTCAGCTGCAGGTGCCATCGACTACAATAATCTGCCATGAGCTTTATATCATCGTTCAAGACCTCATCAGTTTCTGAGAAGGACTCAGGGCCGGCGGCAGGCACCAGTGAAGGAAGCAGGTGCTTGGGGCGGCCAATGGAAGGGGGTGGCATGTCCGGGTCTTCGGCGGTAATTTGGCAGCGGGTCCCCCAGTCCCTCTTGGAGCGAAAGACCTGCCCCTGAATTGCTGCCAAAGAATGAAGTGGTGCAGTAGAGCTGCCGCCAATGTGCCACCGCTCGCGGCTTTATCTTTTTTTTTTTCCCCTCTTCACTGCTTGGGGTGGCAAAAAAGCTGGAGCCAGCCCTGGAAGGACTGAGTTTGGTAGCTGCAGCATATTTTGTTGGCTTAGATAAACTTGCATGAGAGTGTAGCAGGCAGGTCATTGATGTACACATTGACCAGTATTGGTGAAAGAACTGAGCCTTGACGAAGGCTGTTGATCTGAACTGCCAAGAGATACAGCGATTGCCCATGTGTACTCTAAACTGCCTGTTTTGGAGAAAGAGCTCTACTACTTCGACCACCCAACACGGGGCAACTTGAGACAGCTTAAACAAACTCAACAAAGTTTAAACAAAAGGCCTCTGTACCAATTTTGACATGGCTAAAAGATAACTGCAGGGTGCCATGAGGTTCCATATTAACTTCAATGTTTAATATATTATTAATAATCTGGAAATCGGGTCAGCAGTGAGGTACTGAAATTTTCAGAAGGCCCAAATTTACTTAAGTCAGGACCAGAGAGGGCTGTGAGGAAATTCAGAGGGCCCTAACTAACTAAGCTGTGTGTGCAACAGGATGGCAAATGCAGATTTATGCTGATAAATGTAAACTAATATACATTTGTGAGGTGGGAGAAAAACTATTCCTACACATTATAGGTTCTAAATTAGCTGAATCAACTCAAGAAAGGGACCTGGGTGTCATTATGACAGCTCAATGGAGAGCTCTGGGAGCTTCTATTCTCTTTGTCTTATAACAAAAGAACAAAAGACTTTCATTAAATTTAAAAGTGGCAAGTTCATAACTAATAAAAGTGTAATTGTACAGTAAATGTGTAATTGTACAGTGAACTCCTAGGTAAAAGATATCATTGAGGTCAAGAATTTAGCAGGTTTCAAAAAGATTGGATATTTATATAGCTAACAAGAATATCTATCTACAATAACGAATGCTAACAAGTTTTGGAAGTATTAAACTTCATGCATCAGGGCTTATACAATCTCTAACTATTACAGATTAAGAAAAGAACTAACGTGTGGGTCAGAATATTCCCATGCCTACTCTGAGGCCAGACACTTTCATCCAAATCATCAGGTACTGTCACTATTGAAAGCAGGATGCTGGACTAGATGGACCTCAGGTCTAACCCAGTATGGCAATTCCTATATTCATAACAACTGAAATTTCTATACATTTTGGCTTGGAATTGCACTAGAAATAGTATGAGAACAAATACCATTAGAACAGCTTATGTCCCATAAAAATATGATGTGGTAGAAATGTAATAAGATTCCCCAGTTCAATATTCTCAAGGCCCAATCCTGCTGCCCTTCCTCCTGTGCACAGTCTACTAAAACAAATTCAGTCTTCATGTAACTGGGTAAAATTCCAATTGATTTCCATGGCTTGAGTTCCTGTCAGAAGGAGTCCCTTTCTTCAATCTCAGTGCAATCCAAATGAGACTTCTTGAACATTTACTGTTTTATGTAGTTTGTATATACTCTTCAGGGCTAAGACAGTCTTAGTGTGTTTTTCATACAGTGTCTAATTGGGCTGTTAGGAAATAATGTAATACACATAGTAAATAAAGAGTTAGCACTTCTGTAGACCTCAAAGTGCTTTGAAAAAATGGGTAAAAAGAATTTCCCTCATTTTACAGTTGTGGAAACTGAGGCATGGAGATGAATGACTTGTCCAACGTTATAGTGAGTCAGTGGCGGAGCTAGAAGTACTTCTTAATTCTCCTGACTTCCAGTGCCATGCTCCACCACAGAATCACAGCTGTAAAAAGTAAAACTTTGCACCTCCCCCATGTCCACTCCCCCAGTTTTCCATATCCACAGTTACTTAGTTCACCTTCAGTTGGAACACAAACCGAATACCTATTAGCTGACCTGGACTAAACACAGAATTTTTAATGAGGTATCCTTCACTGCCAGATATCTTGGAAATCTTAGACCATCTGGTTTCAAAATGCACTTTGTAGCTGATTATCTGCTTAAGAATTAATTAGGAACACATGTTAACTGTTATGATAGCAGAATTGTTGACATTTGTCATCTATGTTTTTTGAAAAGCAATCGTTGTCCAAGACAGATACCAACATAGGATGAGGCTATTAAATTAGGCAGTCTCCATGGAGATTAGATTGCACTGTCCTCATTCTGGGAACGACACTTAGCTGCATCAAATCCTACCAATGATAGATTGAGACACCCACAATAAAACACTTATGTGCTCTCTCTCTTACTTATTTTCTCCTCTTCATACACATAAAAAAAACCCTGAATATAGTTGCTCCTGCAGAGATAAGGAAGAGTAACTAAATGGCACATTGCGCTGGAGGAAACACAATGTTGTTCAACTGTTCCAGGATCATAGAAATGTTGTTTACATTGTTCTTTCATCATAGTAATATATGTTTCTATTTCTTCCCCACACTGACAACGGCCAGATAATGTATAATTGGTAAACCACTCCTTACAAACATGCTAAAATTGGGATTTGTTTATATGCCAGTTCTGGTGTTTTGTAGTAAATGATCAATTACATAAGATAGTTTCTGGTCATGTCACAACCATTGAAAAAAAAAAAAAAAACAATTACACAAGAGTGTCTAGATCAGTGATGGACAACCTGCGACCCATCAGGGTAATCCACTGGCGGACCGTGAGACAGTTTGTTTACATTGACCATCTGCAGGCACAGCCTCCAGCAGCTCTCAGTGGCCATGGTTTGCAGTTCCCGGCCACTGGGAGCTGCGGACAGCCGTGCCTGCAGACGGTCAATGTAAACAAACTGTCTTGCAGTCCGCCAGCGGATTACCCTGATGGGTTGAATACGGCCCACAAGCCACAGGTTGGTCTAGATGGCTGAGGACACTGACTGGGATTAAAGGGTGAAACATTCCCTGCTTCAGAATACAAGTCACTATCATCTGATGGTTGTTTAGTAGCATTTATTTGTTTAGTAACATACAGACTCAGTCAAGTTCATAGTGCCCAACACCAATAAAACAAACAAAAAAAACCCCAAACCCTCCATCCCAAGTGGCAATAATTGGCATCTTTCTGAGCCATCTCTCGAGAAGCCATATTTTAAGAGATGGAACTTCCTCCTAGAGGGTAATTTTCTAGATCAAGTTGAACCATATCTTTAGGGAGAAGTGTGGGGTCCTTGTATTGCCAATGTCCATGAAATAACTGTGCTTTGGAAATAAGAGATCTGTCAGTTTATACAACTGTAAGTATATCATGATTCATGTGCACTGTGGAATAGAAGTCTTTCTAAGATATAAATATCTTTTGTTGAAAGGGTAAAGAAAGACATAATTTGGAAACATCACATCACCCTTAAAATTAAAAATGTTCTGTTTGGTTATTTATGGCTAAAGGAAAAGTATGCCATATCAGCCTACTATAAAAATTATGGGCTGGCAGCCACCTTGAATTGGAGGAAGGGTTTAAGTAGAACCAGAATTTATTATCATCCAGCAAACTGATGTTTCTCAGTGATGCTAACTAATTATTCTATCACGAGTCTCGTGATATCTGATAGTTTCTTTTCTTGAAGCATCAACTCCTGGAATCACGTGATTTACAAGAGAATCTCTCTCATTAAAACAAAAATAATTTCTAGCTCTCAAAGTTGTCAAGGAATGCTTGGAAATATGAGCCTTACAGGCTCAAAAGCTGGAAGGCAAATAACTCTCCTCCATACTCACACTCAACTTAATATATTTTTAAAATCTCATTACTTTTGTATGCTTTGGGTTGGCCATCCATGCTACCATTAAATGGGTGAAGGGCTAGGAAGGAACGCTCCACATAGTTGCCGCATGAGCTGACATATTTTGGACCAGCATTCTTCACAGTTCTGAGTGGGTAAGTGAACATGCCTCTGTAGTAGTAGTAGTAGCCTACATCATCTATGGAGAGAATGAATCACAAACTCTATGTGTTTAAACTCAGGGAGATTGTGACATAGTTTTCCCCCTCTGTGTAGATGATTTGACTGATTTATATTTTTAGCTGTAGGCTTTTATTTTCTCTTTTCCACAATAACATGTTCAGTATTGTTTTATTCTACAGGGATTAAATAACCATACAATAAGTTTGTGATTCCATGGTTGACTCTATGTATAAGGACTGGGTAATTACCATACAACCTGCATTTTTTTCCTTTCCACACTACAGACTTATCATACAGTATAAAGCTGAAGGATGCATTGTAATTGATCTTTGAAAGACTTGATAATTTCTGCAATATATAATCACTGCACAGAATATTTTCAGTTTGGTTCTTTAGGGCTATATTATTCTTTCTGTTCAGCCTAAAGGAATTTAGGAACTTGCTGTCCCCAGGAGTGAAATTCACCACTGTGCTGATGGTCATTTCAAGGTCCAACCACCAGTTCCATCCCACTTAAATTTTGGAGAACGGAAGTGTGGATTTCATCCTCTGTGTGTAGAACTTCCACTGATGCTAGTGTGAATTGGAAAGGTGAATGGTAGCACTTCACACCCACTTTGCACTAATGTTAATTACTACACAAGTTGCAGGGCAATGAAGAATCAGATCCTGTGTTCCAGAGCTGAAAATCATTGTGAGTTGTGCTCCCAATTTGCATGGTTAGTTGACACCAGGAGTTCCTAAATCCTGATTTACAGACAGATTTTTGTGCCAGTATAACTATTATAGATAGGGGATTTTTTTAACCAAAAAATTGAATAAAATTGGTTTAAATTGACTTGAGTGATCACTTACAGTAAAGAGCTGGTCTTCTATTTTTCTATACATCACCCAACTAATAAATGAAAGTAAGTTTTGGGACTTGTAGAGTATGTCAAAATGGCTCTTGAAAGAGTTAATGTGATTTGTCATAATTAAATATTAAGTTTTTTCCCCTGAAAAATATAAAGACCAAGTGCAGAAAAAGTGATCGAGTTACACTAAAATACCTGTAAGTCAATTATCACAAACCAGTATTTCTTCTTTCACCATCTTCTGTCAAGTGAGAATGTTTTTATCTGCAACATAGATGAAGGTGTTTCTTTCTTTTAACCACTATTACCCTGCTTATGATCTTGATTATTGTTGGAAGATGTTATAATTATAAAGATTAATTAGTAGTCAGACCCATAGTTAAAATGCTGCAGCTTTGAAATAAATAAATGAGATCAGAAAATCAGTGCTTGATCGGTCAGGCAAAAATATAAAAATGTAATTTTTTTTTCATTAAGAATCTTTTGTGCTGACATGTAAAAATGGTAACGAGTCTTCTGCATCATCAGAAGAACTCTTTAAGTGCTAATTAGGTGAGAACTCATCAAAATTAAATTAGGAACAATTACCACTCATTCTTGCTACCAAGAAAGGAGAAAAACATAATTTGTCAACATGTAGACATCAGCTGAGGTATTTGACTTGAGATGTAAGTGCATATCAAAGCTCTTTACTACACCAGAACTGAGCAATTACAAATGAGTCTTTTCCTTTGTATAAATCAATCTCTATTTAAATATAGAAACAAAAAGAGCTTATGAAAACCAAGCACAATCCTAAGCCATATTGTATACAACATCATGTGGCCACTGCTGTTGGAGACAAAAGTTTCATGAGTAAGATATCTTTTGATTTATGGTAAGAGTATAACTGCAATCAGAGATTCAATTTGCAGATTAGTTTTTTTTTTTATGGGCAATGTGAAACCAACTGACTAATAATAATGCTATGCAGTTCTAGTGTCTCAGTCTTTTGCAAACTATGCATGTATGAAGCCTTGCAACACCTGATATTTAATTATAATTATTACATGTGTGTAAGACCTATGGTCAGGAATGCCAAAGGAGAAAAGGTCTCTATTCTCTCTATTGGTGAAAAAACTGCTTCCATAGAGAGCTTCATTTGCAAAGGAGACCTACCCACAATATCTCTTGTGAACTTGGGGAGTCACCATAACTACAAATGAACTTTGAGATTCCACTATCCCACAAAATTTGAGATCCTCAGTGAGAGGAAAAAGTAATGACTTTATGGCAAACGAGTCATGTTCAAGGAGCCCACACCCTGTGCCCAAGTGCTCCTGGCTCCCTTCCTATGTGGATTTTGTGAAAGGAGATAATGCAGATTGAGGATTCTGCCGTGAAAGATGATGTAGACTGAGGATGTTATTACCGGAGCGATCAGAAAACTTGATTATGAGAGATGATTCAGAGGATAGCAGTAAATCTGAGAAATGTAGTGAAGTTCAGAGGACTCTGACAAGGCCCCATCTACACAGCACCATATTAAAACTGAATCAATAAATTGGGATATGATTTAGGCAATTAATGATTTTCTGAAAGTTCTCGTCATGCGTCAAATTTCATTGAGTTCTGCACAGTTCTAAATAATCATTATGTCTTCTGCAGAGGTGGTCTGGGGGACTTTTTAGTCTCTGTCTTGCATTTCCTTTTCTCCTTGTTGGACAGGTCATGCAGAGGCTTTACAGTAATAGTACATTTTTTCACAAATCTGTGATAGTATCCACTAAATCCTGGAAAGGTCTTGATCATTCAGTAATTCTGTGGGGATGGCCATGTAGTAAGAGCCTCTATTTTATTAGGATCTGTACTGAAATCTATTTGCAACATTATGTGTCGCACATATTTGATGAATGTTCTGCAGAACTGTCACTTACCAACAGATACCTTTAGTACATAGGCTTCTAGGCAGTCTCTTTCAAGAGCATTTCTTCATGCCTTCAAAAATTTCCCAAATTCAATTAAGACAGCAAATAGACTAATACCTCTAGACAACATGCTCCCACAGAATTCTCCAGGAAATACTGAAATGTTGCAGGTGCTTGAGATATGCCAGAGATGTGTGTTCAAACTGATCTTCAAACATATTCATTAATGATCTGGATGATGGGAGGGATTGCACCCTCAGCAAGTTTGTGGATGACACTAAGCTGAGGGAGAGGTAAATATGCTGGAGGGTAGGGATAGGGTCCAGAATTACCTAGACAAATTGGAGGATTCAGCTAAAAGAAATCTGATGAGGTTCAACAAGGACAAGTTCAGAGTCCTACACTTAGGACAGAAAAATCCCATGCACTGCTACAGGCTGGGGACCGACTGGCTAAGTGGGGATTACAATGGACAAGAATCTGGATGAGTCAATAGTGTGCCCTTGTTGCCAAGAAGGCTAATGGCATACTGGGCTGCATTAGTAGGAGCGTTGCCAGCAGATCGGGCAAAGTGATTATTCCCCTCTATTCAGCACTGGTGAGGCCACATCTGGAGTATTGCGTCCAGTTTTGGGCCCCGTACTACAGAAAAGATGGGGACAAATTGGACAGAGTCCAGTGGAGGGCAACAAAAATTATTAGGGATCTGGGGCACATGACTTATGAGGAGAGGCTGAGGGAACTGGGCTTATTTAGTCTGCAGAAGAGAAGAGTGAGGGCGGCTCCAAAGAGGACGGAGGTCGGCTCTACTCAGTGGTGGCTGATGACAGAACAAGGAGCAATGGTCTCAAATTGTAGTGGAGGAGGTCTAGATTGGATATTAGGGAAAACCATTTCACTAGGAGGGTGGTGAAGCACTGGAATGGGTTACCTAGGGAGGTAGTGGTTTAAGGTTTTTAAGACCCGGCTTGACAAAGCCCTGGCTGGGATAATTTAGTTGGGGTTGGTCCTGCTTTGAGCAGGGGGTTGGATTAGATGATCTCCTGAGGTCTCCTCCAACCCTGATCTATGATTCTATGATAGCAGTCCAAGGGGCAGGTGAAAGCTGTCTTCACTTTACCCTCTTGTTCCACTGAGATCTGGTAATGTCCATTCTGACGGTCCAGAAGTAAAAAACTGTGGCTCTTTACCAAGCAGTCCAAGACATCCTGTAGATATGGTGTACTGATCAACCACAGTGAATCTATTTAAGGTCCAGGAATTGGCACACATTCTTATCTTTACATTTTTCTTCCTGACTACCACTATGTGGGAGGCATATAGACTGTATGACTCAGCACTAATGCCACTTGCTAGCAATTCCTGTATACTGTCATACATTCTCCCCCTCTGGGCATGGGGGAGAGGTATTTTACTCTTTATTTGCATATATTTTCAATTTTTGTGTTTTCCTAAGTTTATGACTGTTCCCTTTTACCCCAATATAGATTTCCCTGTTTGTATCCAGTCTTGAGATGCTGGGAGTGGAATAAGTTCTGCACATTAAGGGCACCCTGGGAAAGTACATTTAGTTTTCCCAAGTCTGTGTGGTGGATCAATATGGGTTAATTATTTGCCAAGAAGGACTCTAGATATATTGAATCCAGACTTTTTTGCTTCCATTAATCTGTTGGTAGAAGATTTACATATGAGATATACTCCTATTTGCATTTGGGTAAACTGAGACCCTGAAAATTCAAGTCACTTATCCAATGTCTGGTAGCAAGTCAATGACAGAGAAGGGAATGGAACCCAGGGGTCCTGATTCCTAGTCCTTTGGTCTACAATTGGATATCATTCCCTCTTCTTGACTTTATCTTAGTTGTGTTTGGAGTAGTAATTATTGTGAGTCTTGAGGTGAATAAAAAAAAACCTATTAAGAGCTCAATACATATTACGTCACACAGGATACAATGAGTCATTGCTATACTCAGGAGATTCCAACCATATTAAAGTTCTTTAGCAGGGTATCAAGTCACAAGTAGGAAAACCATCAGAATTCTTACCCTCTGGACAAGGCATTGTTAGCTAGGAACACTAGAAAGATGTAAATTAATTCCTTCAAGGACGTAATTTACATCATATGGCCTTTGCCTGTTACAAAGCTAAGAGATATCTATGATTAAATGAGGGTGAGAGCAGAATTCTGAAAACATATTAGGTGCAGAAATCATACGCTGTTGACTGGAAAGTATAAGTATTATAATACTTGCTTATACAACCTCAGAGATTTAATTGAAAACTGCTAGTACCAACTCAGTGCACACAGGTGGGACTGAACATCCTGCTAATCCCTTAAAATAGAGCAAAAACATGACATACAAGACAACAACTTAACACTCAGATAAGGATACAGAGCCATATACTGGTGGAGGTGCTGTCTGGTCTGATCATTACAACTTCCCCCTTTAATTAAATACAAATTTAAACAGTAACTCCTAGGAATCCAGGCAGTCTGCCACCCATGCAGGTTTCCATGTTCTTCTGCCCATTCAAGTCATACATTCAGTCATGGACACATCACTTTTTGGATTTAGATTATCAACGAGTGCAAGGTTCATGTCCCATACATCAGGCTTCTCTGTTGTGGATAGTCTGTTGAAGACTGCAGCATGAGATGCTGAGAACACCCCGGCAATTCTTCCTCCACAACTGGTCTCCCACTATGAGCCATAGGAACCTGCTGGGGTACCTCCAAATCCTCTTCTGAATCCCTCTGGGATAGTTGAGTATTTTCTGGGATTGTCCTCTCCTTTCTTTCAATGAATCTGTGCACCAGTTCTCAGTGCTTTTTGTTTCAGCAAGGATAACTTTCTTAATCACTATGTAAGGTCCCCTCCTAAAAGGAGTATATTTGGGATTTTTGCAGGCTGTTTTCTCCAGTTGTGTAGCCATACCTTCTCTTCTTCCTAGATGGGCATGTAATTTTCCTTTTTTCCTGGCATCTTGTGCCTGGCATGCTCACTTCTAGCTGATCTGTTTCTCCACCTTCTAGATTACTGTCCTTAGGTCAACTATATAAGACTCCACCACGTCACACACCTATTTAGGTGCAGGGATCCTTGCTAGTTCTTGCTGCCTGAACATCAAGTCACGAGAAACATGTGTTTGCAGAGTCCAAAAATAATACAAAAAGTAATGAATACTTGAGTGCCAGCTGGTGTTATATGCAAAGATGACAAAAGGTGACTTCATATCCCTATTTTAACTGCTTCCTTTTATTCCCTTCTATGGCTGCTTCTGTCAAGTCAACCCTGAACTTTTTTACCAACTAAGCTGCTTCACAGCTCTTGATTTCTGCTCCTGTGAGAGGCTTTGAGACACCAGCTACACTGGGATACTGTTCCCATCGTCTTTCCCCACTCCCCCCACACATACACTAGCTGTGCTACCTGGTGAGTCACATTAATTGCTCTTACCCAGCACTCCCCCTTTAGTACAACTTGAAACAGAGTTCTGCTAAATAACAATCCTGACTGAATATTGATAGCGTCAAACACTCCTACAGGTTTACTGGAGTAGTCTTCTATCCTTAGGGGGTCTTAGTGCATAATGACCTGGCTTCACCACAACTTTATTCTAAGCCACCACAGGGATCAGTTCCTCTCAGTCAACCTGTAGGTATGGTAGAGGCACCTCAATGGCCCCAAGAGTTGGTCCCCGGGTCCCCACTTCCTCCTACCCACATCCAGCAGGGATATCTGTATATTGTCCAGGGATAACACTCCAGAAGTTCTCATGATGCTCTATTCCCAATAGAACAACACTAGAAAAAAGACCAATTTCAGAGGGAGCTGGAATTCTCCTGTTGTCTGCAGTAGCTGATGATTAATTATCACCAATTTAACTCACGCAGTACAAATTTCCTTCGCCTTCAGCACTGGGTGTTGACCATGGATTAGATTTATTTCAGATCCTGAGTCCAACAGCATTGTGCTTTTTGATGTAGCAGTGTTTGTAGATGTAGCAGGTATCTGGCCAGTTCTTCACATGGACCATTGTAATAGTTGCTGATGGTGGTCCTACTGCCCCAGCAATTTCTAGTTTCCCTGGTGTGACTTCTCTCTGCTTGGGTAAGTCTGTCTTCAGTGACCTTTGCTTCTTCATCACTTCCAAATATAATCTGGCCTGGGACCCACTTGAGAAATAGACACACTCTCTCTTCTGACTGAGAGGATGCCTGTGAATAGCTTGCATTTGTGTCTTCAATTTTTTATCCACTTCACTAACAATACTTGAAGTGCTGTATCTGGCAAAGGAGTCACACTGAGGTTGGTAAT
Organism: Mauremys reevesii; assembly: GCF_016161935.1. Taxonomy (NCBI): domain Eukaryota; kingdom Metazoa; phylum Chordata; order Testudines; family Geoemydidae; genus Mauremys; species Mauremys reevesii. The sequence continues at coordinate 84,877,741 of NC_052626.1, read as the reverse complement.
TAACAGCTGATACCTTTAAGGAAATCCTAATTTCTGCTTCCACACTTTGAACTTTGTGTATAATCTGGTCCATAGGCTTATCCTCCACCAGCAGGCTACAAAGTTCCCCTGCTAAACTATTATAAACTGACTTTTCACATACACCCTTCTCTGTGTTGCCAGTTCTAGATGTGGTACAGCAGGTTCTGCTTCACTTGAGTCATCTCTCAGACAAGATAAATGGAAAGCCTTATCGAACAGGTTCCTTAATGTACACAAAGAACTATGCAGAGGTTCCCATTCCTGTCTCCTCCTGACTAGTCTTTCCTTCTGGTATTTCAAAAAGGCCAATCCCCCCTCACAGGAGTTGTGGAAGTATTTATTTGTGTAATCGTCTATAAGACCCACTATCAGAACTAGGAAGCTGCTGATAAAATACTTTGGCATCACCATCTGAAAACACTACAAAAACTGTGCTGCTTTATCAGTACACTCATTCACAGTCTGCCAATTAATTACAGATTCCAGTCTCATCTGCATAACCAGTAAGCTTCATCTCAGGCAAAAGTGCTTTTTCCCCCTCTTTAAACCACTGTCACCACTATTAGAATATTCACTTAGATTTATTGGGACACTGCAAGTACCAACTCCAGTACCCACAAGTCAGGACTCAAATTCCTGCAAAACCCCCAGGTCAGATCAATCACATAATAACATACACGACAACTTAACACTGAGATAAGGCTCCACCTACTGATGGAGTTGTTGTCTACAATAAGCATTACACTATGAATGAAAGAGCAGATAATTCTTGTTAACATTTAAATAGCATACGTGTCTAAGAAAACTTTAGAGATCTTTTAGTAGTACTTTTGTTTGTCTACATATTTTAATACAACTCACAATGATGACTTAGGTCTAGGCTGAGAGTAAGTGCTTCAAGTAATGAGTATGAGCTTCTTCGTTGTTATAATAGATTTCAGGAATTGTTTGTTCTTATTTAGGCTGAGAACTTGCTTAGCCTAATTTAGAATCTACTCTGAAATTATGGGTTCTAAATTTCAAACAGAACTCATTGTGGAGGTCTGAATTTCATTAATTTCAAGGGTGGGAGAAGAGACATGAGGTTTTGCTGATGAAGCATTACCAATTTTCCTTGGAGGTCTTCAAAGGAAGACAAATTTATTTTCAAACAAGTTTCTTTGTTTGCACATAGCAACTTTTCATTTAGATAGGGAAAAAAACATGTTTAAATTTACTTTGCTTTGATAAATGGTTTTAATGAAAGGAAAGCACATTGCACAAACTCAAATTTTAACTTTTCTTTAAAATCCCCAAACACCTCTAGCTTCTCCTACTCCCAGCTGTTATTAAAAACACTAACATGAGCTTGCAATGAAAGTGCAGTAGATGGTATATGTCTTCAGAACCATTTTTATCATATCCCAGAGGGAATTAATCTCTGATTGTAGCTGATGAGTTTGCATAGAAGAAACGTGTTTGACCAGATCAGGGATTGGCAACCTTTGGCACGCCGCCCATCAGGGAAATCCGCTGGCAGGCCAGTTTGTTTACCTGCAGCATCCACAGGTTTGGCCGATTGCAGCTCCCCGTGGCCATGGTTCGCTGTTCCAGGCCAACGGGAGCTGCGGAAGCGGCACAGGCTGAGGGATGTGTTGGCTGCTGCTTCCCGCAAACAAACAAACCAGCCCGGCCCACCAGCAGTATTCCCTGATGGGCCGTGTGCCAAAAGTTGCTGATCCCTGGACCAGATACAGAATGTTGTCCGTTATATTTTAGTTCCAAAAAAGGCAGAGGAGTAATTATTTTGTCTAACCACCAATATTTTGGAGCCAAACAGATATGTCAGATGCCAAGGCTCATTCTGTACAGTCTGACTAACTGATGATTAAGGTTAGATAGGAAAACTAGCTGGACAAAACTTCCACTGTAACCTGGAATTAGTTAAGTTTTATTACAAATCCCAAACTCAGGGCATGTTCACAATGCACCTGAATGTGAAAATGAAATAAAAGAGATTTCCTAAATTCGCTAAGCTGTGTCTCCATTCTGTGTGTCACATTTGGAATTCTTTAGCTAATTGTATCAAATAAGTCAAACAATCTCACAACTACTGTAATGTAGAGTGCATCATTCTGTGCTTGTACTTCTATTCATCCTTCTGGAAACTGGTGCCTTCCATTTATTTGCAACTTCCCAATTGTAGCAATGCGACGACTCACTGGTGCAGCACCTCCTGCTGGTCCTCCTGGGAATTAGCTCTCCAGCTCCAGAGCACCCTCTGTTGGCCGACGTCTTGTCTGCTGCTGGCCCCTGTGTCCCTCTATGTCAGGGTTCTGCCCCAGCAGTAACCCACACTCTGGGTCTCCCCACCCAGGGGAACCCCCAACTCCCTATCCCCACCTTGCCTCAGTGGCTACTGCCAGTCATCATCTAGCCCCCCACTCCTTAGGGCAGACTGCAGTCTATAAACCACTCATCATCAGCAATGGGGTTTTGGACCTGCTGCCTTTGCCTGCCCTGGGCTGTACCTCTGCAACCCCAGTACCCAGTCTAATTCCACTGCCAGTTCTATGCTTTGATCTTGAGCTTCAGAAAGATTAGTGAATCATGTTCAAGTTTCATTAGTGACCACATCTACAAAACACCAAAACAATTGCACTACTGTAAGACAAAGTTGAGGACAAGCATATGGAGCAGAGAAAAATCCATCGTCAGTTATGGAGATCAGGGTGGGGAATAAACTTCAGAAGAGATTACTCTAGAATCTGATGACCTTTACACTGGGTTTAATGTAACTTCGTGTATGCTGTGCAGCCGGGGTCGGGGGCATGGGGGGGGTGGGTGGCTCTGGGCCCCTGGAAGTGATGGGGTCTTGGGTGGAAGGGGCGGGGCTGGAGCCAGACTCCCCCAGCCAGCCTTTCAGTGCTGCCCAGGCCATGCCACCCGGGGCTCCAGCTGCTGCTGTGGTAGTGGCAGCAGCGGCCGTGAGCCCCGGGACTCTGGAAGCGATTTAAAGGGCCCAGGGCAGCTGCCCCTTTTGTCTCCCCCGTCAGCGGCCCTGCCAGTACGGTGCTTAAAGCATTGCCATGGCAGCATTTTTACATCTGTTGTGTACTGGCCCGTACCAGCTGCCACTTTCTTACTGGTATGCTGTACCAGCCCATACTGGCTGACTTTCACCTCTGCCTTTCCATTATGCTAAAAACTTTCAACTTTGCTAAAGCTTATCCACCATAAGGAGAATCATGCTTACAACAACAGCTGTCTCATTCAAAGAAAAAGACAGAGCTCAAAAAGAGCTTCTTATACCCATAAACGGATGAAGAGCTAGGACTCCAAGAAGTGCACTAAGAACCTTGCTACGGGATGTGCTCATACACTAGTACAAAATCCTACAGTAGATACCATTGCAATATTTCCAGTATGGGAAAAAACAGTCACAGTAATTAGGCAAACATTTAGTGGTAGCATTGTACCAGAATAATTGTGAACAGAAGTAAAGCTCATAACCTACTTCAAAAGTCTCTTGAGCTCAACAATGTATTTTAACAGTACTAGGGTAGGATGAAAAACAATTAAAACTATGCATTGTTGATACATCTATGCATTGTTCAGTAGTATAGTGAATCCCAAAGGTGACCTTTTAGAGGAGTTTGTTCCTCAGAAAATTTGCTTGAACGGTCTGGGCCTCATTTTCACAGTAACAACTTCTGAGAGATTAGCTGTGCCCCATCAGTGTTCTCTATCTAATAAGTCACTCTTCCTATAGAATACTGAAGGTTCATTGATTCAGACTGTCAGGTATCTTAGGTACAGAACCAAATTCCCCCTGTATTCTGCTAGAGACTATATTTACAAAGCTTCAGGGCACAATGATATGACATTTTTTCTCCCAGATCAGACTTTCTTCAATTTTGTTTCCCAACAAGACAATGGCTGTGTTCCAACTGGGAGCAATGATTTTACTAGTTCAATCATCGTGTCGACTCAAATATCGTCAGCTGTTGGCAAAGGAGTGTAAAGGAGTTCTCAAGGTATTACCTATGTTGTTTGCACTGCTAGCTAGGATGTCATAGAGCCCTGAGACATGTGTCCTTTTCTGTGAGTTTTACCCAAAGCATGTGAACTGCTTTGGGAATCTTTTCAGTGAAAAACTCCAATGGCTATAGTAATGTGAGACTTTTTTTTCCTAAGGCTGGGAAAAATAGTCGAACCCCTGTGTTTTATTTTAAACAGCTTTGTAAATTGAAATTAAAACTTTCTACATTTGTTGTAACCTTGCCATTCATGGCCCCCACCCCAGAGCACATTGACTTTGAAACAATCTTATAATGCATGCAACAATTAACAAAGCTTTAATCATTGCTATAAGCCTCCTGAGACAAATCATTGTAATAAAATTGGCATATTAAGGATATGAAAAAATAATTGCAGGTGCAACTAAACATGATTAATGATCAGACAACAGCTTCCACATGAAAAGAATATTAAACAATTTTGGACTCTTGTCAGAGCCAAGATTATTAATTTGTTGGCGCATTTGTTTGCATAGAGCATTGGGCAACAGTACAGAGAACCTCCATAGCCAGAAGACACTATTTGCATCCCATTTGATATAGTAAGTTTTCCACAAATGTTTAAAAACTAAGAATATTTGTTAACTAAACTGGATGACAGAGATACAGAGAGTGTCACAGTGTGATGTTGAGAATTCGAGATTGTGAGGTAGCTTTCATAGGAACCATAACACAGTACATTGTACTTTAATTTCCTTTACTGATAGAAAGATGTGGCAGAATTCTTCTGTCAAATTACTTTGTAGATAACCTCATCTACTGGCTTCGAGATTGTGGTTGGGTGTTGTAACCTTGTAATTTAGAGACTGGGTTTTGTGGCTGATGATTATCCTGCTAGTCTTGCAGTGAATTATTCTCCATAGAGAAAAATCATTTTAGCAAAGGCAGTAGAAGTGATTTAAAAAAAAATACATTTTGTGCTTTGCCTGTTAACACTTTTTTTGGTGGAGGGGAGACTGAAGGGGATAAGATTCAGAAAGAAATTTGAAATAGTTATCATGGAAAGCATCTAATGTCCTAGAGCAAAAATCTCTGTAAGTTCCTGTGGCTTGTCATAAATATTGTTTATTTTTTCCTGTATGTTCTAGATTGGGACATCTTACTTAATAATACTGAAATTTTGCAGCATCCGCTTTCTACAAATAGCGTCACAATGCAGATATAAGGTCAATTAGGCAACTATTTAATTCATTTTAGAAAGATACATAGAAGTCAAGAAACAATTTTAAGTGCCTAACACCACTTTGTATTCTCTATGCCATTAGCCAAAACATTTATGAAGATATTGAATAGCTCATCCAGGATAGATCCCTGTGGGACACCACTCAATCTGCCCTTCCAGCTGGATTGTGAGCCTTTGATAACTACTGAGTACAGTTTTCCAGCCAGTTATGCACCCTCCTTTTAGTAGGTTAGTCTAAACTATATTTCTCTTGTTTATAAGAAGGTCATGTGAGACAGCTTCAAAAGCCTTACTAAATTTGAGATATCACATCTACTGCTTTACTGTTATCTACAAGGCTTGTTACCCTGTCAAAGAAGGATATTAAGTTGATTTCATGATTTTTTTCTTGATGAATGCATGGTGTTATTACCTTATTTTCATCTACATGTTGACAAATTGAATGATTATTTGCTCCATTATGTTTTCAGGTACCAAAATTAAGCTGATTGGTCTATAATGCCCTGGGCTGTCTTTAAACTCCATTCTATAGATGGATACTCCATTTGCCCTTTCCCAGTGCCCTGAGATCTCTCCTATTGTCCACAAGTTCTCAGACATAATTGCTAATGACTGAGATCTCTTCAGCCAGTTCCTTAAGTATTCTAGGATGTATTTAATCAGGTATCTAGCTTGTCTAAGTAATTCTTAACATGTTCATTTTGTCTTTTAGCATCAGATCCTATCCCATTCATACTGATGTTCTCTATGTTAGGGCTTGTCTACACTGGTACTTTACAGCGCTGCAACTTTCTCACTCAGGGGTGTGAGAAAACACCTCCCAGAGCGCAGCAAGTTTCAGCGCGGTAACATGCCAGTGTAGACAGTGCAGGCAACGATTCCCCTCATGGGGGAGTTTTTTTAGAGCACTGGGAGAGCTCTCTCCCAGCGCTCTGCCGCAACTACACAAGCCACATTAAAGTGCTGCCCCAGCAGCACTTTAACGTTGCCATTGAAGATGTGCCATTAGTTATCCAATCACTGCTAACTTTTCTGGTGAAAAGTGCGAAACAAAAAAGGCATTTAACACTAACTATTGTGTTTTCTATTATTGTCCTTCCCACCTCCTTAAGTAATGGGCCTACCCCATCTTTTGTCTTCCACTTGTTTCTAGCATATTTGTAAAATGCTTTCTTGTTACTCTTTATTCCCCTACCTAATTTAATCTCATTTTGTGCTTTGGCCTTTCTAATTTTGTTCCAACATGCTTGTGTTGTATATATAATTGCCAAATATATACACGTCTGAGAACTTTGTAACTTGAACTAATTTTCACTTCTTTTATTATTCTGTTTTAGAGTTTCAGGTCACTGAAGATCTCTTGGTTAAACCAGGGTAACTTTCTACCATACTTCCTATTGATCGTATGCATTGTGATAGCTTGCCCTTTTGCCCTTAATAATGTCTCTTTAAAAAAACTGCCTGCTCTTTTGAATTTTTTTCCCTTTACACTTGCTTCCCACAGGATATCACCTGCCAATTCTCTGAGTTTACTGAAGTCTGCCTTCCTGAAGCCCATTGTCTTTATTCTCCTGTTTTCCCTCCTACAATTTCTTAGACTCATGATCACCACTTTGTGATCACTTTCACTCTAGCATACTTTAAAAATTGGAAGTTAAATCCTACTACATAAACTAGAAAGGAGCATTAACTGACAAGATTAAATGTAAAAGTATAATTAGGCAGGCTAAAAGGGAATTGGAATAGCAACTAGCCAAAGACTCAAAAACTAACAGCAAGAAAACCTTCTAAGTACATTGGTAGTAGGAAGTCTGCCAAACAATCAGGGGAGCCACTGGATGACCAAAGTGTTAAATGAACACTCATAAAAGATAAGGCCGTTGCAAAGAAACTAAATTAATTCTTTGCATCGGTCTTCATTGCAGAGGGAGATTCCCACACATGAGCCATTCTTTTTAGGTGACAAATCTGAGGAACTGTCCCAGATTGAGGGGGTCAGTAGAAGAGGTTTTGGAACAAATTTATAAATTAAACAGTAATTAATCACCACTACCAGATGGTATTCACCCAAAAGTTTCATATATGACACTGTGAAATACTAAGTGTGCTATGTAACCTATCATTTAAATCATTTTCTATATCTGATGACTGGAGGATAGGTAATATGTCACCAATTTTTTAAAAAGCCTCCAGATGCAATCCTGGTAATTACAGACTGATAAGCCTAACTTCGGTACCAGGCAATTTGGTTGATGCTATAGTAAAGAACAGAATTATCAGACATGCAAATGAATATGATTTGTTGGTGAACAGTCAACATGGCTTTGGTAAAAGGAAATCATGCCTCACCAATCTATTAGAATTCTTTGAAGGGAGGGTCAACAAACTTGTGAGCAAAGGTGTTCCAGTTGATATAGTGTACTTGGGCTTTCAGAAAGCTTTCAACAAGGTCCCTCAAAGTCTCTTAAGCAAAGTAGGCAGTCATCAGATATAGAAAATGATTCTAGGACAAGAGGGAAGGTCCTTTCAGGAATAAATGATCAGTTTTCATCCTGGAAAGAGATAAATACTGGTGTCTGCCAGGGGTCTGTACTAGGACCAGTGCTGTTCAACATATTCATCAATTATCTAAAAAAGGGAGTGAACAATGAGGTGGCAAATTTGCAGATGGTATAAAATTATTCAAGACAGCTAAGTCCAAAACAGACTAAGAAGAGTTACAAAGGAATCTCACAAAACTGGGTGGCTGGGCAACAAAATAGCAGATGTAATTCAATGTTGATAAATACAAAGTAATGCACAGTGGAAAACACAATCTCAACTATATATACATAATAGTCTTAATTAGCTGTTACCACTCAAAAAAAAAAGAGATCTTGGAATCATTGTGGATAGTTCTCTGAAAATGTCTCCTCAATGTGCAGTGGCAGTCAAATAGCCTTACAGAATGGTAGCAACCATTAGGAAAGGGATAGATAATAAGAAAGAAAATATCATGCCACTATATGCATCCATGGTATGCCCACACCTTGAATACTGTGTGCAGTTCGGCTTACCCATCTCAAAAAGATACATTAGAATTGGGAAAGGTACAGAGAATGGCAACAAAAATGATTAAGGGTATGGAACATCTTCCATATTAGGAAAGATTAAAAAGACAGGGACTTTTCAGCTTGGAAAAGAGATGTCAAAGGGGGGGGGGGTATGATAGAGGTCTATAAAATTGTAACTTGTGTGGCTAATGTGAATAAGGAAGTTTTATTTACTCAGTTACATAAAAGAACCAGGGGTCACCCAATGAAATTAATAGACAGCAGGTTTAATACAAACAAAAGGAAGTACTTCCTCACAGAACACATAGTCAACCCATGGAATTCGTTACCAGGGGATGTTTTGAAGGCCAAAACTATAATGAGGTTCAAAAAAGAACTAGATGAGTTCATGGAAGATAGGTCCATCCATGGCATGGATACAACCTCATGCTTTGGGAATTCCTGTTTGCTAAAAGGCAGGGGTGAAAGTAACTTACAGGACTTACGGGTACTACCGGAGTCCTGGGGTGGGGGTGGCCTCATCCGGAAGAGGCGGCGCCTCTCAAGATTTAAAGGCCCTGGGGAACCAGCTGTGGCTTGGAGACCCAGAGCCTTTAAATCAACCAGGGGCTCCCAGCTGCAGAGGTGGCTGGGAGCCCCACAGGGCTCAGGGGCAAATTAAAGGGCCTGGGGCTCTGGCTGCCAGGGGGAACCCTGAGCTTTGCGGGGCTGGGGCAGGAATTTAAAGGGCCCAGAGCTCCTGCCACTGAGGTAAGCCCGGAGCCCTTTAAATCCTGGCCCCAGCCCGGCCGCAAGAGCCGCGGCCGGGATTCAAAGGACTCTGGGCTGCCCGCAGCTGTGGGGAGCTCTGAGCCCTTTAAATCTCAGCCAAGGCCAGGATTCAAAGGGCTCTGGGCTGCCTGCAGTGGCAGAGAGCTTTGAGCCCTTTAAATCTCAGCCGTGGCCGGGATTTAAAGGGCTCAGGGCTGCCTGCAGCAGCAGGGAGCTTTGAGCCCTTTAAATCTCAGCCGCAGCCGGGATTTAAAGGCCTCAGGGCTGCCCACAGCCGAGGGGGAGCTCTGAGCCCTTTAAATCCCTGCCATGGAAGTCGATGCGGTCCAGCACGGGGTACTGCCTCTTGCTGGTACGCTGTACCGGACCAGCTTACTTTCACCTCTGACTGTATTATAATAATAATAAAATAATAATAATAATAGGAGATACACAATCTCCTAGAACTGGAAGGGAACTCAAAAGTTGAGCCCCCTGCCTTCACTAGCAGGACCAAATACTGATTTTTGCCCTGGATTCCTATGTGGCCCCCTTAAGGATTTAACTAACAACCCTGGGTTTAGCAGGCTAATGCTCACACCATTGAGCTAGCCCTCCCCAGGAGAGATATGTATGTGTATGTGTATGAATGTGTCACAAACAATGCAGCTGCAGCCTGCCACCAACCAGCAGCGACCCCAGCAACATGCCCCTGTGGGCTGCTGCCTGCAGAGAGCCAGCAGGTGCCACTGGGCTGGGTCTGCCAAGGAGTAAGTAACCAAGGCAAAAACCACAGCCACCCAGCCAGGGAGGGAGCCCAGGGGAGAGGCAGTCAGGGGTGAATGAAGGACAACTGGAAGAGCCTTCATGAAATATACAAGAAATTTAGAGAAAGTTTTGTCAATTTCAGCCTCTGCACTCTGGAGGCAGGACAACAACAAAAAAAAAGAAAAAAGATCTGAGATTGCACCCGATGTCCTAAGGACATTTCAGGTGTTTAAATCAATATATAAAGAGGGTGAATTGGAATGAAAACTACTATTTCTTTCAAAGGAGGCATACTAATTTCCCTGAATATTCAGTTTTCCCCTCTAATCCCTTTGTGGTTTTGTCTATGAGGGCTATTTGCTTTCCCTGTGAATCTTTAGTTGTTTTAGCAAAATTGCTTTGCCCAAAATAAACCCTAATCATCATGACACATCTTTCCACCATGTTCTCCATGTTCTTTTTTTTTTTAAACAGTAACATTTCAAAGAGGATCTGCAAGCAGTTTGGACATCACAACCATGATCCTCTGCTGGGGAGGGAATGGATAGATTTGAACTTGGAAATTGTTCCTGATTTTGATTGTGTTTAGGAGATCCCCTCATCCTGGGGACAGAAAAGAACTGCCCCTGCCATGGTCACACACACCCAACAACAACTGGGAGTGAAATTAACAAGGATGCCAGAAACGGCTCCTAACTCTGGGCACTGAACTGCACAGAGAACAGCTAAGTTTAAACTGTTCTTTTGCAGGCAGCAGCAGCCGGCATCTCAGCCAGTGTCCCTACTGCAAGCTAGAGCCTAGAGAAGAACCCCTTCTTGGGGTGGGGTGGGAGGAGTAATGCAGAACCTTGTCTGCAGCCTGGCTGGAGGAGGGGGAGGGAGGAGCCGAGAAACCAATGTAACAGTGAGTTTTCCCCTTCCACCTGCTTCTATTAGCTCTGGATTTAAGCTGTGCAGCCAAAGGCTTGTATTTGTTGTGTATATTAGTATTGGAGAGATCCTCTCATCCCAGGGGCAGAAAAGGACTGCCCCTGCCATGGTCAATCACACCTCCCTTGACCCTCCACCCAACTACTGAGAGTGAAATTAACAAGGATGCCAGAAACCTAGCCCTGGGGGCTGTACCATCAGGGAACAGCTGAGTTTAAACTATTCTTATGCAGGGAGCAGGCTTCTCTCTCCCTCCCTCAGTCAGTCTCCTTTTCTTACTGGTCCTCCGTACCGGTGCGTACCAGCTTACTTTCACCTCTGCTAAAAGGTAGGAGTGAACAACAGGAGATGAATCACTCGATGATTGCCTTGTTCTGTTCATTCCTGCCAAAGCACCCGACATTGGCCATTGCCAAAAGACAGGATACTGGGCTAGATTGACCATTGGTCTGACCCCGTATGTCCATTACTATGTTCTCTTCCCATGACTCAGCCCTCTGTAAGGGTCACGATTTGCTTCCACTCTTTCCAGGGTCAGAGTCCTTTAACCGTTCCAACAGATATATTTATATAACTGAATCTTCAGCCCCAGTCAGACTCAGCTGACAGCCTCTCTCCCTCAGCTGCAAGCCACAGCTGTAGTGTAGTGTTCTCACCTGTGTCAACTCAGCTGGCTGCCCCATTCCCTCATAGGTGGGCCTCAGCTATCATGTGACCTCTTCACATCAGTCCATTGTCTCTGGTGTGGTGCCTCATTCCACCCCCGCAGAATAGGTCTGTCACAGTTCTCTGATTTCCCACCTGTTCAGACAGGCCATCATCCCCTATCCCTGTGCTCTGTATTGTCCCAGTGAAGCAGTCCATCCTTATTCAGCAGAGCACTTCATGCTTAACTTTAATGATAATTTCAGTGGGATCCATGCATGTGGTTAAAGATAACCACATTTAAATGGTGTCCTGAGTTGTGGTCTCTGTCCATATGTGTAGAAAGAACTTAACATGTTTGTTGAAATCAGTAAGTAGGAAAATGTTACCAGTATGCTTTTCCAGCATCATTGCAGTTCTGACAAATGGTACAGATGGCGCAATCCAATTCCCATTGAATGAGTGGGAGCTGGACTGAGCCTCAAATGTACAGAATGCCCACTGTGGCAGAGCTCTGACCTTGCCCCCGTGGGTCCTGCACTTCTAGGCAGTTTATGCTAGCCTAGTGGCTCACTATGACCCTCCATGTAGCCCTTCTCTCTAGGGCCAGGTTTACAGTCTACTGAGCCCTTTTCATCTTAGGCCAGCAAGGAGGTTGGTGAGAGAACTCCCACGGTCTCTATTATCCCTGGGGGCTTATTTTGGAAAAGTTTAGCCTCTTGTCCTGACAGGGGCCTGACTTCCCCTTCCAGGAGCTGTTCCTGTAGTGGTGAGTTGGGGGTGAACCCAGGCCCGCCCTCTACTCCAGGTTCCGTCCCAGAGATCCTAATGGTAGCAGCTGTTGGCAGCCAACCTTTTACTGCCAGAGTTGCTACATTTCCCTGGGCCACTTCCCCACAGCTCTCCTGCTTCTCCCTTCTTCACCCTTACCTTAAGGCTCTCTTACTGATGGTTTGAGGGTGTCTTCATTAACCAGCCCTTCAGCCACACTTCTGCTCCCTGGCTTTCCTCTGCCTGACTGGAGTGAGTCCTTTTTATAGTATCAGTGGGGCCTTAATTGGAGTCAGGTGGTCACATTAGCTTAATGGCCTCACCTGACTCTTTGCAGGTTAATTAGAGTCAGGTGTTCTCATTAGCCTGGAGCAGCCCCTGCTCTGGTCAGTCAGGGAACAGAAAACTGTTAATCCAGTGGCCAGTATATCTGCCTGCTGCTATACCCAACTGGCCTGGGTCTATCACACCAGGTATAATGAGACATTCAGAAATTATAGTGAAGATGTTTGCATTAATGCCTAGATAGACTAATAGATTCTGAAGTGAGTCTACTTCATTGTTTGGGTTAAAAACAACATTAGAACTCAAAATAAGGTTAAGACAGATTTTCAGGATTCCCTCGGTACCTGCAAAGACATCTGTGACAGTGTACCCTATAGGGCTTTATGGGGTGGGGATGCTTATAAATGTATGTATGATATAACTGGAATAGAGTTTTGCTACATATGCCATGTAACATATCTATGTAAAGGTTATGTTCATCCTAGTTGCATGCAGGCACCATTTGTGTGGTCAAAGTTATGAACATTGGCTGTATAATTGCTTGATTTCTAAGTAGCCTTAGTTAGAACATTTGGTCACTTCTTGGGAAAGGAATGTGCTCAATCAAGAAGCATTTAACAGACAAAAGAGCTTGGAAGACTTCAATCCACATAAGAAGTCTACCTGAGGATATTCAAGGTAGCATGTGGGTATTGACTGCTGCCTGCAAATCCTGAGTCGTGCATGGGCATGTGACTTGCCCATGTGATTCCAAATCTCCATTTTGTGACTGGATTCTACACAGGGTGAGGAGGGGTCTCCACCCACAAGAGAGTCTATTTAAACCCTGGGAGACCCCTCCATTTTGTCTTCAGCTGGCTTAAGAAGGAGCCTCTCAACCCACCCCCCAACCTCCCAGGATACTTAAAGGAAACTGGAACAAAGGACAGTAACTACAGGGGGTGTGAGTGATTGCTGGACCCAGGCTAAAAGGAGATTAGTCTGCAAAAGGGAGCATTCTGGAACTGATGAGGATCTTATCTGTATTCAGTTTGATTAGACATAGATTTGAGCATTTTACTTTATTTTGCTTGGTAACTCACTTTGTTCTGTCTGTTACTACTTGGAACCACTTAGATCCTACTTTCTGGATTTAATAAAATCATTTTTTACTTATTAATTAACTCAGAGTATGTATTAATACCTGGAGGAGCAAACAACTGTGCATATCTCTCTATCAGTGTTATAGAGGGCAAACAATTTATGAGTTTACCCTGCATAAGAGTAAAATGGATTGATTTGGGTTTGGACCCCATTGGGAGTTGGGCATCTGGGTGCTAAAGACAAGCACACTTCTGTGAGCTGTTTTCAGGTAAACCTGCAGCTTTAGGGCAGGTAATTCAGACTCTGGGTCTTTGCTGAAGTAGACAAGAGTGTCTGGCTCGGCAAGACAGGGTGCTGAAGTCCTGAGCTGGCAAGGAAAACAGGGATAGAAGGTAGTCTTGGCACATCGGTTGGCAGCTTTCAGGTGGATTTCTGTGATCCAGCCCATCACAACATCTCTTAATCTAAGATGACTCAAAAGAGAAGACACTTTATATTGGAGACAGTGTTACAGAAGATTAAAGAATTTTATGAGACACAAGAAATTAAATTGCATCCAGTAAGGCTTACGCAAGTTCTCTTCCTCTACGCATCAACTCATGGTTATTCATTGTACCTTTATTCCCAGCAATAGAAATTAACAAAAAAAAAGTGTTTGGAGGAATGTCATTGTCCTTCCTGTCTATTACTAGTAAAGTAGTTACTTACATTTCAACAAAGTTGGTGGTGGGTTGATAGCCATTTCCTGGGAAGACTTCTAGCCACAGACCAGGTACAACACAAACATTGATAGTTCGTGCTTCTTCCACAGTATATTGGCAATGAACCTTACATCTCTAGGGGAAAGATCATCTCTGTAGAAGAAAAGGAAGCTTGGTAGAGCTGGATGTTTTTCTATAGAAAAAATTGCATTTCCATAACAGAAATTATTTTGAATCAGAACAAAAAGTTGGATATGCAAAATTTTCTGCAGGAGGGACATTTTCAATAAATTCTGTTTTGGAACAACCAAAACGTTCTGGTCCCAGCTCCCATGGCTCCAAGGCTTCCCAGGTCTGTAGCAGTTTGCCTGGTGGGCTGTCAAGGAGCTGGGAAGCTTGAAATCCAAATTGCTGCTGTGGAGCCTGGAAGTTTGGGCTACCCTGCAGGCCTCCAACTGGACTGTGAAGAAGCTAAGAACCTAGGAGCTCAGGAAATCCTAGCTCCTGTAGCAGTCTGTAGCAGTTTGCCTGGCTTGACAGCCTACCTCCCTGTCTGGTTTCCATCAAAGTTGTTGACAAAATCAATACATTTTCAAAGAACATCTCAGTTCTGACAAATCAGTACTTCCAATGGAAAACTGTTCATGTGGAAAAGCTTTAAACACCTCCACAGTACAGGATTCATGTACTTTGGCCTCATGATGAGAATTGATAAGCATGCCAATTAGTGGCAGGTCTATTTTATTGTGTGGACACATGTTCTCACTGAGTGAGAGCTCAGCCAAGGACCATGAATGTCCATCAGAGGGTAAACATTTTGACCTGTGATTCATTTGAACCAGTGACTCAGAAGCAAAAAAAACCTTCCTATACTATTAAGGATCCCCTGTGCTATCCTGTCGCTCACCACTGGAGATTCTTAGCTAAAGACATGTGTCTACATTCAGAATGGCTTGAAAAAGGGAAGATGAGCAAAGTAATTTATATCAACTGTACCTAAGCAGTACCCATCTATCACTAAGGAAACAATATGCTAGGAGTGCATGCCTTAATAACGTACTGACTGCTAGTTTTGGCTGAAATAGCACTAGAATCCAAAACAGTGACACATTGCATTCCTTGCCTTCGGTTAAGCCATCTTGCTGTATGTTGAATGCAAAGGAGATGTTTTCCTTTGCTTTTGATCCAGAATTATTTTCAATTAAAATATTTATTTTTATTTGTCTGAGTTTTAAGAAGTCATTCAAAGAAGCCAGATTATTCTAATCAGAATTGCAATCCATTCATTAGCGTAATGGAAAAAGGTAACGGATTTGCATATAATAGACACCCTGAGAGAAGATATATATTTACAACCCATAACACTTATGTAGATAGATTGTAGACATAATAATCAGACACAGGAGGGAGGGAGAGACAAATAATTACTCTAATGGAAAGAATGTGATTAACATTAATGCTATCCAAAGAGACATATTTGTGGTAAGAATGACATACAGGGTAACTATACAACTTGGCCTTGCCTCCTGGGCAAGAGAGATAGTGGGAATAACAAATCAGATGTACTGCATCAGAAGAAGCTCTGCAGATTTATGAAGTGATGTTTACTGTTCACTAAATCCAGGAGTCATTTCTTTCTGGCTAACTTTCTGTTTGTGTCATTTTTGTTAGAGAGGGAAGTAGCCAATGTAATAAATAATCATGAAAGAGATAAGAAGAAAGGGGAAAGCAGGAAACCCAGCAATGGAACTTTGCCACATACAGTCAATTGTTTGGTTTCTTTATAGATAGATCATGCAAGCAACTGAAAGCACATATTTTATCATGAATTTGCATATCATAGAATAACAGAAATATAGGCCTAAAAGGTACCTTAAAGATCATCCCTGACATGTGTTTGTCTAACCTAGTCTTAAAAATCTCCAATTACAGGCATTCCACAACCTGCGTTAGAATCCTATTCAAGAGCTTAATTACCTTTATAATTACAGAGTTTTTCCTCAATATCTAACCTAAATCTCCCTTGCTGCAGATTAAGTCCATTATTTCTTGTCCTACCTTCAGTGGACATGGAGAACAATTGATCACTCTCCTCTTTAAAACAACCATTAATATATTTGAAGAACCTTATCAGATTTCCCCTCAGTTTTCTTAAGAGTAAAGCATGCCCAGTTTTTTTAACCTTGCCTCATAGGTCAGATTTTCTAAAGCTTTTACCATTTTACCAAGCTTTTACCATTTTTATTATTCTCCTCTCAATGCTCTCCAATTTGTCCACATCTTTCTTCTAGTGTGGCACCCAGAACTGGACACAGTACTCCAGCTGAGTTCTCACCAGTGATGGGCAGAGTGGAACAATTACCTCACATGTCTTACATGTGACACTTCCATCAACACACTCCAGATTGACACTAGCATTTTTAGTAGTTGCATCACATTGTTAGCTCATTTTCAATTTGTGACCAACTATAAATGCAGATTCTTTTCAGCAGTACTACCACTTAGCCAGTTATTCTCCATTTTGCATTCGATTTTTCCTTTGGAAGTGAAGTACATTGCACTTACCTTTACTGAATTTTATCTTGTTTATTTTAGACCAAGTCTCCAATGTTTCAAGGTTATTTTGAATTCTAATCCTATCTTCCAAAGTGCTTGCAACCCCTTCCAGCTTGCTGTCACATACAAATCTAATAAGTATACCGTCTACTCCATTATTCATTTTATTGATTTAACAAGCAGGCTATTTTAATCCAGTAGTTATTTTAGCCTTTGTTCAAGATTTTAATCAAGAAAATTTCTCCCACATGCAAATACAGAAAAATCTATTGAGTGGAAACATGATATACCCAAGAAACATGTAAACAGTTTATGTTAACATTATATTAAATATGTGTATTATCGGACTTCTCTTATTGTTTAAGTGGACCTTGTGCTTGCGAAATGTATCATATATGGTCATCTCATTGGAGATTGGGAACTAATATTCTCTCTCTACAGCATAGCAAGGGAGACAGACAACTTACAATTTATTCTGATTGTTTCAATGTATATATGTTACCCAGGGTTCTTTCAACCCAAAGCTCTTGGTAACTTTTACTCTGTGTGAGGTGGTGTCAGGAAATAAATCAGGGGAGACACGGCCATCCAACCGATAGATGGCTGGCACAAATAGGACAACACAAGAGTGCTTTCACTTAAAGCTAAACTTTGCTTAGTCTCAAGCACTTACACACGTCTGCAACAGGTTAGTAAAACACCTCCAACCCTCGATAATTGCCAAAGCTGAGTGTGGCTCTTGAGTGACACAGTGGCAAGCTTCCAGTGGCCAACTCTTCCATCTGCTGGTGGGGACCACAAGATGTACCTAGAGGGAGAGTCCAGAAGAGTCCAATTACCTCAAACTTTTCCCTCTTATTTATACATTAGTAATAGAATAACATGTCCCTTAAAGAAAACTTGTTAAGTAAGCAGTTTCAATGGTCAAGCAAGAGGTTACTTCTGATTATTGATTAACCAGGTGTGGGTTTTTCCAGAGTTTGCAGCCTTGAGGCCCCAATAAACTTTCCTAGGGGTACATCCTGCTCTTCTAAAATGCATGTATCAGCAACTTCAACACAATTCTTATCAGGAAGGACGCGGGGTCAAGCTGCCCTTTCCATGGCACCCAAAACTCCCTCTCCTCCTGCCTTGTAACTTACATCCCCAACCCCCTTACACACACATCATCTCTCACTTTATCCTGAGCATAAGCGAGTGAGAGGACATCTAAGCCTGTTTCAAAAGGGTTATGTGCAAGAGTAACTTTTTGTGAGAGTCTAATTCATAATGTTAAATTGGGATATTAGGTAGCTCCATCCTGACAATTTATGGTCACCTATTCAAGGTAGTTCAGCCCAGGCCTTCTGTTTATTTAAAGCAAGCAGAAGCACTACAATAATATACCATATGTAATGGGTAAATTTCTTAAACTCTAACCTAACTTTGCTGGGACTTTATCAAGAATCAGAAAACTAGTTTGCAAAAAATATGAACGGACACAAAATTCAATCCACACTCAAGCTAAGCCTTTCATGTGGTTTAGAAATGTTTTTTAAAAACATTTCCCTTATGGTATTTTAGCATTCCATGCCCCTAGAATCCATGGTCCTAGTTGGCATTAGAAGCACAGGTATATAAAGCAGCCCAACTAGAACTGGTTAATCCTGGTAATATAGCCTTTTGATGCAAGATTTCTAGTACAGCTTTGCAGATCTATGAGGTGCCTATAATCATCCTATATTTTGAGTGTTTATTCAAACAGAATCCATACTTTATATTTTGCCTTGCTCCCCACATCTGCATGATGGATACATGTAGTATTTCAACCTTACAAACAAAATAAATTTTGGGGGCTAACTGGCTATGATACAGAGGATCGATTAGTAGTGTGCTGCATATCCAACAGCATAAAGATACAGAAACTGTATGTAGTAGATAAATGCCTTGACCCTTACATCACTGTGGGTATATCATGATGCCACACCACACCTCCCGCCATTTCTACACTCCCTCTGAAGGTGCACAAGGAGAGGAGAGTCAATGCTTTCTCTCTACCATGCTCACCTGCATAGGTGCCATTTATTATTTGTCTGAACCTTTCATGAAATGATTTCACCCTGTTTCCTAGCCTCTTCTGGATTTTTAATACTATAATTGAACCCTAAAATATTGGTAACAGCCGGTGCCAGCTTCCCTACTCTTTCATTCTTAATGCTGTAACTCAGTGAAAAAACAATTTGTTTTATCTCAAGCAAAGTGCAACGTATATGCTTTGTACAAAATGCTGAGAAAAGGTTAATAATATCTAATGCTGACAACTCACTGAAGATTGCAAATGCCACTTTTGAAACTTGACAACAGAACACATTATCTCTTGCTCTTTATTATTTTCATGTTCAAAAGTTTCCAAACTAGTTGCTCCTGTATTATTATTTTTAATCTTCTGTCAGTCTTTGGTAATTAGGACCTGATTAATCAAATTTGCTGCACCTCATTTTGCTGATTTTCCTCCTTGAAATGGATCTTGCCTTTACCTAATGGATGATAGTGCTGATAACCAAGGACATTTTAATCACTGTGCACTGATGATAGACGATTTACCTGTTTAATTGAATTGTTATTTGACAGCATATTGTCTTTGGGGCTTGCATGCTTTGGATTCAGAAGTGGAAAGTATGTTATATGGCAATGTAAAAATTATCTGTTTATTTGCTGTCACTAGTTCATAAAAGGGGAACGGCTGACTTTATTTCCTTACTGTATGTAGAAAACCTTGGGTTTTTTAATTGTGCTTCTGGAGATATTTAATAACAAGTTTTATTGGTTTTGTTTTCCCATTTTCTTAGTTGGGGCTTCCAATTTAACACAAGCAAATAAATATATAGTATACTACAAATAAAGGGATATAGTCAGTCTTTTGAATGGGAATAATACTACTTCTTTACCTTACAGAGTATTGTGAAGAGTTACTAGTTAATGCTTGTAAACATACACATTATGAAAGTATTAAGTAAATGTAGTTTAGGGGCCAGATTTAGGGGTTATGATTGCTTTGTTCTTAAGGGTGGTTAATAAAACATAACAGTGTTTGTTTCATCTCCTTTTTTTAGCAAAATACATTTATTTATTTATTTGATCTTTCCTTACAGTGTTGGAGAGCAAAATGAAATGAAACTGGATTGATGCATGAGAACCAAAAAGTGAAAGTTACCTATCTACTTGCACTTTCCATTACATGTGGAGCTGGTTGAAGAAAAAAGTTCAAATTTGTTTAAACACTTCATTTATATATTTTGGGAAATTAAAAATTATTTTTTTCAGTTAGAAACAACTTTTCATTTTGAAATCCAAGCTAATCATAGTAAAAAAAAATGGTAAAAATTAAAAATGATCAAAATTGAAACAAAACATTATAAATTATCAAAAAGGAAATGTTTCAATTGATTTAAATCATGCTTTGTTTGTTTGTTTCAGATTTTCTTTCCTCAAATCTTTGTCAAGATTTTGAAAAACTGTCCTATCTCAAATTGGGACAAAACATCAAAATCTCACTTTTCATGGGTTGGGAAAACTGATTGTCACCCAAGTCCTATTCTAAGTAAATTGTAAAAAATAAACATTATACATAGCTATAAACGGGGCTCGACAAGTGGGACTTCAGTTGTCCCTTTACAGGGGGGTGAAATTCACCCAGAGAAGAATCAGGCATAACAAGAATATTTGATTCACTTAAGCATATGTTTGATGAAGAGCCTTTTTTTTCCCTTCAGAAGGGTGTAAATATAGACTGTATGGCTCATATCCTCAGCACTAAACTAGTTAAGTCACTCAATTGCCCCTAAAGACTCCCAAGAGACACCCCAGAGAGTCCACTCTAAGTGGAAACTAGGACAAATTTACAAAGTATGAATATGTAAAAACAATACAAGCATATAGAGACAAAATTAGAAAGACCAAAGCACAAAATGAGATTAAGCTAGCTAGGGGAAGAGACGATAACAAGAAAACATTTTACAAATATGTTAGAAACAAGAGGAAGGCCAAGGACAAGGTAGGAAAGATGATAACAGAAAACACAGCAATGATTGACGTGTTAAATGCCTTTTTCAGTTTTCACCAAAAAAGTTAGCAGTGATTGGATGTTTAACATAACAAACATCAGTGTAAATGGGGTAGGTCTGAGGTTGAAATAGGAAAAGAACAGGTTAAGAATTACTTAGACTAGTTAGATGTCTTGAGGTTGCAGCGCCTGATGAAATACATCCTAGAATACTTAAGGAACTGGCTGAAGTGATCTCTGAGCCATTAGCAATTTAGAAATAGTAGAAGACAGGAAAGATCCCAGAGCACTGGAAAAGGGCAAATATTGTACCTATCTATAAAAAGGGGACTAAAGACAGCCCAGGGAATTATATACCAGTCAGCTTAGCTTCGGTACCTGGAAAGATAGTGGAGTAAATAAACAAATGATCAATTTGTAAATACCTAGAAAAAACAACAGCCAACATGAATTTGTAAGAAAAAAACCATGTCATGTTGAACCAACCCAATATCCTTCTTTGACAGTGTAACAATCTTGTAGATAAGGGTAAAGTAGAAGATGTGATCTATGTCATCTTTAGTAAGGCTTTTAATACTGTCTCAGATGACCTTTTCCTAAACTAGTCAAAGAAATATAGCCTAGATGACCCTACTATAAGATGTATTCACAACTGGTTGGAAAAGTGTACTCAGAGTATCTATCAATAGTTCACAATCCAACTGGAAGGATATTTCCAATGGCATCTCACAGGGATTTGTCCTGAATCCAGTTCTATTCAATATCTTCATAAATGATTTGGAAAATGGCATGGAGAGTACACTAATAAACACTTGCAGATTTTACCAAGCTAGCAGAGGGTTCAAGCACTTTGGAGAGTAGGATTAGAATTCAAAATGGTCTTGACAAACTGGAGAAATGGTCTGAACTAAATGTGATGAAATTCAATAAGGACAAATGGAAAGTACTACACTTAGGAAGGAATAAGTAATTGTACAAAGAAGGAGCACTTCAGAAAAGTATCTGAGGGCTACAGTGGATCACAAACTACCAGGTCATGTGCCACCGGAGGCATGTTGCACATATGTTAAGAAGAATATAATACAGTTGCAAAACAAAAACAAAACCTACATAATTCTGGGAAGTATTAGCCAAAATGTTGTAAACAAGACACAAGAAATAATTCTTCCTCTCTACTCACCACCAATAAGACTTCAAGTGGAGTATTGTGTCCAATTCTGAACACTACACTTCAGGAAAGATGTGGACAAATTGAAGAAAGTCCAGAGGACAGCAACAAAACTGATTAAAGGTGTAGAAAACATGACATATGAGTAAAGATTTTGAAAAGTCTTCAAGTACACAAAAGGGTGTTATAAAGAGGAGAGGGATGAATTGTTGCCCTTTATCGTGAAGGACAGTACAAGAAGTAATGGGCTTAAATAGATTTAGGTTAGACATTAGGAAAAATTTCCTAACCGTCAGGGTAGTTAAGCACTGGAACAAATTATCTAGGGAGATGGTTGAATCAATGCCATTGAAGGTTTTTAAGAACAGGTTAGACAAACACCTGTCAAGGATGGTCTAGATAATGCTTAGTTCTGCCTCAGTGCAGGGGACTGGACTAGATGATCTATCAAGGTCCCTTCCAGTCCTACATTTCTGTGATACTATGATTTTTGTCAGAAACAGGAGTACTCAGAAAGGATGTACTGATGAGAATATCACCCCCACCCACCTCTCCCCAATTGGAATTTAGATTGTTTCAGGTACATCACTCCAATCTGTGTCTGAATCAACCTACCTCAAGTCAAGGAGGCTCAGAGTATTTGTGGACAAAGTGTCCCTCCCACTCCTGTCTGACAGTCTCAGAATGGTGTTTGGGGGGGCACTTTACGCTCCCTGTCTGTAGTGGGAGGAGGATTTCAGAGTTGAGGTTGTAGAGAGAGGAACAGGAGCAGGGTCAGGCCAGCAATAATACCATAGCAGAGTCTGTAGCTAGTTTCTCTGGTCCAATAAGATACTGGAAGATCAGGTGCCAGCTCATGCCGAAGCCCCAGATCAATTCACTTATTCATTAGCATAGATCAAAGTAATTGTTCAATATATAATAGTGTATTTGGTGTTTAAACTTCATGAAAATGAATGTGTTGTTACTTGAATCATTTTCACTTATCTCTATCCTGTTATAATGTAATAGCAAACATTTACGTTGTAAATACCCTTGTAACTCAATAACACAACAAACATGGCAGAAGCCTTGTGGAATGCAAATAAATAACTTTAACAAAAAAAAGGGCTGATTTCAAAGCTTGTGGTCATGATGTGTGATGATTGGAGGTCAAAGACTCTAAATGCATTCCTCATTCTCCATCAAAGGAAAAGCCCACTTGGGTAGTGACACCATAAGTGTGTTTTCTGTGAAAAGAAACTATAAGAATGGATTCAAGGAAAGATCCTTCATCTCTGGACTGTTTGGATTCTAACAAGGTGGAATAACTGAACAAAAAGATGAAGATCCCCCGAGTTATTCTGATTAGTCCTGAGAGACTTTTGGGAAACTGGCAGTTTATTAAATCACTACCACCATTTGGAATTATAGACTGTGACTCACCTGTACATATATTTTACCTGCTTTAACCTCTCAATAACTCTCACTTCCTTTCCTTAGCTAATAAACCTTTAATTAGTTTACTATGGAATTGGCTACCAGCATTGCCTTTTGTGCAAGATCTAGAATACTAATTAATCTGGGGTAAGGACTGGGAGCAACCTTATGTGATGTGATTTTTGGTTTAAGTGATATTTTATCACAAAGTCCAGTTTGTCTGGGTGGCAAGATCAACTGGAAAGTCTAAGGGGATTGTCTGTGACTCCATGGTAAGACTGGCACAGTGATCCAGGAGTTCACATTGGTCACTGGCTTGGTGAAAACTAATTATAGAGCACACCTCAGTTTGGGGTGTCTCCCTGTTTTCTGATAGTTTCCCCTGAGGTAAGCACTCATGGTTGTGAGCTACTTCAGACAGCATGACATGCAGCTTTCAGGGAGCTAGGCAGGTTGGTCTGAAACGGTGCCACAGAGACAGAGCCTGCCCTAGAAAAATATCTGCATCCTCAGGGCTCCTCCTCTTCAGAGATCCTAGTGGAGGTGCATAATTAATGGTTGGGGCATGCCTTTTTTCACTGCATTTCCTCTTCCTCCCCACATCCTCCATCCTCTGCACACCCTGAAGTGTCTATTTTCCTTGTTCTTTCTTTTTTAGTGGCTGCCGGAGTTTGATTGGGAAACGTAATCAGATATTAAAATATTTTTCTCAGAATTATAAACCAAAGCATTTAACTTAATCTTCTTTTATGCTGCAATTTTACTATGATTTAAAGGTACCTAAATGTCTAGCAATTATCTCTTTTTTACTGTTATTATAGCATACCTATGTTAATAGCAGAGCAACTGATAATGTGGTGAGAGCAAGAAAGAGGTATCAAAATAATAATAATAATAAAACCTTTTTAATTGAAACATATGCAGATGAAGCAATGTATAACTATAAACTATGTACTTCATGGCCTTACTTCATTGTCATACAATCTAGATTTCTGGACCATCAGCTTTACCAAGTATGCCTCAGGCATGGTGATATAAAAAAGAAAAGTATCATTAGTAAACATAATTGTCACATTTACAAATCTAGCTGCATTCCATTCCTCTTTCTCATCTCTCTAATGTCAGGTCTACACTACCACTTATATCGGTATCACTTACATCCCTCAGAAGTGTGAATAAGTCACCCCCACTCCCCTGAGCAACATAAGTTACATCGACCTAAGTGCCAGTGTGGACAGCACTGTGTCCGTGGGACAGCTACTGCCTCTTGCAGAGGTGGATTTATTATGCCGATGGGAGAGCCAGACACACTACAGATGTGTGGCTGCATCGGTGGAGCTGAGCCAATGTAGCGCCTCTTGTGTAGACTAGCCTAAGAGCACCACTCACGTGATAGAGATGGTAAGGGCACAAGGCCTGTCTGGAAGTTCACAGTTCTCCCATTCCTAGACCAGAACCAATGTACTGTGGACTGTGTGTACCAACTGTTTATCACCCAGCAGGTCTGACTGCATTTTGGACATCTGCGATTCCTCTATGGGAACTCGGAGACAGTGATATAGTAACACAACAGCCTTCTTACAGTAGTGATTTTATTTAGTAGTAGGAACAAAGCATTTGATAAAAGGTTTATTAAACAAGCAGCCTACATGCAATTTAATCTAATTGTCCCATGTCATATTCTGTCACAATAATATATATGGAATTCTGTTCTATATAGGCTGCTGTTAACTGTGGGAAAATGTGCTGGGTTTGAATTAACTCAATGGCATCTCCATTTCATTTCAGTACAGGAAATTCCCAGTAGGCTCACACAAGATTGCCTGTTTGTATCCAGTACTCTTCATTGATGAGCCTTTTACAGTAAAACATTAGTCACTCCCAGTCCTCCCAAGCCATCAAGTTGGCTATGTAATCTGATGATGATGAGAGGAAGAAACATTAATTCTTTCAGGGATTTTCTTTATGCTTTAATTTGTGATTTTTTAGATATACCTCTGCCCCTCCTCACAAAAGTGAAGAAACCACAGAGTTATCCGAGAATGTAATCCTACTTTTTCTTTTATTTAGTTTTACAAGAATTTAAGAGATCAAAAAACGGCACAGAGATTTCCTCTGAACTGGTATGTAAAGTATTTCAGTCTCTCTCCAGTCTCAGTAGGAACAACTTTCTGATCCTATTATTTATTTGTGAAAGGCCTTTGTTTTCTTTTAAACAGTCTCAGGCTTTTTCTTTGATGTGAATGAGCTGAGAGTGAGCACACAACAGTCACTGTGAACACACGCATAGGCAACAACCAGTTACCTTCTACTGCTACCCAGTGTCCTCCCATAATGCTTTGTATCATGCTAAAAGTTCTTGTCCTATGTCATGACACTTCCTGCCCATTAGATGGGATGCAAAGCAGAGAATATCTCCAATATGAAATATTCTGCCATTTTTTCTCTGCCACATGGGAAGGTAGTTACAGAAAGCAGTGGCTTATTAAGAGAGTAATTCCTCACACCACATCCTTATTAACCATGTGCCAGCATTTCAAGGAAACTTAAAGTGGGCAGAGGAAGTTTAACAATAGCTTTCTTAGACTGACCAGTTCATCACATTTTTTAATCTACTAAATTGGCTTCTTTGGTCATCCACCCACACACGCAGTCCTTAGGGTGCTCATGAAGTCTGTTCCGGGCCTAGATCCAACAAACCTTAGTCACTTTCTTCCCCCCTCAGATAGTTTCTCCTTTTGCCTGCACAGAGCACACTGAACAAGTCTGTGTCATATGTTTCCTATCTATTTAGTCTGCAACTTCCTTCCTTAGTATGATGTGACCTGAGGGTTTGACAAGAGCCCCTTGACACAGGTTGCAACTACTCCTATCTGAAAACAGCCTGAGGTGGCCAGCTAGCAGCAATTAGATGTGCACTAGACTCCTTACAAGTTGCTTACTGCTGTACAAGTTCCCTTCTGACTAAGGTGTTCAGATCCCAAGAAGCCTCACTTTTTAGAACTTAGTATTTTTCTTTTGGATGAGGAGAGTGTGTGTTTGGCTGAGAAAGGCACAGACATTTTTAGAAAGAAAAATGGCAAAGAAAAAAGGATTAATCTGTGTGTTTGTCTTATTTATTTCAGAAAACAATGTCAGAGAAAGAAAATGTTAGTATAAACAGGAAATAGAGGTTCAGCACTATCCTTTCCTTATCCAGATCCCACAGAGGACTTAATAGGGTTGGAATCTGTATGTAGGAGTGGGGCAGGGGAGTCAGAGGCAAATACAGGAGCTGAACAAGCTGCAAGTTGGAAGCGGGCATTCTCACATTGGGTGGGAGCAGGCCTGAAGGCATCATTTCAGTTGCCTGTGTGGACTGGTGAAGATTCTCTAGAAAATGTCAGTGTTCCAGGTTCAATAAACGTTGTACAGCAACCTTTAGAATAGTGGAGATCCACCTTTCAGCTGCGAGTGAGAGAGAGGCACTGGGGCAGTGGTGGCCAGGAGGAGTACTTGGTAGGGCAGCTTTGACAGACCATATTATCAGGGCCACAGAATCACCACAGATGGACCTGGCATCTTGCAGATCCCCTGAGATCTGTGTGTATCCTAGAAGATATGTGGAGAAGTAAGAGAGCTGGTCCTCTGCTTTTCCTACTGTACTTCGCCTTCTGACACCAAAGTGCCTAAAATTACATGTTTTGTATACCTGCTGAAATGCCAGGGGGTTACCATCCATGCTTATTTTCTGACCAGTTTGTAGCCAATAAATAGCTTACTCTACTGTGTGTTCCTGCTGAATTTGATTCAGACTTTCAAGGAGGTTGTACCCAGCTACTCCAGACTGCATTTGTTTGACTTTGTTGCCCTTTGAACCTTTGCGCCACACTATGTCTTTTGTGGTGTGTCAACATGCATGATAGTCAAAATGCATACTTTGAATAATATGCTTAATCCAAAATTAGTTAGATTTGACGATTGGTAGCAGCCTATGATATGCATGTTTCTCTCTGATAAACTTTTAATAAACATTCTACTCTTTAATGCTACAAACAGCCCCTTAGAATACTACTTTGTGGCTACTCAATTCTCCAAAAGATGCAGAGGACATAATGAGAGTAACTCTTTGTTATATAAGGAACAAGAAGGGTATGAACTGCAGTTGTTTCAGGTGTGTTCCCTTCAATGACATTTGTTTCTTTTTACCTATACAGCCAAGTGGGAGGGAAATTAAAATTTCAGTAGGGGAAAGTGCTCAGCATCTTAGATGTCTATACAAAAATGCAAGGAATACGGAGAATAAACAGGAAGAACTGGAAGTCTTAGTACACAAGACACAGAGAGTTGGGATAAGCTTCATGACTGGAATATTGGCATAAAGTGGCACACTTTGTTCAGAAAGGGCAGGCAAGCACAGAAAAAAGAATAGGTATGCTTGTTCTGAGATCTAGAATGATATGAGAGGCAAGTCAGTTAAAAGTCTCTGGGTGAAGATAAAAGGGAAAAAAAAACGGGAGTGATGTCATTTCATGGGGTTTACTATAGAGCACCAAATAAGGGGGAGGAGCTGGATGAGGCATTTCTAGACCAAACAACAGAAATATCTAAAACTCAAGACCTGCTACTAATGGAGCACTTTAATTACCAAGACAGCTGTTAGAAAAGTAATATAGCAAAACACAAAATGTCCAATAAGTTATTGGAATGTTCTGGAGACAACTTCTTATTTCAGAAGATGGAAGACATGATAGGAGGACAGCCATTTTAGACTTCATTTTGACTAACAGAAAATGGTTGTGAATCTGAAGGTGGAAGGTAATTTGGGTGAAAGTGATCATGAGATGATAGATTTCATGATTCTAATGAATGGAAGAAGTGAGAGCAGCAGATTAAGAACAACGTACTTAAAAAAAGATCAGACTTAAAAAAAACTCAAGGTACTATGGGAAGAAAATGTAAGGAAAATGGGCATTCAGGAGAGGTGGCAATTTTTCTCAAAGAGACAACATTAAAGGCAAAACAGCAAACTATCCTGCTATGAAGAAAAGCTGATAAGAATAGTAAAAGGCCAATACGGCTCCATCAAGAGTGCTTTAATGACCTGAAAATCAAAAGGAATCCTACAAAAGTGAAAACATGGGACACCATCAAGGACCTAACCACATCAGCCACACTATCAGGGGCTCGTTCCCCTGCACATCTACCAATGTGATATATGCCATCATGTGCCAGCAATGGCCCTCTGCCATGTACATTGTCCAGATTGGCCAGTCTCTACACAAAAGAATAAATGGACACAAATCAGACATCAAGAATTATAACATTCAAAAACAGTAGGAGAACACTTCAATCTCCCTTGTCACTCAAAAACAGACCTAAAAGTGGCAATTCTTCAACAAAAAAAAATAAAAAACAGACTGTAATGTGAAACTGCAGAACTGGAATTAATTTGCAAACTGGACACCATCAAATTAGGCCTGAATAAAGACTGAGAGTGGATGGGTCATTACAAAACCTAATTTCTCCCATACTAATTTCCCCCTACTGTTACTCACACCTTCTTATCAACTCTTTGAAATGGGAGACTCTCATTGCCACTACAAAAGTGATGTAACACTTTGAGAAACAAAATCCACCATCAGACACACAATACATACCCCTTGGTGATTAGAGCTGTTTTCAACTCTGGGGCAAAGGCCTATCAATCCACATGAATTTTAAGCTTGGGAGCTATCTACCATTTTTTCCAGTGGGCCATAAAACATGTCAAAGAAACACAATGTCCATGAGGAAGATAGGTCCAACATTTTCTAATCATAGAATCAATAAATCTGCTGGAATACTCGTGAATGTTCGGAATGACACTAGGAATAGCTGTCATGACCTTTGGCTTTTTTGAGAGGATTAGAAGGGGCACTGTGATGTAATTAATAACTCTCAGAGAGTGGAAAGGATAGAGGAGAGACAGTAGATATTGAAATGTCAATTTAAGTAGGACTCAAAATTTGAACCAAATGAAAAATAATAGGAAGAGGATATTTGCAATGTTATGTTAGCTTTGTTTGTCCCAGGAAAGTAAAAAGACAAGGTGGGTCAGGTAATATCTTTTATTGGACCAGCTTCAGGTCCAGACCTGAAGGACTGTGTAGCTCAAATGCTTGACTCCATCACCAACAGAAGTTGGTCCAATGAAATGTATTACTTCACCCAGCTTGTCTCTCTAAGGAGATGATGCACATTTTTAATCTTTTTTTTTTAAATCCAAAAACATTCTAGGAATCTGGTATTGTCGTCCATTGAGTGCATAACTAGGTCTCCTGCAGTATTAAGCACTTTGTCTACTGCTGAGCTTCATTTCCCCCTTCCACTTTACAGTGTTCACATACTGGCTAGTTGTTTTGCAGATTCTCCCTAAATATCCTGCTGTGCATAATAGCTTCTGCTCTGTGTTTCTGTGTAACTAACCAGGGCTCCAGACACACATGCACCTTGATTATCTGCAAGGATAACACCAAGGACCTTCAGTTCCAAGGTCTGATTCTGTGATCATTGAAGTCAATGGTAAAGCACCCTGTGTTTTGATTAAAAGCACACAGTGATGTAGGCTCAAGTCTCAAAAGCACAAGCCTCTATCACTTGAGCCAAAATAATTCTTCCAATTTGCCCAGGGCTCATGGTAATAGACATGGTATAAAACACAAAATAAATTGACATATTTGGCTAATAGGTTAGCTTTAGAGACTGCCATTAAATATGAGGCTTTTATCTTTACGATGATATGAATGCAGGGGTCTGTACAACCTATACAGGACAGAGCTATGATCTACAGGGCTCTCTGAACTTCAGTACATATAGGAATTTCGAATGGCTGGGCAGGTTAGGTTATGGAAGAGGAACAGAGTTTCTGGATCTGTGCTTTGGTGAATCTTCTACCCATTTCTCTATATGAATCATTTGTGATCCTAGCTTCATTTCTGTGAAGGTATTCATTATTCACAAATATTCACCAAACTGTTCATAGAAACAACTAAGCCTTTGGAGTACTCATGAACTGTTCACTTCAACTACTGACGTATTTACTATTCACCATTTTTTGTGATTGGTCGCAGAGTAGGTTTTTTTTGTTTGTTTGTTTTTGCTTTTGTCTTCAAACAGGAGAATAGCAAATGGCAAAAACTCTTCTTCCACCATAAATACCCTTTTTGGCAAGCAAATATGGGTATTTATATGAATAATGATCATTCCACAAAACCTGAATAAAAACATATTTATGTGTAGGTTCACAATCAGAAAAGAACATGGGATACAAATGCAATCAGAAGAAGAGACATTCAGAATTTTAAATCAGTATTTAAGAGTATTGTTTGTACCTACCAGTTCTTCTGTCAGCTGTTGCTTGGACTTCCAGTTGAACATATGAAGCATTAGTTAATGCAGGCACAGGATAGATAAATTCTTATTTTGGGAGTTGATGAGGGTAAGCAAAAGAAACAAAACTCTCTTTTCCCATCTACATTAACTGATAGTCCATTTCAGCACTGATACCTAAGATCCAGGTCTATTAAACAGTAAGTCTCCACACGCTGCTAGTTTTATCTGTCCATCAGGGCTAAATCTACACTAATCCTCACTATAGAATTGGAAATGGAATTGAAAGGGTGGTCCTCCTGGGGAATTCTATCTATTAGTTTACAAGCTGGATCTCAGTAAAGTCCTGTTGCTGCTGGTTATTTTTCAAACACATAAGATAGGACAGACATTATCTTTTTTGTTCACTAGCCTGAGGTATCTGGGAAACATTTTTTCTCCATATCTTTAAAAATGAAAATAAAATGCTGTTCTCTTTCAAAATCCAGCATTTTTTATTTTTATGTGTGTCCTACAAGGAATGATCTTTGTAACATTAAAGTACATACTTATTTCCTTTCTTTGGTCTCAGTAGTTAGGGAGAATTCCCAGGCCCCAGCCTAGTTGCGACCAGGAAAAAGAAAGTGAATAAATACATTTGATACTTGACCTACATTTTGCACTAACACATCATATCAAGGGACTTCTAAAAATGTGCACATCTCAATGCTTTTTTAAAGTAAAGTAAAGAGTATCTAGAATGAAAATTCTGGACTCAAACATTTCCAAACTTTCAGTAGTTTGGGTCTGAATTTTACAACAGGGGCCATCTCTGCTAAGAATGAACAAACCTGTCTGAAATAAAATGAAAATCTTTCCCAGAAGCTAACAACAAAATGTTTTGGGATTTGAATATGTAATTTTGCATTTCTGCATTCTAGCCCAGACTGGAAAACCTAAAATAATAGTACAATGTGTAGGGATGTGTGTATATATATAGATTTAGGATAAGACTGCAAAATATTGAGGCACGTATATAGTGCTTTGATATTCTACATTGATTTAAAATTCTGTAGTAACTATTACTATAAACAGGACTTGGCACCATTATTGTAAAATGGGGAGAATAATTCTGCAGTGGATGGCAAAAGGAAACACCAGAAATGTAATGAAAGAACCTGCTTGTTTGAGATTTCCAAAAATGAGCTTTGAGTCTCTGAAGAGGAGGGTTGTGAGTCCTTCCTTATTCAAGGACCCTCCTATGGTCAGAGCTAATTTCACGTGGCATTTTGAAGAAGAGAATAAGTGGTCTTCCTACTCCACTAGAGTCTATGGGTATGTCTACACTACAAGAGTAGTTCGATTCAACTTAATTCGAATTTGTGGAATCGACCTTACGAAGTCGAATTTGTGTATCCACACTAAGGACAGTAATTCGACTTTGTGATTCCACACTAACGGGGCCAGCGTCGACTTTGGAAGCGGTGCACTGTGGGAAGCTATCCCACAGTTCCCGCAGTCCCCGCTGCCCATTGGAATGCTGGGTAGAGCCCCCAATGCCTGCTGGGGGAAAAAATGTGTCGAGGGTGGTTTTGGGTAACTGTCATTATTGAACCGTCAATCACGCCCTCCCTCCCTCCCCAAAAGCGCCTGCGGGCAATCTGTTCGTGCACTTTTCTGGTCAGTGACAGCGCGGACGCCACAGCACTGCGAGCATGGAGCCCGCTGCAGTTATGTGCGTTTTCACCTCCTCGCACCTTATCGTCCACCTCTTCCACAGTCAGCTGCTGAGAAATCGGGTGGTGCTGCAAGCACTGGTGGACCATAGGGGACGTTTTACCAACATCAACGTCGGGTGGCCAGGCAAGGTTCATGACACGTGTGTTTTCAGGAACTGTGGTCTGTTTAGACACCTGCAGGAAGGTAGTTTCTTCCCGGACCACAAAATAACTGTTGGGGATGTGCAGATGCCTATAGTGATCCTCGGGGACCCAGCCTACCCGCTAATGCCCTGGCTCATGAAGCCCTATACAGGCGCCTTGGACAGCGACAAGGAACTCTTCAAGTACCAGCGAGCAGCGAGCAGCGTGACCTGTGACTGTTCAGTTTCTTTACAGAGAAGCTGAACCTGCCCCTGTTTCTTTACCCAGTTACTGTTGACTATCCTCTGCAGTTACATACCCCGTTCACCCCGTTTCCCCCACTTCCAACACATGTGTAAAAATAAAATACATGTTCCATTGTTTCTTAAGAAAGGTTTCTTTATTAATGACTTTGTGTTAAAGGGTTGAAACTGGGACGAAGACTGTGCTGGGTAGGGTGTGCGGTGCTGTAAAGACTGCCTCTGAACTCGAGGAATGACAGGCTCCTGCTCCTAGAGCGGTCCGCAGTGCCGGACTGGTTGTTTCAACGGAGCCTGCCATCCCTCCTTTTTGGGATTCTGCGTGCGGGGGCTATGTGACCTTGTGGCGGAGGAGGACGGATACAGATTCCTCTGCTGCGTGACTCAGTGGTCCAGGACAAGGACCGCTGCATAAGATCTGTAACCACCTCCCCGCTACAAAGTCACATCCCCACCCACACAGAACCTGGAAACCACCTCCCATACCGACCAGGGTGCCTACTGACTGCACTGTGTGTGTGACCTGCTGCTGATCCTGCCCCCGTGTCTGTACCCTGGTAAAGGTGACTGTCCTGTCCAATTACCAACCCCCTTCCCCCCTTCAAACACAGTCTCCTCTAAAAGAACATGACGGAAACAGT
The DNA here is from genome assembly GCF_016161935.1 of Mauremys reevesii. Lineage (NCBI taxonomy): Eukaryota > Metazoa > Chordata > Testudines > Geoemydidae > Mauremys > Mauremys reevesii. The sequence goes on along the minus strand of NC_052626.1, from coordinate 84,844,216 downwards.
AATTAACAGAAAAGTATTTTTTATTATCAACTAGCCAGTTAGGGGATGAAACTGGGACGGGGGCTTGGGTGAGGCGGGAAGGAAAGGACTTCTCAAAATTTAGGGTATGAGGGCTTTTGGGTACTTGAGCACTCTGCTGGGGTGCAGTGACAGTTTTAACGCCCCCTGGCGCCCCTCCTTCTGGTTATTTTGGGTGAGGGGGGTATGGGACTTTGTGGCGGGGGAGAGCGGTTGCAGATACACTGCAGGGGGGCTCTGTCCTCCTGCCTGCAGTCCTGCAGAACATGCACAAGGCGCCAGAGCGTGTCCGTTTGCTCCCTCATTAGTCCAAGCAGCGTTTGAGTCGCCTGCTTGTCTTCCTCACGCCACCTCTCCTCCCGTTCGCTGTGTGAGCGCTGGTACAGAGAGAGGGTCTCCCTCCACTGACTCTGCTGGTCCGCCTCGTCTCGGGAGCAGCCCATAAGTTCAGCGAACATCTCATCCCGTGTCTTTTTCTTTCGCCGCCTAATCTTTGCCAGCCTCTGTGAGGGGGATGCTGTGGCAGGTCTGGAGACAATCGAAGCTGTGTGATGGGGAAAAGGGAGTGAATTCCTTGCAAAGATACATTTTTGCGAACAATGAACACAGTCTAGTCTGTGTCTGTGAACAAGAGCATGCCAGCACCTATCTCGTGCGCACTCCTGCTGCAGGCAATCCGGAAAGCATAAACTCTGCCCCTGTTCACCCCATCGCAGTATCCCCCGATGCTTGGAATTCCGGGTTGAGATCCCAGTGCCTGATGGTGCAAATTTCATTGTCGTGGGTGGTTCTGGGTACATGTAGTCACTCATTCCTTCCTCCGGGAAAGCAACGGCAGACAATCATTTCGAGCCCGTTTTCCCTGGATTACCCTGGCAGACGCCATAGCGTGGCAACCATGGAGCCTGTTTTGCCTTTTGTCACTGTCACCGTATGTGTACTAGATGCCGCGGACGGAGGCGATTCAGCAGCGCTACACAGCAGTATTCATTTGCTTTTGCATGACAGCACAGATGGTTATCAGCCATACTGTACCATCTACCATGCCATTGTAAATTGGCAAGGTGATGATGGTTACCATCCGTATTGCATTATACCTTCTGCTGCTGTCATAGGTGCCCCTGGCCGAGATCAGCCGGGGGCGCAAAAGACAAAACTGGGAATGACTCCCCGAGTCAATCCCTCCTTTATGGTATCTAAAAATAGAATAATTCCTGCATAGAATATGGGGCTAGTGTAGTAGAGATCCAGTGTTTCAGAGAACCAGAGAGCACAGCCACTCCGTGTCAGATTATGCAGGAATGATGAGCTGCATGGCATTCACAGGGGGTGCTCCTGCAACAACCCCACCTGTTGCTTCCCTCCTCCCCCAGCCTTCCCGGGCTACTGTTGCAGTGTCCCCTGATTTGTGTGCTGAAGTAATACAGAATGCAGGAATAAGAAACAGTGACTTGTTACTGAAATGAAATGAGGGGAAGGCAGCCTCCAGCTGCTATGATTGTCCAGACAGGACATTAAGCAGTGTGGGGGACAGGAAAACAGCATCCTGCTGCTATGACAGTCCAGGCAGTACAGAATCTTTTCTTTACACATGAAGGGCGGGGGCTGATGGAGCTCAGCCCCGTTGCTATGATGAAGATGGTTAGCAGGCCGTCTACTTATGGGCTGATGACGAGGACGGGTACCAGTCGTATTGCACTACACCATCTACAGCAAGGCTGATGATGATGACGACGGATATCAGTCATACTGCACCATCAGCCACCCATGAGGCGGGGGGGTGGGGTGGAGAGGATGCTACAGTACAGTGCCGCAGCATCGCGTCTACAGCAGCATTCAGTACACGTAGGGTGACATTTAAAAGAGTCAAGAGACAATTTTTTTTCCTTTTCCTTCTGGGGGTGGGGTAGGGGGGTACATTGACGAGCTATGCCCTGAACCACCGCGGACAATGTGTTTGACCATACAGGTATTGGGAGATCAGCCAAGAATGCAAATGCTTTTCGGAGTCTGCAGGAACTGTGGGATACCTTGCGTCCTCAGTCCCCCCTCCCTCCATGAGCATCCATTTGATTATTTGGCTTTCCGTTACGCTTGCCACGCAGCAGCGTGCTGAGTCTCTGCTATGCCGTCTGTCCGGAGATTTTTTAAAAATACTTTGGACCAGGCGTAACATTACAGTAATTCCCCTAATTAGATGCAGGAGTCTCCGAGTGAGATCACCCTGAGGACGGTCACTGAAGGAGATAGAGAGCGCATGCTGCGTGAAAGCCGGCACAAACCAGGGGCCTATGCAGCCGTGCTCGGGGAGGTAATGCTTTCTGAGTACCTCATGAAAGCCTGGCGCGGAAACGTGTGCTACCACGGAGCACCCAATAAGGCAGCTCTCCCCAGGAACCTCCTGCGGAGGCTTTTCGATTACCTCCAGGAGAGCTTCGTGGAGATCTCCCAGGAGGATTTCTGTTCTATCCCCATATATATAGACCTCCTTTTCACATAGTTCAGATTCCTGTTCCATTAATAATAAAAGTTTACATGTCCATGTCGAATTTAGTGCTACTCCCCTCGTCAGGGAGGAGTACAGAATTCGAACTAAAGAGCCCTCTATGTCGAATTAAATGGCTTCCTGGTGTGGACGGGTGCATGGTTAATTCGAATTAACGCTGCTAAATTCGAATTAAAGTCCTAGTGTGGACCAGGCCTATGACCTAAATGAACTATTCTAAACCTGTACTGTGACAGACCTAAAATTCTCAAGGTCCAATAGAAAATGAACAAACAAACATAAAATGAGTGCAACCTTCTTATTGCAAATTTCACGCTTCTTAGTTCTGGCCACAATCAGAAGTGACAATATGGAGGAGCATGTATAGTCATACAGTACTTAGACCATAAGCTTTCTGTGACAGAGAACATCTTTTTGTTGTGTGTTTATACAGTGCCTGGGACATCTGGGTGCTACCGCAATATAAATAAGTAATAATACATACAATTATATGGTAGTATCTCAGTCTTATAATGGTTTCAGGGAACAACTGAATCTTTAAAATGATAATAAAATAATAACAATCATTAATAAATAACAACAAATATAATAATGAATACTATACTTCTTCTCTAGCACTTTCCAGTAGTAGCGCTGAAAGTGCTTTACAAAGGAGCTAAGTATTGTCCCCATTTTGCAGATGAGAAAAAGGAGGCCCAGAGAGGTGGACCTTTCCAAGGTCAGCTGCCAGGCTAGTGACAAAGCTGGGAATAGAATCTCATGTCTCTTGAGTCCCCACCCAATGCTCTAGCCACTAGGTCACACTGCCTCTTCAGTTTCATGAATATATTGGTGGATTTGGAAAATCCCACACTTTCCAGTCTGGCACACAACAAGACTCAATTCCCATGAATTTTTAGCCTCACCAGGACTAGACTAAAATGCTTGATAAAAGTTCACTTAAAGCTTCCAAACATTTGAATGCTTTCTTGGCATACCTACATTTCTGATATTTGCCCATCATTAATTTGCTATATGTAATGCCATCTCTTGTTGGGGAAGGTAGGAAAAGTAGGGGAAGGGTTTTCTCTGCTAGCACCAGGTTTAAAGATTCCACTGTCTTCTGATGCATTTTATTCATTTTGGGAACTGTAGCGGGGTGGTTAACCGCTCCTGCCCTTTTGGGGCTTTAAAACAGCCCTGGGAAGGGGCGTTAGGCTGGGCTGATTGGAGAAGTGGCTGCAGCTAGGGCAATGCCCCAAACTGAGCCACAGGGCCTTATAAGAAGGCCAGGGAAGCCAGAAGCAAAGACAGTCTCTCTCTCTCTCTCTCTCTAGCTGTAGAGGGAAAAGGGCCTGGCTGCAGGGAGCTACAGACAAAGTACCTGAGGGGAGCAGGGCTGGGGAGCTCCAGCCTGGAAAGCCCAAGCTGCGGCCTAGCATTGGGCTAACAGGAACTGGAGGTTGCAGAGGCAGCCCAGGAGTAGGCCAAAGCAACAGGTCCAAACCCTCCTTGCTAGTGAAGAATAGGCTGATACTGCAGTCTGCCCCAGGACGTGGGGCTAGTCAATGACTGGCAGTGGCCACACACTGAGGCAAGGTGGGGATAGAGGGTGGGGGTTCCCTGAGAGGGGAGACCCTGAGAGAAAGGGGTTGCTTCCAGCGGGCAGCACCCCATGTAAAAGGGCACTGGGGTCCAGGGAGGGACTCAGGGCCAGGGAGCAGGCGGATCACTGGCCTGCAGAGGGCGCTCCGTGCGGGAAACCGAGCTAATTCCCCGGAGTCATCAGCAGGAGGCACCGCAGGGGTGAGTCCGACCTGTTACAGGAACCTATACATATAAACAGATTTTAAACCGGATTAGGCATGATTAGGTCCTAGTCACAACCAGCAGAGTAGAGGACATTAAAAGCCAATCTTGGCACATTTGCAAGAGGGGACATCCTGTTGGTCTGGAAATTAATAAACTGATGTGAAATTATAAATAATCAGCTCCAGCCCTTTCACCAATCCTGTGAAAATTATTTAAAAAAAAATCTTATAGCTGTGGGCTAATCAAAAGAAATAATCTAGTTACTGCAGAATGTTTTAAATGCCATTAATAAAAATGTTAGCATTCCAGGAGAGGTTGTTAGTTGACAGTAATCATGGATGCTGCATAGCAGCAGTAAGATCTAAAGAGGATTCTAAGGAAGAGGGGTTTAGAAATGTGGGTAAAAGCTTTGTGTGAATGTCAACAAGAAATTACCATTCCCACTATGCAGCAGTCTGCTTTTATGGAAATGTGCATTATGGTGTCAACTGTGTGGCTTCTGTTTCACATGAGGTGCAATCTCTTCCATGAGAGGCCAGTGCTGCTTGTTAGTTGCCCAAGACTATCAGAGACAGATACTCTCTCACTTCCTTACCCCTCGAGGAGGCGATCACTGTGGCAGATGTCGTACTTGAGCAATCCTTGAGTGCCAAGAATGGGTTAGTGGCCAGCCCTAGTGCAAAAGGGCTCCTCCCTCACTACTACCACACCCACACAAGACTGAACACACTGCATTCTATTGTGTTTGCCTCCGTGCCCTTATCAGGTGGACAGTAGGACATAGTGTCTAAAGGAGCCTTACAGTCTAAATCATATGAGTGCTACCACTGTGGCTTTAATTTAAAGTTCATGTTAGACAGTTGGGTTTGTTTTGTTCCTCCCTTGGATGTGCCAGCAGCATGTTCACAGCACACCAGTATGAGTTTCAAAATAAATAGCTGATTACAGAAAACCTGACATTGCTCTCCGAATCTCAAATGAAAACAATTATTTTCACCACAGGAATATTCTGCTTTGCATGCAGTTAGCTCTTTAATGTTATTTATTATTATTACTATTATTTTATTTTCTTGGCTATTCTCTCAACCTCTGGATCAAAAACCAAGCTGTGGTGCCCTGTGAGTCTCAAGCATAAGTGTTATAGTGCTTCTATATTACTATCTTTTGATGCTGAATAGAGTGTTTCAGGTTTCCTGGCTTTTCACTGGCTGAAACTCTTGCTTTTCTTGTTACCAATTTTAAGGTAGAGAGTAATTGCATAGCAGTGCTACAGAAAAACATGGGGTGGCCCAAATTCTTAAAAAAAATAAAAATTTGCTGCTCCATCATTGAGCCTACCTGTCATCATGTAGTTGTATTGCTTTCAGATAAACTACATGCGAATTAAAGGTACTACTTAATGGTGGCAAAATCTGACCCAAAGTAATTAACACTTAGTCCAACAGGCAAACTTTTAGTGAAATGATAAAATCTAAGAGCCATGGGAAGAACTCTTTGTGAATCCCTGGCTGAAGAAGATCCTAAAAGTGTGTATTTGGGAAGTATATTGTCTAGTCATGAGATGGTCTTTAAAGAGAGCTTCAGCCAGAAGAACTTCAGCAATTGAGACAATCAGGGTACCTCCTTCGTGATCTCTCGTGTTATCTACCTAAACTTAAAACATATGACAGATCTATAATTCCTAATCTTACTTTCTCCTTTCCTAGCAAGTATGTACCATTAGATTGTAATTTGTCCAGAGGATGACGTACACGGTAATAACCTCAAATGATGCAAAGGTTTCTTCTTTGGCATGTATCAGAGGGGTAGCCGTGTTAGTCTGGATCTGTATTCTTTGGCATGATTGCTCCTGATTTTCCAGTTACATTTTTTTTAAATGAACTTTCCATGCTGACTAGAAAATGTAAGAATCTCTTAATTGTAGAGTTTAATGTCACCCTTGGACTGAAAACATACCTGTAATAAATTCATTTAATTAAATAATGTTTTGTTTGTTTGCAATAATATAGTATTTCACACTATGCAAATAATTTCACACACAAAGTGAAACAGCCACATTTTCAAGAGAACAAAGTATACTTTTTGCTGCTGCAGTTTTAGCAATTTCCCCCCACCACTGGCAACAGAAAACTTCCTCCAGCATTTCAGAAAATGTGAAATTTACTAAAAGCGTCTTTTGTTCTGCTTCCTATTAAACAGCAACCTTCCATGTGTTTCGTGGTTCAGGATTGTACAGTAAAATGCATAAAATAACGTTAAACTTGGCAAAAACAAAATTAGGAAGAAAGCTGGAGCACAAAGGAATGTTTATGGAGTCCAGAAAATGGTGTCACTATGTTTGTGCCTAAAGTCTCCATTTGCACTAAAGAAAATTGCATCTTGGAGTATATGACCAGGAGAATTATTAAAATATTGCTGACTCTTCCACTGATTGGCTGGTACTGATGGCATTTCTGTTGGTCTGTGTGTCTGTAACTCAATAACTTCTGAATGTTTCATTTCATGAGTTCCAAAATTTCAGGGAATGTCGAAGCTTCTGTGGAAAGAACGCTAGTAATTTTGGGGAATACTGAAAAATAGAAAGGGGGGATTTGCAAACACATGGCATATGTCTACAAAGCAATTAAACAGCAGCCGCTGGAGCATGTCAGCTGACTTGGATTCAGGGGGCTGTAAAACTCTGGTGTAGATATTTGGCCTCAGGGTGGAGCCTGAGTTCTGGGACCCCACAATGGGGAAGGGTGCCACAGCCCATATTCCAACCCAAGCCCAAACATCTGCAGCCTGAGCCTCATAAGCCCTTTGTCAGCTGACAAGCTGTGTTTAATTGCCCTGCTATATGTTGAGCTCAACTATGGCTTCAAGTACCTGTGCAATTGTCTATTGATCAAACTGGTTGATGGTTCCCAGTAATGCCTTCCAGTAAAACAGTATCCCATCTCACCCTTGCTCCTCCTCTCAATAGATTTTGATGTGTTGACATCATGGATGACTTTTCTCTCAGACCAATAACATGTTGAGGGAAAGGGAGAAGAGGGGAACATGGGAGAAAGATGAGCATGGGGAGGGCACACAGTCCCGGGCATGGAGGGAGAATGGGGAGACCGGAGAATGGGAGGCATACAGAACCTCTGGTAGGGGGAGATTAGGGGACCCAGAGAGGTAGAAGAGGGCACACAGAGCCCCAACACGGAGCTATGGTGGGAATGGGGGTTGCATACAGTATGGGGGTTGCAGTACAGGCATGAGTATGATGTTGAAGAAAACTCAGTTCTCGCTTTTGTTTGGGTGCAGCAAAATCAAATACTTTATTATTTCTCCAGTAATTACAATGGAGGGAGAGAGTGCCATAGGACACAGGGTCCTGGACAGGTCTCTCAACTGGTAAACAATTACATCAAGCCTTTATACCTTTGTTACAGACAAGCTTAGACAATCATGGAGACAGTAAAAAGCAACAAATACATTTTGTTTATACATAAGCTTTTCTGCTATCTTACTAGAAAAAGCAAGACTGCACATTGCAAGGTCGTAATACTTTCACACAGTTCACTCTGTCTTACATTATCTTGCTTCTACAAATCTCACGTCATAAGGGTCACAGTATGGCCTGACTCTTGCTAACTGACTAACATGCATTAAAATCCCCTTCAAATCCTTATTAATTCTTTCCTTGCTTCCACACTCCCCCCTTTTGTACTTCTAGTACAACAAACAATTTCAAATCTCAATTCACATTAAACCATGGAGTTTAGATTCTACAGCAGATATGTCAACCTGAGGGGATGTCAAGGGATGTAATGACAATGCATGATTAGCATGATCATGAAAGGTATTATTACTATAATTATGTTTTTTTCAAAAACAACAACAATAACATAATCCTAAACTAACTAACAACACGACAAACAATAACATTCCCATAGGAATAATATAATGGGGCTGTTGTACAATTTTGATCACAAAGCATAAAACATCATACCTAGTACATAAAGTAAACACTCTATAAGCTGTATGAAAGGCATTCTTTTCAGCTTAATATATATTCTAAAGCATGTGAATTTGCCCTTGCAATTCAGAGATTCTTTGAACCTTTGGTAACAATGAAAGCAAATTTTGAAACCGATCAGGCACTACCCTAGTCCAATCAAAATATACCTGAAATCTAAGAGCTACTTGCAACATCCTATCTGCATTCTATCTGCAGGCCAGTAAATGATATAATTGCCTGCAGCAGTGGTAAGATCAATATGTATATCTCGTCAGGTGTTATTCTAGGGTACTGTCTATAAATCAGGTAGGTATACCAGGTGGTCTAATTTCCCAGATGTCTCGGCAAATAATTCAGTTCCACATGCATCCTCCCCATGGACCCAGCAGGATTCGGTATGTGGGAGCCCACACCCATCCTAACCGGTCCATATGCTTGGAAGGAGCACTGTGAATGTCCACACTTCCATCCAGAAAGTGTCCAAGTATATCTTCATGACCACAGATCAGATGGTACTCCTGACGTGTCTGTAAGGGCAGTGGGCCAAGTCTGGTCTAGATCCCACTGCAATGCCTTCCCAGCCTCAGTGATATTGCAATACCATCTCTATCAGTAACTTCTGGGTCATAGAACTAAGGGCTGAAATGACATGTAACTTACCAACTCCAGCCTGTACTGAAGATAGCTGAGCTTCAAAAATAAGGCTAGTGGCCTTTTCTAGGTGGCCCAATTTCTTATCATGTTCTTTGCTTTTAAGATATTGGCCCTAGCCCACAGGGATCTGCTCAATTCCCTTTTTGTCCAGAGGAAATAACCCAGGCCTTCTGTTGTGCTAATCTAATGGCAGCCCCTTGTGAGCAATCTGGGTATGTAGAAGTGATTTGAAAACCTGATAAGGGCAATGTCATTTAAAATCCAATTAGGGAGGGCAATACATATGGAAGGATTTATCCAGAACACAGGGCGCAGCCTGTAGAATAAACCCCAAAATCCAATTAATACCACAGTCCCAAGCATGGGTCCCACAAATTTCTTCCTGCCAGTATGTAATTCTTTGTTTCTTCACCAGGGTCAGTTCTCAATGTCCTTTTCAGCCAGGAATTCCTGGACTTTGGCAATGTCAGTGGAGTGAGTGTGTCTTCTACTTTCCAAAAACAATTATGGTTTAGCATCATACATTGGAGAGGTTGCCAGCACATATAACCCTGTAATCGCTTTGCTTCTTATTGAAAAGTCTAAAGGCACAGTTAGTCTGTCAGTGGACAAGGGAGAGGTTGCCAGTACGGCACCTTGTCCTTTTTCCTGCTGTCCAGAAGCACAGTGGAACTAGAAGAAAGAATAGGGTAATCATCAGTAGGAAAATTCTCCTGATGCGGAGGGGTCTTTTTTTCAGTGAGAATCCTGGGTCCAAGCAGTCAGTCTGTGGCACTGCACAACGGTGTTGGTAGTCAGCAGGACTTGGAAAGGGCCTTTCCAGCGTGGAGCCAAGGCAGTCCTTCGTTGATGGATCTTTATGTAGACCCAGGCTCCTGGTCCCAACGAGTGGCAAGGTTGCACAGGATCCTTCGGTAGTGCTTCCTTCACCTGTGTATAAAAAGACTTAACACATTTCATTAGTGCCTGACAATACTTAAGCATTATGTTATCCAGCAAATGAATGTCCATCTGAGCTGGGGTTAGTGGGGATGCAGTTGGTAGGCGCATTGGGTGTCCTGTCAAAATTTCATGAGGGCCGAGTCCAGTCTTTCAATTGGGAATGGCTCTCATACACATCAGTGCCAAAGGAAGGGCATCTGGCCACTTCAAGTGTGTCTCAGCACAAATCTTGGCCAGTTTATTTTTTGTAAGTCCCGTTCTGGCGTTCCACTGTCCCAACTGTGGGTGGTGAGGGCAGTGAGTTGCACATAACCCCTTTACAATCTGTCCAGTAAAATGAGTTCCAGGATCACTGTTGATAGTCACAGGGATGCCAAAACGTGGTACAAAATCTGTAAGCAAAGACATCTACTGTCCTGCAGGGAAAAGCTTCAACCCAAGTGGTAAATACATCAACTAAAACTAATACATATTCATAACCACAACATTTAGACATTTCAATAAAATCAATCTGAATATTTACAAAAGGTCCCCAAGGAGGAGAGTGGACTGGCCGCTGCACACCAATCTCATGTAACTGCAGCAACCATTCCCCCCCCCTCCCTTGGTAGGCAGCCAAGCGGTGTCCTTGACTGGGGCCAGCGCATGTTAGCCATTCTCTTTTTTCTCCCTTCTTGGCATTTTTTTTTATTTTTTTTTCGTTAACATACAAAGGAAACTTTTACCCTTTACTTATACACCTTCTTTTATACCATGAACACATAAACATTACTGTTATACAGTACATTAGTCTTATTATTCAATGTATGCCACATATACCCTTTCACTAAAATAACCTTATTACAGAACTTTGGAACAACAAGCCAGGACAAGCACACCCACTTTGAGAAGTTCACTTAATATAACCTCTAGTCCAATAGCTTTCCACCATCCCCAGCCCTCTGGCTAAAAGTCTGAGGTAGCCAGAAGGATCCCATGTACAATATGGGGAGTGGGTTAACTTTTCATGTCCTTGCTTCCAAAGACTGTCAGTATGATTTTAACAACAATTCTCAATTAAAAGATTTGGCCAATGTAGTTTCTTTCTCTTACTGAAGAAAATGTATTAGACTTTAGTATATCACATTTTTCTGATGTAACCAAACACTTTGTATTCTAAGTTGAACAAAACAAGTATCTGCATTGCAATGCAACATTTTCGCTCGATGTCAAATCAGACCATCTCATGAAAATATTAAACACAACAATTTTGGCCACGAGACAAACACCACAAGACAGAACATAGAACACACAACATAATTGTGACTGCCAGTAAATCATAGTACGTTGAATGCTGTACAGCTGGCATTAATGTTCTTAGATTATCTGAAAGACAAAAACAGAGGTCCACCCCTTCGGGGCAGTTAAATACTTAAAATATACAAATACTCTTGTTGATTCTAGGCAAAACAGAGGAATTACCCCATATTTTCTCGTATGTGCTTCTTAGACAGCCCTGGTTCAGCCCTCTACCTTATCAGTTAGTTAATTTGCATTAACACAGATGCTCTCCGGCTTGCTTTTTTTACTGTTAACTCCTGCTTTTAAACACTGACAGAAAACATCACCTCTTACAGTGCCGTTAGAGCCTAATACAATTTTAATTACATAGCACTATATCCATTTTTCAGCTAATTCAACAAAATTGGTCACAGCCAAATTATTACAATCTAATAAATTTATTTGCCTGAATTCATTCACAAACATGTCAAAGACACCAAAAAACTGTTCTCTTTAGCATTTTTACAAAGCTCAACCGCTGTTCCTCCAGCAACTCCTTCCAACAGCCACTTTACCAATTCAAATCACCGTTCCAAATATCCTTCTGAGTATTTGAAATTCTCATGGTCATATTCACTTACTCCGTCTTTCCACTACACCCTCAAAAGTTTCCAACGTATTTTCCAATCTCTCTGTCTGTTGCCTGCCCGTCTGGGCCCGATCCTTTTTTTCTCGCTGAGCCGTCCCTATCCTAGGCACAACTTGTGCCACTACCAGTTTAGCTAGGAGGGTGGGCTTCACAACTAGCCCCCACCCTTCTGGTCTTTTCCCTAAAACATTTTTACTCCCAAACTACTCGAGTCCTCCCTAGTAAGGCTTGCCACCTGGGCAAAAATACATGGCCATTGGGTAAAGGCCATTTACTTAACACATAATCCAAACCCCTTTGGGGGTCTACCCAGAGACCCACCCATTTGTCTGCTGACACTTAAACAGAAAAGAAAAGTACACAGAGAGCTGAGAAAATTACAGTCTAAGCCAGATTTTTCCACTTCTATTACATTGTCCGTCACAGGGGGCGGGACAGAATTATCTCAATACAACCTCAGAGCTTCATCGCACACATGGCTTCCACCCTGAGGAATTACGAACGAGAAGTTCAGTTCCGCTCACACACCCAACGCCCAAATGAACAGAGCAGAAAAACAACAGTAACCGGTTAAACAAAACAGAACAAAACTAAATAGTGCACCAAAACCAAATAGTGTTTCCCTATTCTATTAGAGCTCACCTTTAATCATGCAACCCTTATCATATAACACCAACAATACCAAACAAAGCAAACACAAAATAACAAGGGTAAAACAGATAGATGGTGTAAATTCTGCAGGGCTCCCCCATTATTAAGTGCTCACCAAACTGTGACAAATTCCTGTTACTAATTTAGCCCTCATGTCAGGTGATCAGACTGACAGAGCACATAATCAAACTTTAAAGCTTCATTAAAAATAATAAAACAACAATGGAGAGTATTGGGAATGCTCCCACCTCACACAGGAAAAACATGAATGCCCCAAGCCTTAAACCACTTTAATACTCACACATGTCTCACTGGGAAGTTAAGCTTTGCAAATATAATTCCAATTCTGTAACTTGTACTGCCTTTGGTTTGCCTGTCTCTATTTTCCACAAGCAGCTGGGGCTGAAAGCAGTTTTCCTTTGCACTTAGCATAGTCTGCAGTGATTCTCGACCTTGAACACAAAACAACTTCTCCTATCTCTGGGTGAAGCCGAATTTCAAATTAACCCGTTCCTAGACAAATTGCTCACACTGTGTCAGAGGTTTTTCTTTGTGATTAAAGCTCCACTGAGATATATGATCTTATCTAGATTGAAGGTACCTTCTAATGGGCATTATTTAGATGGCTTTTCACGCATATACAGATTCCAATCATTTAAATACCTGCAGGTTTTAGGACCATAATGTACGTACATGTAATATGCTGGGGTACCCTTAGGGGGTGAGGTGGAATATTTAGACAGTCCCTTACCCATTTTCTACTAAGGAGATGATCAGACTGTCAGTAGCCCACACGGAAGGGAAAGGGGAGGGAAGATGGATTCACACACCCCTAGACCCAGGCAGCTTCCTCGCCGGACTATGCCAGGCTGAGTCAGCCCACCGTGGGTCGGATCTCCTAAAGATCCACTAGTTACCGGGCTAGCCCGGTAACAGCCACTCACACTGGTGTACACACACACACACCAAGGCCTCTTTTTCTTCCTTTTTCTCTTTTTTAACCTTTTTTTTTTTTTTTAACCACGATGCATCTTTACCTGGTCCGGACCAATGCCATGAGGCGGTATGACAACCCCTCTTGAGGTGGTAAAAACCCCTCAGCACCGGTGCATTCTAATGCATTTACCTATGCATTACCTTATGCATTACCTTATGCATTTCCTTGGCCAACTCAGCAGTTCCCAGTACTGCTATAAACTAACCTTATTGGGGCCTCTCCCCAATACCACTTTGCATCTGATCCTGCTGCACAGTCAATAAGTTCAGATGGCGTGAGCCCAACAGAGACAGACGTCCTCACGGAAAGTCCTCCTCCGATACCCCAATAGAGATTTCAAAAGGTCTCATACCTCTCATGTGGCGCCATGGGGTTCGAAGGGGAATGATCCGTAGTAGTTGTCTGTGGGTCCGTGGGCGTTGCCATCCCGGACGAGCCCCCAAATTGTCGAAGAAAAACTCAGTTCTCGCTTTTTGTTTGGGTGCAGCAAAATCAAATACTTTATTATTTCTCCAGTAATTACAATGGAGGGAGAGAGTGCCATAGGACACAGGGTCCTGGACAGGTCTCTCAACTGGTAAACAATTACATCAAGCCTTTATACCTTTGTTACAGACAAGCTTAGACAATCATGGAGACAGTAAAAAGCAACAAATACATTTTGTTTATACATAAGCTTTTCTGCTATCTTACTAGAAAAAGCAAGACTGCACATTGCAAGGTCGTAATACTTTCACACAGTTCACTCTGTCTTACATTATCTTGCTTCTACAAATCTCACGTCATAAGGGTCACAGTATGGCCTGACTCTTGCTAACTGACTAACATGCATTAAAATCCCCTTCAAATCCTTATTAATTCTTTCCTTGCTTCCACAATGACACTGGGGGGCACTGGTATAGAGGGAGGGAATGGGGGTACATTGAACCCCTGGCAGGGGAAAATTTGGGGGGATTGCAGAGAGTCCCTGCAATAGATAAGGATAAGAGGTAGCATACATGGAGCTTGTGGGTTGGAATGAAGGAATTTAAGGTGCCTCTGGCGTGTATAATGAGTTTGTCCTACAGAAGCTACAAAGCATAAGATCCCCTATTTATATTAAACACTTGAATCCTCCCATAGCCAGAGACTACCTCAAATGAATAGGAGTTGTGCAAAACAGCCAGAAGGAGTATGTTTTCTATGTTCTTGTGACATACCCAGTAGCACTACTGCAGCACTAAAGTTCACGATTTGCTAATGTCTAAGAAGTCTTGTAAAAAAGTTGCTGGCTTATGATTAACAGAGAAGCAGCTTTTGCAAGGTGAAATGTGCTTTTTAGAACAAAATTGTAGTTCCATTTAAGTCAAAAGGAGTTTTGCTATTAACTTCAAGGAAATCAAGATTTGGCTCTCAATCTTTTGAGCGATTACTACTTCTATGGTTTAGACCGATGATTTGCCACATGCTGTGAAGGTTCATTGGAGTTATTCTTATCTGATGATATTCAGGAAGCATCTTAGAAACCTAAATTGAAAGCGAAGTAGGCCACCTTAAAAAAATAAATTTGATCTGTAGCATGATATATGAGATGTATATTTTAAAATGTGAATTTAGTTAACTTATTTCACACCCTTAGATTTATTTTGTGTGTCTGCATCATAAATGATTCTTGTTTATTATGCAACAGATTATGGCTTGCAAAAAGCATACATTCCACATTGTTGTACATGTCTAAATAAAAGTGTCTTGGCACATTTGGAGCCTCTCCAATATCACAGTTTAATAATAATAATAATAAAATTATATTTGATTTATATAGCAGTTTCTATACTAAAGGATTCCAAATTTTTTTACAAAGTATGCACCCAGAACTGAAATCCTTACTCAGACAAGTGGTCCCATTAACTTATTGGCCCATGTGAGTGATGGCTGAAGGACATATCATATATAACATATATGGAGTAATAGCTTGACTACAACAATGAATCATTGCAGGAGAAGAGGATGGTAGCCTGTCAGACAAGAAAAGCTTTGCAAACAGAAAAAAAGAGGAGGGAAGTCCTGGGAGAAATCTCTACTATTAGCAAAATGCCACTTGGTCTTTGGGGCTAACAAGTCGGTTGGTGTTATTTAGCATAGTTGTACTGAAGTCAATGGAGTATCAAAAATTTACGTCACTAGAGACTCTTGATTCTTAGGCAAATTATGCAAAACAGACAGGGCATTGGCTTTTAAGGTCTCATAATCTGAACAAAACAAATGTACCTCAGAATACTGAAGGGCTGAGTTAACACAGCTAAGATTTGAGCTTTGTGCCTAGAAAACAGCTATACATGTCCATCCTAATGGTTTGGTCCCTAGAGCCATCTCTTCCAGCAGTAACTACTGCAATAGTGCTGGTCTTTGGGTAAATAGTCTACAAAAACATGTATGGTATGATGAAACATGGTTTATGCAAGTACACGGACACATTAAAAGTTTAAGATCCTGACTCTGGTCTCACTTACACCTGCAGGAACTCCAGAGAAATCAAGGGTGTTAGCTGTCATAGCTTTTGAATGCCTCTTCTCTGGAGTGTTTTCTTAGGTGGAACCTCTGGGTCTTCACTGCTCTGCAGCTTTGTAATTGCTCTCTTCCTCTGCAGGACAGAGCAGCTTAGCTAGGAAGGGTGATAGATGGATCCTTTCAAAATAACAGAAATTAGTAGGTTCATATATTTCTCTCCCATGAGATTTCCAGCCTATTTTTACAGGCCCATGAGATCTGCACACCACTTCAGAGAAGCAACTGAAATTTTGGAGACATATTTGAACAACCCAACCTCTGAACCTTTTGAGGTTTGTTATTCCTTAATGCGTGATCTCATTTTCAGTTAAGTTATGGTTACTGCTGCTAGACTGCAGTTTCCTTATATTTTATCATGGCCTCTAGGAAAGAAGATTCTCTCAATGATTTCTGAACAGATTAATCCAGTTGAAAGAGCAGAAGTGGAAAAATTAGCAGTGTGGAGAGCAGCACTGCTGAATTTGAGATGTTGTAGATATGTTGGGTCAGATCCTCAGCTGATTCCAATGCCTTTATTTATTGATTCCAGTTTAGTTATGTTGTGTTACACCCACTTTGGCTCAGGAGATGTACGTACTATGTACTCATATCAGAACTTGAGGTCCAAATGGCTCTGAGCTTGGGGGAAATTTGTTCCACTTCCAAACTTCATCTAATATGTGAATCAAACCCAAGATCCACACCCCAACTCTGAAGAAGTCTGTATCTAGATCTTAACTCAGAGGCTTAGGTTCCCCACTGATACTGCTATCTTCTGCTTTACAAATGCACCCTTTTTCCCCTTTCAGCTGATTAATGTATAGGGTTTCATTAATATCAGCCCTTTGTAATGACTCACTTATTCAGCTGAAATGGAGTATGAAAAAATAAGCCAAGAGGATACTCTAAAAGTACTGGACTCAAATTATGTCTATTAGCCATTGGTTCTCATTTGGGCCAATGTAGAGCCACATTTGGGCAGGGAAGCGATTAGAAAGATTTTGCCTAAAATGGAGCAATCCCTTAGAAGCAGAGCTATAAGGATTATATTCAGTTTCTATGCAGAAGGAACAAGTATAGATGAGACTTCATGGGCCCTCTGCTTTCCCTTGTATATCTGAGAAAGAGCCAACTGACCCGGCAACAGTGGTAGAGTATCTATTTTCTTCTTGAAGGCAGAACTCTTTGGGGAATCCTAAAGGTATACAATGTGTAATTGAACACAAGCATTTCCCCAAGTATTTTTCTTATAACTCCTGAATTCCGACTGAAATCACATCATTACTCCATGCATGGCAGAAGCCACTCTATATTCTTACCAAATCCCGCTCAGAGTGCCAATCAAAATGCATTCACGCTGTGTCTGAGAGTACAGTACCTCTGTCTAATTAAATGGGTAACTTAGGAGAAACATGTTCCTGCAAAATGGGAGCACTGCGTTTTCAGCAGATGTCACTGTATTTCTCTGTGGAGCAAACACTCTGATGTGTGTTCAGACTATTAAGCTACCTGTGTAAGGAAGAAAATAGAGACAAAAATCTGCTTACTACAGCAGTGTTCCACTCCTGCAGTAGCTGTTAGGCTGAAGATCTTGTTGTGTCCTCTGAAATGCATGTCACCTTCCAGTTCTCTTGTTTGTACACTGTTGCCGTAACACAAAACTTCAATGAGCACTCATGCAGCAACTTCAAGTCTGATGTCTTAGTTTCCCCTTACTGATCATCATAAAATGTACATAGAGACTAGCAGTCAAAGCTGGTCAGTGATTTAGAGAAGTATCCCTTTCTTAAATTCAGCTTTGTTAAATTAATATTATAATATGTATGTTTTATAGTTAGAACAAGCGTGTTAGGGTATGTCATCACTGCAGAGTTAACCCAGGCTCCTATTCGGCTGTTGCCCCAACAACCCTCCCATAAACACACACACAAAACACTCTCACCGAAGTTTGTTGGTGCTTTAAACCTGGGCTAACTGGCCCAGATGGGAGTATAGGCTAGAGTCCAGGTGTTGCATTCACCTGGGCTGGTAACCTGCCAGCCTTGCAACGAGGATACATGCTAAATCACTCAAGTGCTGATAGTCTTCCAATGTCGTCTCACAATTCCCCCCATATACCCAGGAGGACAGACAAGTTCTCCCACAATTTTCTGGGAAAGAAATTTGCTTGTTCAACCTATTACAGCAGAAAGAAACATGGGATATGCCCCCAGAAGTCCTAGCAACACACGTGGGTGAGTGTAAAGCCAGTGAAGATTCAGTAATTTGAGCGTGGCTTTGAAATCTGGCTGCGGACACCCAGAATAGGGTAATCTGGGGGTTTAGACATAGGTGCTGATCTCCTGGGTTAATTCTGCAGAGAATACACACCCTTAACTATTAAAGCAGACAGGTAGGAGTGAGGATGTGGGCTCTGTTCCCATTGCTTCATAGCAGTGTTATGAGGTTTAATCAACTAATGTCTGCAAAGCACTTTTAATCCTCTTCTTGGACCTACTAGGCAATATGTAACTGAGAACTGATGTTTTTTTTAACAATTGATTTTTAAAGTCATTAATGTATTACTGCTCTTTATGTAATTGATCGTTAAGACTTTAAAATTTGATCTTGCAGTCCTTACTCAGACAACTCTCCCATGGAGATCAATACAGAACTGGGCCCAGGCAGTCCAACTCATCATTCTTCACATTTGATTAGCACTGCAGAGAGGTGAAAAAACTTACCCTTAAAGGGGTTCCTTTCTCTTCCCATTTAGGATAATTATGAAAGTCATCATTAAAATCTATTTATATTTCACACTCTATTGATCTCTCACTGCATAGCCAATCATTTAAAGCATTCTGGCAAATATATTAAAGACTTCATAACCGAGCAGTGTATATAGAAAACAGAGGGTGACAAGACTTTGTTCTGAATATTTAAAACCCTATTTCAAAGGAAGCTTTTTTCAATACTTGTGTTTTATTGCTTTCAAAGCATCCAGCCTTGGACATTCCATAGTCAGTTGTTATTAACATAGGACCAGATCACTTCTTCTGCCTTTGTAGACATCAAGGATGAAAACCCAGCAAATCCCTATTTGGAGCACCTGGAATGGAGACATTCTGCCTCATTTGTATCATTCCTCCCTGACATCCAGGGAAGATGTGGTCACCCAACCTCCATCATTCTTGTTAGCCAGAAAGTTTGTTTTTCTTCTCCAAATTCCTTGATGCCAGTACCTTCAATTTGGGAAGGGACCTAGTTATTATATGTCACCCAGGAAAACTTATACAGAAATAAAATTCTAGTATTCATAATACAGATCCCCCTTCTTTGTGGCTTCAGAGAGACCAAGATGCAAGAGAACTGGTACAGTTCTGCTAATCAAGGGTCATGAGTTGTGTACTTAATTGCTAACTAACTGTTCTCATATTTGGCTGTAGAATTGAGGTTTGACATTTGTTACTTTGTTTGACTAGTATTTCTGGAGGATCTCTTCACAAGAGCATTGATTTGGAGCAGGGAAGGGTTAGGGAAGAAACGGGATCAGGGCAGATCTATCATCTATTGGTATTATCAGCTACAGAGAAACTCTGCTTTTGTTCCACACCCTGTGGTGGAGGATTCCTTTCCTACAGACACGAGATTAAAAAAATAACAACACTATTTAAAGCAAAGTTAACTCAATTGAGTTAGCTTAATTTGATTACTAATTAATTAATTTGAAACTCCCATTAACACCCGTCGTTCAGTAGCACAAATTGGAGGGTCCTGGGAAGGTGTGAATGCGCCCTCACCCAAGAGTTCTTCACTTGTTTGAAGTTCTATAGGCCATGGAGCTGGGGGACAATGGTCCAACCACCTTTAAGCAGTGGTCCCACACTAAATCAGGTTCTGTACTAAACTATCTTGCAACACATCTGCAATTTGTCCCATCCACCCCTCCATACAGATGGAGGGGATGCCAGGCAAAACTTCAATGAGTTGTGTTTCAAGCTGGCACATGGGGAGTCCATTCCTGTACAGCAGAGCACAGGAAAGTCCTCGGAGAATTTGATTTCTGGTGGCATCAGCTCACGCACTATATGGGTAAAAGAAAGTGGAGGTGCACCAGCTGAGTGAGGCCTAGAATCCCTGTGGGAGGAGCAAGGGGATCAGAATACACCTCAATGTCTCTGCTGTGGGGGTGGGGGCCAGAATTTGCTCCTTCCCAAGCAATACCTGAATTGGCACCACTTCATCATCTATAATATGACCAGCTAATATGATCATTAGTATTAATCTGAGCCTAACTTGGGTATTAAGGATTGTTTCCAATTGTATCATATCATCATAGGACTATAAGGGACCTTGAGAGATCATCTACTCCAATCCCCTTCACTCATGGCACGGCTAAGTATTATCTAGACAATCCCTGACTAGTGATTGTCTAACCTGCTCTTAAAAATCTGTAATAATGGAAGTTCCACAACCTCCCTGGGAAATTTATTCCAGTGTTTAACTACCCTGACAGTTAGGAAGTTTTTTCTTAATGTCAAACGTAAACCACCCTTGCAGCAATTTAAGCCTGTTGTTTCTTGTCCTATCCTCAGAGCCTAAGGAGAATATTTTTCTCCCGCCTCCTTGTAACAACCTTTTATGTTCTTGAAAGCTGTCATCATGTCCCCCCTCTAGACTAAACAAACCCATTTTTTCAATCTTTCCTCATAGGTCATGTTTTCTAGACCTTCAATCAATTTTGTAGCTTTTCTCTGGACTTTCTCCAATTTGTCCACATCTTTTCTAAAATGTGGTGCCCAGAACTGGACACAATTCTCCAGATGAGGCCTAATAAGCATAGAGTAGACCAGAAGAATTACTTCTCTCATCTTGCTTACAACACTCCTCCTAATACATCCCAGAAGGATGTTTGCTTTTTCTTCAACAGTGTTACACTGTTGACTCATGTTTAGCTTGTGACCCACTATGACCCCCAGATCCCTTTCCAGAGTACTCCTTCCTAAGCAGTCATTTCCCATTTTGTATGTGTGCAACTGATTGTTCCTTCCTAAGTGGAGTACTTTGCATTTGTCCTTATTGAATTTCATCCTATTTACTTCAGACCATTTCTCCATTTTTACCAGATCATTTTGAATTATAATCCTATCCTCCAAAGCACTTGCAACCCCTCCCAGGTTGGTATCATCCACAAACTTTATAAGTTTGTTTATAACTTTAGAACTCTATGCCATTAGAATATTATCATTTTAATTTGATTGAGCTAGCTCAGCTGTTTCATCGTGTAGGCAGAGCCTCAGGAGCTCGTGGGACCCAAAACACATAGCTAAAACAGTTGCAGAGTGATATTCATGTCAATCATTATGTTGACTAACACTCTTGGAACCTGAACATACATAAGATTCATTGTAGCACATGCCGTATTCACAATGAAAAATGAAATCAGCTATTCAGCTCGGTCAGAGCTTGCAACCTTGAAGAAAAGTTCACTGTAGCTACATTTGTATCTATAAAAACTAATTACCAGAGAGGTTGTTCAAGTAGTTTCATAATGGAAAATGGAAAAACTATCCAGATATCTTACATAACCCATTTCAGCTGTATATCTTTTAAGCAAGTACAAAATATTCAAACAAACAAATGCTCAAATGGCTGACCTTTCAAGAAATTAGGCTCGCCTTTCCTTCTCTGCTTTCCCTTCAAGTGACTATCTTTCTGATGCAATGAAAACTGATAATCTGAAATCAGAAGGAAGATGTTTAAGAGCTCTGAGAATAAATTCAATTTCCGGACTGGCTTTAAGGGTCAAGATATTTCTCAGAAGACTCTTAAAACCCTGATCCCAGATAGTGATATTCAATGAAAATCATCATGAAATAGAAAATGCTGTAGATTTTTATGGAAGATTAATATCCTTCATTCGTGGACCAAAATGCAAGATATTAATAACTAAACTGTCTTGAGACTGTGCAGGTATTGAAAATCACAAGACTGTATACTGGATCACCCCTGCTGTTTAATTTGACTAGGACACAATATATTGGTTCCTTTGATTTACAAAATTAGCTCTTTGAACAGCTTTCAGCTTTCACAATAAACTTTATTGCCTCATAATAGGCTATTAAGCCTGTGGACTCTGTACAAGCATCCAAGGATCTTCTGTTGAGTCATCTGGTCAGTTGTTAAAGCCCTATATAGAAAAAAATAGAGTGATTTCTGATGATTCATACTGACAGGTGGATCTTATTGATAGTGCTTGTTGGGA
Organism: Mauremys reevesii; assembly: GCF_016161935.1. Classification (NCBI taxonomy): domain Eukaryota; kingdom Metazoa; phylum Chordata; order Testudines; family Geoemydidae; genus Mauremys; species Mauremys reevesii. The sequence goes on along the minus strand of NC_052626.1, from coordinate 84,821,987 downwards.
ATTTTTCATTTTTCCATGGGAAAATTTCAATTTTCTCTTAGGAAAATTTAAACAAAATATTTTGGGGGGGTTAGCGCATGATGCACCATAGCCATAGATTCTTCTGACTCCTACCTACCCTCAACAAGCTGGGAGAAAGTGGTGCATTATGGGAGATGTAGTCTAACTAGAGAACCCAAACCATAGATGAGAATGGGAGCATATGGCACCCAAACTACAACTTCAATGAGGCCGCAGCCTCATTGTGAATTGAAATATTTCATTTTTGTCCAAAATATTTGAATTTTCAATATTTTTCCAAAAAAGTCAAAATCTTCCACGACGGAGGGGTGAAAAATGCATTTTCCAGCCAGTTCTATGTATTATAAAGTTAGGAGCCATATGAAAATTTGGATCTGAAAATGGGTTTGGAGAGGGTATCTGTTGGAAATTCAACTTGTGCATTCATGTATATATGCTTACACTAGGTATCTACAAATACTAGCACTAACACTATTAATAAGATAACTCCTGTGATGGTGAGTTTTAGAATCACACCTTAGTCCCTACAATGGGATTTGTGGCTGCAAATTCTAGAGTTTCCATGTGCAGGTGTTTATTATTTTCAATAGTCTAAGAGAGCATCAGAATTTGCACAGAACAAATCTGAATGCATATATTTAAGTGTGCAAATTTGTGTACATGCACGAGGGGGCTGATCTTTGCTAATTTGCCCCATAATGTAACAAGTGGAAATAATAAATACATACAGATTACACATGGTATTTCCATCAGTGTCATGCCAGGTATTTGCCACATATGTCGCTGTACATCAGGCAGGAAAGGCAATCTGAATTTAGGAAAAACAGAGCAAAACTAAGATTAAACTGTCTATCAGGAAGTTTAGACTTGAAATTAGATGACGGTTTCTAACCATCAGAGGAGTGAAGTTCTGGAACAGCCTTCCAAGGGGAGTAGTGGGAGCAAAAGACATATCTGGCTTCAAGATTAAGCTTGATAAATTTATGGATGGGATGGTATAATGGGATAGCTTAATTTTGGCAATTAATTCGTCTTTGACTACTAGCAGTAAATATGCCTAATGGCTTGTGATGGGATGTTAGATGGGGTGGGATCTGATTTACTACAGAGAATTCTTTCCTCGGTGTCTGGCTGGTGAGTCTTGCCCACATGTTCAGGGTTTAGCTAATTGCCATATTTGGGGTCGGGAAGGAATTTTCCTCCAGGGCAGATTGGCAGAAGCCCTGGGGGTTTTTTGCCTTCCTCTGCAGCGTGGGGCACGGGTCACCTGCTGGCAGGTTCTCTGCACCTTGAAGTCTTTAAACCATGATTTGAGGACTTCAGTGGCTCATACACAGGTTTGATGCAGGAGTGGGTGGGTGGGTGGGTGCATTGTGCAGGAGGTCAGACTAGATGATCATAATGGTCCCTTCTGACCTTAAAATCTATGATTCTATGAAAGAACTGGGGTCCAGCACCAAGAGTCTGAAGGGTAATAAATACAAAAGCAGGATCAGCAGGAGAAAACATAGACAAAAAATAGACATTGTGACAAAAGACAAGAACCTCAGGCACAGAACTAGGGCCTGGTCTACACTAGGAGTTTATGTTGAATTTAGCAGCGTTAATTCGATTTAACCGTGCAACCGTCCACACCAGGAAGCTAATTAGTTCGACCTAGAGGGCTCTTTAGTTCGAATTCGGTACTCCACCCCGACGAGGGGAGTAGCGCTAAATTCGACATGGCTATGTTGAGTTAGCCTATGTGTGGATGGAAATTGACCTTAGTAGCTCCGGGAGCTATCCCACAGTGCACCACTGTGTTGACGCTCTGGACAGCAGTCCAAGCTCAGATGTTCTGATCAGCCATACAGGAAAAGCCCCGGGAAAATTTGAATTCCTTTTCCTGTCTGGCCATTTTGAATCTCAATTCCTGGTTGGACATCGGGGCGAGCTCAGCAGCACTGGCAGCGATGCAGAGCTCTCCAGCAGAGGAGTCCATGCAATCTCAGAGTAGAAAGAGGGCCCCAGCATGGACTGACTGGGAAGTCTTGGATCTGATCGCTGTGTGGGGCGATGAGTCTGTGCTTTCGGAGCTGCGCTCCAAAAAACAGAATGCAAAGACCTACGAGAAGGTCTCCAAAGCCATGGCACTCAGAGGATACAGCCGGGATGCAACGCAGTGCCGCGTGAAAATCAAGGACCTGAGACAAGGCTACCAAAAAATCAAAGCGGCAAACGGACACTCCAGAGCCCAGCCCCAGACATGCCGCTTCTACGAGGCACTGCATGCCATTCTCGGTGGGTCTGCCACCACTGCCCCACCAGTGACCGTGGACTCTAAGGATGGGATAGTGTCGACGGGCAGTTTCTCGGCGATGTTCGCGGATGGGGAAGATGAGGAAGGGTTTGTGGAGGACGAGGCAGGCGACAGCGCTTACAATACTGCTTTCCCCGACAGCCAGGATCTCTTCATCAGCCTCACAGAGATCCTCTACCATCCCTCCCCGGCCGTTAACCCGGACTCTGAATCAGGGGAAGAATCAGTCGGTAAGTGCTATAAACATGTAAACATTTATTTTTTAAAAAACAGGAATAAAAACTATATGAAAAGAAGGTCAATACATATAGGGATAGAACAGAAATCCTCTTGGGAGAGTTCCACGAAGCTCTCGTAGAGGTACTCGAAAAGCCTCCGCAGGAGGTTCCTGGGGAGAGGTGCCTTATTGGGTGCTCCGTGGAAGCACACTCTTCCACGCCAGGCCATCCTGAGGTACAATGGGAGCATTGCCTCGACGAGCATGGCAGCATAGGGCCCTGGTCTGTGCAGGGATTCACGCAGCATGCGCTCTCTGTCTCTCTTAGTGACTCGCCTCAGGGTGATCTCGCTCGGCGACTGCTGCATCTAATTAGGGGAATTACTGTAACGTTACTATTGTGAATGCTTGACTTTTCCTTTGCATAACAATGACCGTCGTTTAACAGCCACGTGGTGAAGGCTGCAGAGGGAAAGCATACAGGGATCTTTCCCGGGGACAGCCGCGAGGGGCTGGAATAGGGTCAGACTTTATGCTTTCCAGATTGCCTGCAGCAGGAGGGCACTGCTATCCATTAACTGTTAAGCAGCCTAAAGTTTACGGCTTACCAGGCCTGGCTGCTACACAGATTCTGCTGTCCTGCCCCGCTTGTCTGATCTCCAGTTCAAGACCCCAGGCAATGAAAGCGAATGCCGAAAATTCGAACTTGTCCTGAGAGCACATGAGATAGGTGCCATGTATGGTCTTGTTCACAGAAACAGACTAGACTGTGTTCAGTGTTCGCAAACATGTATCTTTGCAAGGAAATCACTTCCTTTTTCCCATCACACAGCTGCGGCTGTTTCCCGAACTGCCCCGGCATCCCCCTCACAGAGGCTGGCGCAGATTAGGCGGCGAAAGAAAAAGACTCGGGACGAGATGTTTGCTGAACTGATGGCCTGCTCCAGAGCCGAGGCGGCCCAGCAGAGCCAGTGGAGGGAGACCCTCTCTCAGCAGCAGCGCTCACACAGCGAACGGGAGGACAGGTGGCGGCAGGAAGACCAGCAGGCGACTCAAACGCTGCTTGGACTAATGAGGGAGCAAACGGACACGCTCCAGCGCCTTGTGGATGCTCTGCAGGACCGCAGGCAGGAGCAGAGAGCCCCCCTGAACTGTATCTGCAACCGCCCTCCCCCGCCACAAAGTCCTGTCCCCCCCTCACCCAAAATCACAAGAAGGAGGGGTGCTAGGGGCCGTGAAAACTGTCACTCCACACCAGCAGAGCGCTCATGTAACAAACAGCTCTCATTCCCTAAAGTATGAGAATTGCTTCCCTTCCTGGCTCACCCAATCCAAAATCCCAGTTTCATCCCCCAACTGTGTAGTTGAGTATTAAAAATAGTTTGCTGTTCATTACTGTTTCCGTCATGTTTCTTTGCAGAAGATTTTTTGTGAAGGGGAGATAGGGGTTTGTTAATTGCATAGGACAGCCACCATTACCAGGGTACAGACATGGGGGCAGGATCAACAGCAGGTCACACACAGAGTGCAGTCACTAGGCACCCGGGTCACTGTGGGAGGTGTCTGATGCCCCAGGTCAGTCTGGGAGGTGTATGCTGCCCCAGGGTCCGAGCGCCTGGCATCCACAAATGGCAAGGCAGGCTTCCCTTACCATGCTCTTCCACCCTAGCCATGAACCTCTCCGATGCCCTGAGCCCCAGCCAGAGCCATCATCCCCCTACACCTACTCACCCTTCCCACACACCCCTCACCCCTTCCTGCAAACCCACCCCTTCCTGCACACCCTCCTGTAACCGTCCTCCCCCCAGAGACCGCTGTAGGAGCAGGAGCCTGTCAGTCCTCGAGTGTAGAAGCAGTCTGTACATCACTGCACACCGTACCCACCACAGTCTGCGTCCCTGTTTGAACCCTTTAACGCGAATTCGTTAGTAAAGAAAACTTTGTTAATTAAAAATGTTCCAATAACTTTATTTTTAAACGTCTGTTGGAAGGGGGGAAACCTGGTGAACGGGGTATGTAACCGCTGAAAAAAGTCAATAGTAACTGAAACAGGGGCAGGTTCAGCTTCTCTGTAAAGAGACTGGACAGTCATTGGTTACCCTGCTCTCTGAGGAACCTAGCTTTCAAAGCCTCCCGGATGCACAGCGCTTCCCGCTGGGCTCTTCTAATGGCACGGGTGTCTGGCTGAGCGTAATCAGCAGCCAGGCGATTTGCCTCAACCTCCCATCCCGCCATAAAGGTCTCCCCCTTGCTCTCACAGAGATTGTGGAGCACACAGCAAGCTGCAATAACAATGGGGATATTGGTTTCGCTGAGATCCGAGCGAGTCAGTAAGCTCCTCCATCTCCCCTTGAGACGTCCGAAAGCACACTCCACCACCATTCTGCACTTGCTCAGCCGGTAGTTGAAGAGCTCCTTGTCACTGTCCAGGGCGCCTGTATAGGGCTTCATGAGCCAGGGCATTAGCGGGTAGGCTGGGTCCCCGAGGATCACTGTAGGCATCTCCACATCCCCAACAGTTATTTTGTGGTCCGGGAAGAAACTACCTTCCTGCAGGCGTCTAAACAGACAAGAGTTCCTGAAAACACGCGCGTCATGAACCTTGCCCGGCCACCCGACGTAGATGTTGGTAAAATGTCCCCTATGGTCCACCAGTGCTTGCAGCACCATTGAAAAGTAACCCTTTCGGTTAATATACTGGCTGGCCTGGTGGGCCGGTCCCAGGATAGGGATGTGAGTGCCATCTATAGCCCCACCGCAGTTTGGGAATCCCATCGCGGCGAAGCCATCTATGACGACCTGGACGTTTCCCAGGGTCACTACCTTTGAGAGCAGTAGGTCAACGATTGCGTGGGCTACTTGCATCACAGCAACCCCCACGGTAGATTTGCCCATGCCAAAGTGGTTCGCTACTGACCGGTAGCTGTCTGGCGTTGCAAGTTTCCAGAGGGCTATGGCCACTCGCTTCTGCACACTCAGGGCTGCTCGCATCCAGGTGTCCTGGCGCTTCAGGGCAGGGGATAGCAAGTCACACAGTTCAAGGAAAGTGCCCTTACGCATCCTGAAGTTTCGCAGCCACTGTGATTCATCCCAGACTTGCAGCACTATGCGGTCCCACCAGTCCGTGCTTGTTTCCCGGGCCCAGAATCGCCATCCCATAGCATGAACGTGACCCATTGCCACCATGATCTCTGCGGCGCGGGGTCCCATGCTTTGTGAGAGGTTTGTGCCACTCTGACACTTCATGTCCTCACCGCGCTGCCGGAGCCTCCTCGCCCGATTTCTCAGCAGCTGACTGTGGAAGAGGTGGACGATAAGGTGCGAGGAGTTGACAACGGCCATAAGTGCAGCGATGATTGCAGAGGGCTCCATGCTCGCAGTGCTGTGGCGTCCGCGCTGTCACTGACCAGAAAAGTGCGCTAACAGATTTCCCGCCGGCGCTTTCAGGGACGGAGGGCGGGAGTGACGGTTGAATGACGACAGTTACCCAAAACCACCCTCAACACATTTTTCCCCCAGCAGGCATTGGGGGCTCTACCCAGCATTCCAATGGGAAGCGGGGACTGCGGGAACTGTGGGATAGCTGCCCAGAATGCACTGCTTCCAATGTCGACGCTTGCCCCGTTAGTGTGGACTCACAAAGTCGAATTAGTGTCCTTAGTGTGGATACACAAATTCGACTTCATAAGGGTCAATCCACAAATTCGACCTAAGTTAAATCGAACTACTCTTGTAGTGTAGACATACCCTAGGAGAGACAGTGACTTAGGCCCCGGTGATGTATTGGATCTACTAGCAGCCACAAACAGATATTAGAGTCAATACCAACGAGAAAAAGAAAATACAGTGAATGATAAACTAGTTTGGTGGCTTCTAGGTACCAACACACAAGGAGAAGGAATCATTCTGGAAAGAAATCCACAGCATGGAGATTTGGCAGAGTATTTTTTAATGTATAATTTTGGAGTTTGTTGTTCTGTCATAAGTAAATAAATATTTAAGAATAATTGAAGGCAAATATATACTGTATACAATATTTATTTTCTTTATGGCCCAAATTTTCATCTGATAACCTTTTCTGTCAGCACAATTTATGATTCAGCTAGGTAGTAGGAAGTGCAGAAACTCAGGCTGTGTCTACACTACCGCAGTAAGTCGACCTACGCTACGCAACTCCAGCTACGTGAATAACGTAGCTGGAGTCGATGTACCTGAGGTCGAGTTACCGCTGGGGTCTGCACCGCGGGGGGTTGATGGGAGAAAATCTCTTGTCGAGTTACCTTACTCTTCTCATTGGAGGTAGAGTACAGGGGTTGACTGAAGAGCGATCTGCAGTCGGTTTGGCAGGTCTTTACTAGACCTGCTAAATCGACCACCAGTGGATCGATCTCAGAGCATTGATCCTGGCTGTAGTGTAGACTTGCCCTCAGATTTGCACCTGCAATTCAGACATAGGTGCCAATCTAGTGGTACAAACTACTCCTGCCAAAGGGATGCCACCCTTTTGAAAAATTGGCATCTATGTTGCTTGCATAGAAGTACCTATCAGATCATAGGAATGTGAAACAACATTCCTATTATTATATTTTATTTTATATACATAGGGTCAAGTCATTTTGAAAACAGTGAATGAATGAGTGAATGAATGAATTCCATTAACATGTGTCAACTGGTATGTTGTGAAAATATGGAAGGGGAGAGAAACTGTATAGGATTAATTTATCTCTCTATCTCTCTCTCTCTCGTTATTCCTGTGTGATCCTGTAGTCTGGTTTCTCCAAAAAATATATTCTAGCAAACTCACTAATATCAATAACTCTTATATGTGGCCTACCTTTATTATAGCCTTCCCATGACTCCATTGTTGTCATTTGTTATATTTTATTTTTTGCTAGAGTGCTGTGTTGATTTATATATTTGAATTTGATTTTTAATGTGCACTTTCCACAGAGTTTAGGCACATGTAAAAACAATTTTAAACATACATGCAAAATTATAGAGACATTGAAAATAAGGTTATATGCTCCCACTCAACTCATAATTCCACCCCATTCCTCTCTTTAACACAAAGGAAAACAACCCTCTCAATTTAATCTACCCTCCTCATTGTGAATTGAAATATTTCATTTTTGTCCAAAATATTTGGATTTTCAATATTTCATTTTTGGCAGATAGTACATGAGAAGTGTCCTGCAAGCCCTACAATCAGCTTCAGTTAGCACACTGAAGTTTCCACAACAAAGCAGTGCCACCATTTGTCCAAATTAGGGCCTGATTTTCAGAGCTGCTAAGCACCAGTAACTCCAGATGAAGCCAGTTGGAGCTGCAGGTGCTCAGAACCTCTGGAAATCAGATCTGTATTGTATAAAAGAAGTCCAAGATTAGAGACATAAAGAAACACTTTCAGTTAAAGTACAAGATTTCTTCTTTCATCAAGAACATTTTTCAATCCCTTTAAATTGCTGTGTGGTGTAATATGTTATAATACATAATTCCCTCAATTTTATCTGGTTTCCAGATCCCTTAGGGCAGTGGTCCTCAACCTTTCCAGACTACTGTTCAGAAGTCTGATTTGTCTTGCATACCCCCAAGTTTCACCTCAGTTAAAATCTACTTGCTTACAAAATCAGGCTTAAAAATACAAAAGTATCACAGCACAATATTACTGAAAGATTGCTTACTTTCTCATTTTTACCATATCATTTATAAAATAAATCAATTGGAATACATATATTCTACTTACATTTCAGTGTGTAGTATATAGTGCAGTATAAACAAGTCATTGTCTGTATGAAATTTTTGTTTGTACTGACTTCGCTAGTGCTTTTTAGGTAGCCTGTTGTACAACTAGGCAAATATCTAGATGAGCTGATGTACGCCCTGGAAGATCTGCAAACCCCTAGAGATCTGCAAACCCTGGTTGAGAATCACTGCCTTAAGGAGTGGCTTTGCTGTTTATCTCTTTGGTTGATTTTTATCAATTGATTTTCCAAATCCAGTCCAAACTGGCAGAGGCCAAAAGTCATTTTCATTGATAGCCATCTATCTTCACAATTAGCACTAACTGATGTTCTTATTTGCAGAAACCAAAGATTGCATGGGTCTTGGTAACCAAGCACCCTCTTCACTTCCAGGTGTAGTATGGTTTGAGGTTGTGCTAGATTAGGAGACATCTGTACTGTTGATGGTCATGTCAGATCTTTTCAATTTAGCGAGGACTTCATTCTGCTAAATTGTCAAATTAGCACCATTCAGCATAAAATATGGAAATATTTTGCTAATTTGTGTCGATTTAGCCAAAATATTTTGGTTAAAAAAATAAAAATGTTTAATTTTGACATTTTCAAAGCTAAATGTTTCAACTTTTTGGTTCAAAATTTATTTTGTTTTATTATAAAAAAAAAATCCAAAGCATTTAAAAAATGCTTGAAGTCAAAACAAAACACTTCATTTCAGGTAAAAAATAAAGTTATTCTTGACCCTAAATGTTTTGTTCTGTTTTGTTTTTTACTTTTTGATTCTTAGAAATTAAAAAAACAAACAAACAAACAATTTTATATTTGGGAACTGCCACTTAACCAAAAAGTCTGTTATTAACCTAGCTCCAATGTAGGCCTTGGTTTCTCTGTGGAGGCTGCTGAAAAAGATGTCCATTAGTATCAAACAAAACTGCTTTGTTTTGTGATGTGAACATCTATGGAAAAAATTTCAAGCTGAGAGTCCTAAAGTTCAGCCCCTAAATCAGTGGTGAGCAAACTTTTTGGCCTGAGGGCCGCATTGGGTTTCGTAAATTGTATGGCAAGTCAGTTAGGGGAGGGGGTCATGGCCCGGCCCCTGCCTCCTATCTGCCCCTCCAAGTACTCCTTCCCCATCCAAACCCCCTGTTCCCTGATGCCCCCTCTCAGACCCCTGCCCCATCCACATACCCCCGCTCCTGTCCCCTGACCGCCCCCGGATCTCTGCTGCCCATCCAACCCCTCCTCTCATTCCTGATGCCGCCCCCCGGGAACCCTGCCCCATCCAACCACCCCATCTCCCAGTCCCCAGACAGCCCCAGGAACCCTGCCCCATTCAACCCACTTTTCCCCCCAACCACCCCGACCCCTATCCACACCTCCGCCCTCTGACCACCACTCCGATCTCCCCTGCCCTCTATCCAAAACCCCTGCTCCCTGCCCCCTTACCATGCTGCCTGGAGCACTGGTGGCTGGCGGTGCTACAGCCGCACTGCCCAGCTGGAGCTGGGCCATGCCGCTGCTGCCACCACACAGCACAGCACAGCACTGCGCTGCCCCAGGAGCTCACAGCCCCACCGCCCAGAGCATTGCACCGGCAGAGGAGAAAGTGAGCTGAGGCTGCGGGGGGAGGGGAGACAGCAGAGGAGGGGCCAATGGTGAGCCTCCCAGGCCAGGATCTCGAGGTCCGGGCAGGACGGTCCCGTGGGTTGGATGTGGCCCACGGGCTGTAGTTTGCTCACCTCTGCCCTAAATCCATATTTAGACCTTTCATTGACCTTTGGTCTGATTTTTGAGGTGCTGAAGCCCCTGAGTTCCTCTTGAATATAGCGGGAGGTCTGGGCTCAGTACCTCAAAAAATCAGACCACCAACTTGAAAAAATTGACTTTATAGGCTACGAAAGCTGTTGGTCATTACTAATTTGGTGAGGAGTTGAACTAGTGATCCACAGGAGACATGAAAGGCCCCATCATGGCTACTGTGATGTTGCCAATAATTGCAGAAGTGAACTGATGGCCTGATCCTTCAATATCCGGAGCACCTGAGACAGATGCTGATCACTCTCAAGGAGTCGAGAGCACTCAGCATTTTACTAGATCAGTCCCTAATTGCTGGTATATACTTACCTAATGATTCTCTTACTTGCTCATAATCCTCCTGTTGTTGTACTTCGCTTATACAACTGCCTGTTTTTGTGTTTTTGTGTTTGTTTGTTTGTTTGTATGATCAGTGCCTGATGCCTTCTGCCATCTCCTTCTGAGATGGCCTTCCTTTCTCTCAGTTCCTTGCTCTTTCCCTTTGCTTGGTTGGCTCTGCCTCCTGCTGCCACTAGCCAGCTTAGCTAACTAGTAATATTATATCTGCAGTACAATTCTGTCCTCTTTCATGACTCAAGTGCTTAGCTTGTCTATCTCTGATACATGAGATTGGCTTTACTGTGCCAACTTACATCCTTCTCAGATCTTTCTTCCAAATACTAAATCTGCCTATGAGAGTTTGGAATCTAAATCAGTTTAGACCACAACTTCCTTTCATCCTCTTCAGTTCCCTGTGGCTTTTGTAAGGGGAAGAAAATGTTTGTATTATACTTAGAGCAAGGAAATTGAATAAGGAGACCTGGAATCTATTCCTGGCTCTGCCACTGACTCACTTTTGTGACTTTGGGCAACTTAATTAACTGTCCACTCGTTTTAGGTAACCTCAATTTCTGGGCATTCTTATTTGCACACCTGTATGCAACTAAAATAATTGGACACTTGAAAATGTAGGATTTAGCTTCTCTATACCTCAGCTCCTGATTTAGAAAATAAAGTCACTTCAGTAACTCAGGCAGAGGTCAGGGTCCTATTACAGGAGTAGGAAGGTGAGGTTCTGTGGCCTGCAATGTACAGGAGGTCAGACTAGATTATGATGGTCTCTTCAGGCCTTAAAGTCTAAGAGGCTATGAGTTAGTAGTACTGCTTATCCCTCTTTCAGGAAAAATGTGAAGCTAAATTCATTAATGTTTAATGAGCTTTAAGAGTCTTGGAAAGAAAGTTCTAAAGACGTTTGCAGTATTAATTAATAATAAGTATATGATTATAAAAACTGCATACACAACTATATTAAAAGAACATTATTATGATTGCAAAGTCAAGCACTAAAACATTAGGAAATGCCAGAATTGAGGTTGCACTGGCAACATTAAATTTGCCTGCCCCCTTGTGCATATGCATTAGGATACAGTCTTTAATTACATGATCACATATATTTTCCACGGGACTCCTGCATCATTCAAATCCACAGATGAACAGCTATTTCATATTTTGTTTTATCTTCATTGTTCAGTGTGGGGCTCCATGCCTTATGTACTGCATTCAGTTCAAACCCTGCTGTAAATACAGAATTATTAACTTCCTCATTGGATTATCTGTGTTGCTCCCTAATGTAGCATCTGGGTGCTTTGCAAGCATGAACTAGGCTTCCTAACACCCCTCTGGGTGGAGTTGCATGTATGGAGCACATCAGGAGCTTCACAATCTGCACTAGCTTCCAGTAAGTTTCCAGGTGGAAACCAAGGTGTTAGTTTTAAGCCATAAATCTCTAAATAATTTGGGACCTGGCAACCTGACAGATCACTTCTCTCCCCGTAATATACTGCCACAGTTGAGATCAGCAGAGATACTTGAGCTGCAACTCTCTCAATATAAATGAGAGAGAGCAGCTGGCCGGGTGTTCTCTGTGAGGATCTTCAGTTTTGGAAATCATTCCCCCACCACATGATCCAGATTTGTTAAACTTTTGGGTGTGTTGCAAAGACCATCCCCTTCCCTCCTCTTTCTTAAGGCCATTGAAGAGGATGGTGGGCTGTGGTGGATATATTTATGGGCTGTCATTACTTCATTTTGTTATTTTAATGTATGACCATTAAACACTGAACATCGGTGAGGCACTGTTAGCTGTATTTTAGAAATGTGCAGAAAGAAATAAAATAAATACTGCTAATCTTGCAAATATTCATTCCAATTGTTTTTTGGGGGATTTTTTATATTGTTTTGACTATGTTTGCTGTCCTTTTGTGTTTGCTTTTTGTATATATTCTAGCAAGTATGTTTACAGGCAGGAATATTTGCTGAAACAGGGAATTGTAAGCAAATATTGCACAATATTTGTAGAAAACACTTTTCTAACTCATGCTTTCACTGGAAACCTAATTGTGAGAGTTCCACTCATCCCATAATAGAACAGAAAAGTATGGTACCATGTGGTTCACAAATCCAGTCAAAGAGCTTGAAGACTGATTCTCAAGTATTTGTAACTCATTGTATATGAAGAAGTTATAGACAAAGAATTATTCTCTGAAATTATTCAACCATTTTTAATTTGGCAAAAATCAAGAGACTCCCAATCTGTTCATAGCCAGGTAACAAACACACAAAAAAGGATGGCAGTCCTTGAATATATTTTTCTTTGGATATTATTTTCCCAGCTCTATTTAAAGTCCTCACTCCTTACGCCTTTTCTTCATGTAAAAGATTACCAGGGCTGCTGTAATTTTGTAAAATATATTCACATATATTTGAATACTTTATTTTAATATTTTTCATAACTAAGAATGGAGAAACTAGATTTGGAAGAAATAATAATAAAACAGTCCTAAGCTTTGTCTAAAACTTGCAATGAAATGAACTTGTCACTGGCCCTCAGGCAGAGATGAGCCTATATGTCACAATGCAGCCCTTAGTCATCATCAATGCCAAATTAACTGGTCTAATTTATTGAAATGCCATATAGCACAAAAAAATGTTGGATGAGGGGGAAGAAGTGAATAAATGCATGCTTTGTATCTTTCATCTTGATGTACAGTAAAGTAACTGAGCTAACATAATGTCAGCTGTACGCTGGCTCTCAAGATAAACTTGACATATAACAGTGACAGCTCTGTGACTGTCCTTGGATGAACTTGGGAGTTAATGTTTTCTTCCTCTATGCTCATGCAGACTTGACCTCTGTGCTTATGACTGTGCAAGGTTGTTTATTTCCTCATACACTTTCTACTACAAGGTTATTTTATAAGGAAAATAGAATTAAAGTAAAATTTTGTCGTAGAACTTTTTCATTATGATGGGATTACTCATGACTCTTTGATTAGCTCTTGTGGCTCAAGGTGGGGGTTACAGGCTGATCTGAGTGAAGCAGACACTCTACACTATCATGCTAGCATATTGTGTATTTCCACTTAAAACAGTTCATGCATGATCATCATCAGGGTAGCTCCTGCTGTCAGGGCCACCAGAGGCTGAGATGAGGAATTCTGTGCCAGCCACAGAACAAGACCTGTTGCAGTATAACTCCTGTTATAAAGAGTATGCTTTTCAATATTTAATGCACTCAACTCTAAGACTGGGTAAATCCTAGTGTTCCTGTGTTCCAGTGAGTGGGGCCTGTTTATTAAAAGTAATCAAGATGTTACCCACATGCCGTGAGAAAATTTTGGACCCCAGTCACCTTAAATCGATCTATCTTAATCCAGGGCATCATGTGTAATGTGATTATATATGGCTGCACAAATGACTAAATCATTTAATTGTATTTCCAGTCACCATAAAATGCTGTTGTATTTTGTTCTTGAGTGACTCCAGCCAGTCTTTTACCATCCTTGCATCATCCCTTTCATCTATTTCTTTTGTTCTATATTTTGCTTCAGGGAAGAGCACAGTAAATGTCCTCAGTAGAGCTGGTCAGGAATTTTCTGGCAATGTTTTTTGTTATAAAATTCCAATTTGTCAAAACTATTCATAATTTAAGGTTGATTTCTGATTAAGCTCTTGACTTGAAAAAAAGTTGGGAAATATTTTGAAATTGTCAAAATGTATAATTTTGACCTTTCTGAAACAAAAACAGGTTTTTTCATTTGAAATGACTTTTCATTTAGAAAGTTAAATTAAATAGGTATAAAAGGTTAAAAAAGAAAAGGTTGAAATAAAAATAAAGTGTTTTGACAATTTCAAAATTACACATTTTGATTGACCTGAACTGAAGTTTGTTTTGGTTTTTCAGTTCACTATTATTTTTAAATGCCAATATTAATTTGAATTCTCAATAATATTGGAGGGACAGGAAAGCTGTTTGCCACCTGGCTCTATTCCTAATCTTGTTCCCATGCTCCTGCCCTTGAAGGGACAAAGAAGATCTTTCAAAACTAAGCATTGAGGACAGAGCAATCACCAGTTTATATGGAATTGCTCTGAGCAGGTCAACATGAATTTTTTGTTTGGCTCGTGGGGAGGGGAGACATGCAAAACATTCTAAGGCATGATTAAAATTGATTGAAACAGGAGGGACAGCTCAGAATAGCAGCCAAGAAGGAGGGGAGATGTGTGAGAGTACAGCTTACTTCAACCAGGCAGAAGAGGGGGAGATCCCCTTTTCTTTGAGCATAGAGGAGGTGGGAACTGTGCTACCTCTTCTCTGTCTAGCTCTAACTCCTGCTTCTGCATCACTTGACTTTGTCACAGGGGAGAATGCATGGTCCACTGGAGGAATGGAGGAGCAGGGGCAGCTAGTGACAAAAAAGGTCATAGTGTTTAAAAAGAGAAAAATACAAGGCACCTTTTGCCAGCTGCATTCTTTACACAGTCAGGCTGTTCTATAACCCTGAGTTGTTTATTTTCTCTGACTTCTCTTACCTTTTTCTCTCAGTAAATCCTTCACCATACATAATTCTTATAGGTGCTAAATATGGCAGCCTCTTGTATTACATTATAATGCAAAAAGCAATTTGCTTTATCACAATATTGTTCTCTTCTTTTATGTGATGGGTGATAATAACTTGTTGTTTTTGGTCACCAGTGTAGCCTGATTTGGGGAGGGTTAGTAGGGACAGTGGAATTTATCCACTCAATTTAGTTTTATTAAATAATTAATTTTCTAATTAATTAATGATGTTAATAATAATTAATAGATATTAAAATATGGGTATGGCTTGCCAATATGTGTGATCAGAAGATAAAGTTCGTCTTGAATCAGGCTTCACAGAATTTAATACAAGGAGATTGGGGTATATGACAGGAAATTACACTGAGACAAAGTTTAGTCAAACAAGACCTTTTTATTTAAAATCAATAAAACAAGAAGTAAATGTAAAATGTTAAAAGCAGTTTGATTACAAAGTTACAAAATATCACAGTTCTTTAAGAGATATGATATGATATTACACAGTTCTAAATGCACTCTGCAGCAAAGAGGGTGTTGTTCACACCTATTGATAGAGGAAGTTATAAAGAAACTGGTTATGAGTGAAACCCTCTTTTTAACCTAAATGCTCTAGCAGAAATAAGAATCTGTTCATACTCACAACTTTGAAAAGAATTAATACTACGACTTAGTATTGACAGCTTTCGTAGGAGAAAGAGGCTTCGAAGCAGTTTGAGACGACAAGGAAACAGAGAGATGTATCGCCTGCCTAATGGTGGATTGTCACACCTTTTATAGGGAGAAATCCTTCCTCCTATGCCCAAATTTGTCTTTCCCCCATGGAAAGGTGAGGGTACCTGTTTTCATTGGCTGACCTTTTGTGTGCGTACTAATGACAGCTATGTAGTAGCTTGCGGGTGTACATGTTACATTTGTGGACAAAAATACCCTCCTTTTTACCCTAACTAGGTAAAAGGTTAGCAAACATTCAAAAAGTCCCTAGACATTTGAGTAGGTTTGTCTCCTATTATTACTTTTCTGAGTAAGGGTCTTAAAGGTTGCTGTCAGCATCATAGAGGAAATAGGCCAGGATGTCTGGCCTAGAAGCTTCTAGGTATCTTGCATTACAGCTTATTATAAATTTCTATTAATCTATGCAGCCTACACACTTTATCAAAAAGACATTTTATACAGACCAACAGATTAATCCTCAGGGCTACACCAGAAATAATTTTATAACAAGTTGGGTATTTAAAATAAATATGCCATACAATCTTTTTTTATCTGTGGGTCTTTAGGGAAACCAAAAAAATATTTGGATAAACTGGTAGGGAAAGGAGTTGGATGATTTTAAAGGACGCAAGCCAGCTAATATGACCCCTTTAAAACTATCTGATGTGAAATGCCAGACAGCATCCTGTTTGCCAAACTACCAGACTACAGAATGCAGTCCCTGGCCCTGGAAAGCATCAGTGGTTCTTCACCACACTCCAAATTTTCAGGAACCCATAGCACAGTGATAATTATTGTACGGCCCCGTATGATGTAGCCAATTTTTGTTTATTCGGAGTTTTGGTTGTATAAGATCATACGGTGCAAAATATATGACTTTACCAATTTTAAAGAAATTAACACGTGCACTGGGGTCTCTTCATAAAGAACAGTGACAGACAGCACTTCATTACCAGTTGTTCAAGATGAATATTTTATATCTTGTAGTGCCTATGGCATACTGCAGGGAGAACAGAGGTTTAAAAAGCCCGCTCCTAAGCAACCAGAGAAGCTAGCAAACAGGAGCAGCTAACAGGGGAGTTTTGCAAGGGGGGGTCCCGATGAAGAAGGAGCAACTACATGACCCTTGGAGCGAGTTTGTTGCTTTAGTGTGTGTATTCATGTTTGCGGTGTGTTTGTTGCTTGACTGAAGTATATTGTATTGTCTGTTTGTTTGGGGGATCATGTGCTAAGCCTAGCAGCCTGCTAGGCAGGGGCAGCTCTAGGTATTTTGCCGCCCCAAGCACGGCAGGCAGGCTGCCTTCAGCAGCTTGCCTGCGGGAGGTCCCCGGTCCCGTGGATTCGGCAGCATGCTAGGTAAGAGATTGAAGTCCAGGACCTCCATGGTAGCATTCTCTGAAATGCTTCCAGTTCTACTCATAGGGCCAGTTAGACAAGCAGAACTGCAGGGTCTCAATGTGTGGATAAGATGATGTTATAGAGAGAAGGAGTTTAGATTTATTAGAAACTGGGGAAACTTTTGGGAAATGGGGAGCCTATACAGGAAGGATGGCCTCCACCTAAACCAAAATGGAACCAGATTGCTGGCACATAAAATTAAGAAAGTTATAGAGCAGTTTTTAAATGAAGGGCTAGGAGAAAGCCAACAGATGCAGAGGAGCATGTGGTTCAGACAGAGACATTGCTTAGCGGAAGATCTATTAATGGGGATTCTCTTTATCCTAATAAGGAGGAGAGGATGGAAAATGATAAAATACAGGTAGGATCTGATGAGGAAAAAGTCAAATGAAAAAGAGTCCCATTCAATTACATCACATAATGGCAGACAGCTAAAAAGTGACAATTTTTTAAGGCTTATATACAGATGCCAGGAGTCTAAATGGTAAAATGGATGAACTTGAGTGCCTCATATTAAATGAGGATATTGGTATGATAGGCATCACAGAAACTTGGTGGAATGAGGATAATCTATGTGATACAGTTATAACCTGGGTACAAGATATATCGGAAGAACAAAATAGATCATACTGGTGGGGGAATGGCATTATATGTGAAAGAAAGCATAGAGTCAAATGAAGTAAAAATCTTAAATGAACAAAACAGTATCATAGAATCTCTATGGATAGTAATTCTGTGCTTAAATAATATGATTATAGCAGTAGGGATATACTACCGACCACCTGTCCAAGATGGTGATAGTGACTGAAATGATCAGGTTGATTAGAGAAACTATAAAAATAAAAAAAAACCTCAATAATAATGGAGGATTTCAACTATCTCCAGATTGACTAGGTACATGTCACCTCAGGAAGGGATGCAGAGATAAACTTTCTTGACACCTTATATGGCTGCTTCTTGGAGTAGCTAGGCCTGGGTCCCACAGGACGAGAGGCAATTCTTGATTTAGTCCTAAGTGGAGCACAGGATCTGGTCCAAGAGGTGAATATAACCGAACCTCTTGGTAATATAACCATAACATAATAAAATTTAACATTCCTGGGGGAAGGGGACACCAAATCAGCCCACCATGGTAGCATTTAATTTCAGAAAGAAGAACTATACAAAAATGAAGAAGTTATTTAAACAGAAATTAAAAGGTACGATGCCAAAAGTGAAATCCTTGCAAGTTGGATGGAAATTTTTTAAAGACACCATAATAGAGGCTCAATTGAAATGTATATTCCAAATTAAAAAACCTAGTAAGAGGACCAAAAAAGTGCCACCAAGGCTAAACATCAAAGTAAAAGAAGCAGTTAGAGGCAAAAAGGCATCCTTTAAAAAGTAGAAGTTAAATCCTATTGAGGAAAATAGAAAGGAGCATAAACTCTGGAAAATTAAATGTAAAAATATAACTAGGAAGGACCAAAAAAAAATGAATAACAGACAGCTAAAGACTCAAAAAGTAACAGCAAAAAAAATAAAATAAAAAAATAAAAAAAAACATTAGAAGCAGGAAGGTTGCTAAACAACCAATGGGGCCACTGGATGGTTGAGATGCTAAAGAAGAACTCAAGGGAGATAGGGCCATTCTGGAGAAACTAAATTAATTCTTTGCATTGATCTTCATGGCTGAGGATCTGAGGGAGATTCCCAAAAATGAGCCAGTCTTTTTAGGTGACAAATCTGAGGAAATGTCCCAGATAGAGGTGTCATTAGAGGAAGTTTTGGAACAAATTGATAAATTAAAAAGTAACAAGTCACCCGGTCCAGATGATATTCACCCAAGAGTTCTGAAGGAGCACAAATGTGAAATTGCATAACTACTAAGAGTGGTATGCAAACTAGCATTTCAATCAGCTTCTGTGCCAGATGGCTGGAGAATAGCCAATGTGATGCCAATTTTTAACAAAAGGCGCCAGAGGCAATCCTGGCAATTAGAAGCCAGTAAGCCTAACTTCAGTACTACGCAAATGGTTGAAACTATAGTAAAGGACAGAATTATCAGACACATAGATCAACATGATTTGTTGGGGAAGAGTCAACATGGTTTTTTTTAAGGGAAATCATGCTTCACCAATCTACTAGAATTCTTTGAAGAGGTCAACAAGCATGTGAACAACAGGGATCCAGTCGATATAGTGTACTTAGATTTTCAGAAAATCTTTGATAAGGTCCCTCACCAAAGGTTCTTAAGCAAAGTAAGCGGTTACGGGATAAGAGGGAAGGTCCTTTCATGGATCAGTAACTGGTTAAAAGACAGGAAACAAAGGGTAACACTAAATGGTCAGTTTTCAAAACAGAGAGCGGTAAATAGTGGTGTCCCCCAGGGATCTGTACTGGGACAAGTACTGTTCAGCATATTCATAAATGATCTGGAAAAAGGGGCTAACAGTGAAGTGGCAAAATTTGCAGACAATACAAAGCTACTAAAGATAGCTAAGTCCAAAGCAGACTACAAAGAGTTACAAAGAGATCTCACTTAACTGGGTGACTGTACAACAAAATGGCAGATGAAGTTCAGTGTTGATAAATGCACATTAATGCACATTGGAAAACATAATCCCAACTATACATATAAAAGAATGGGATCTAAATTAGTTGTTACTACTCAAGAAAAAGATCTTGGAGTCATTGTGCATAATTCTCTGAAAACATTCATTCAGTGTGCAGTGGTAGTC
Organism: Mauremys reevesii; assembly: GCF_016161935.1. Classification (NCBI taxonomy): domain Eukaryota; kingdom Metazoa; phylum Chordata; order Testudines; family Geoemydidae; genus Mauremys; species Mauremys reevesii. Next base: position 84,802,189 of record NC_052626.1, on the reverse strand, counting down.
AAAAAAGCTAATAGAATGTTGGGAATCATTAGGAAAGGGATAGATAATAAGAAAAAATTATCATATTGCCTCTATATAAAACCATGGTACACCCACATCTTGAATACAGCATGCAGATCTGGTCGTCAAAAAATCTCAAAAAATATATATTGGGATTGGAAAAGGTACAGAAGAGGGAAACACAAATTATTAGGCATCCATATGAAAAGAGATTAATAAGACAGAGATTTTTCAGTCTGGAAAGAGACAACTAAGTGAGATCTATAAAATCATGACTGGTGTGGAAAAAGTAAATAAGGAAGTGTTATTTAATCCTTCTAATAACACAAGAACTAGGGGTCATCCAATGAAATTAATAGGCAACAAGTTTAAAATGAACAAAAGGAAGTATTTCTTCATACAGCTCACAATCAACCTGTGGAACTCGTTTCCAGAGCATGTTGTGAAGGCCAAAGACTATAATGGGGTTCAAAAAAGAACTAGATAAGTTCATGGATAGGTCCATCAGTGACTATTACCTAGGATGTGCAAGGATGCAAAACCATGCTCTGAAGTGTCCCTAGACTCTGTTTGCCAGAAATTGGGAATGGGCCACAGGAGATGGATTACCTATTCTGTTCATTGTACTTGATTACCTGTTCTGTTCATTCCTTCTGAAGCACCTGATATTGGCCACTGTCAGAAGACAGGATACTGGGCTAGATGGACTATTGGTCTGATGCAGTATGGCTATTCTTATACATATTGATGATATATTGATATTTTAACATTTGCTATACAAATTAATGAATTCCTGTAGCAAACACCCAGAAGGAATGGGGTGATTTTTTACTCAGTATCTTCCCCAATTTGCTGTCTTCCCAGGGCTATGCATTACCAATAACAAATGGAATCAGTGCTGCTTTCTCATTAACATGTATTAGCTGTAGCAAAAGAAGCCTTATGGTTCATTAGGGTCAGTTCAGCAGAACCTTGATCTCTTCAGATAATGTGGTTTTTTTTTTAAATTGTAGTGAATTAGGGTATCTAAAAAAAATCAAGTTGTTTAATAGTCACTTTTAATTTCTGATAAGTGGTAAAAGAGAGTCAACCAATTCCAAACTGCCAATACCACTTTAGTGCCCATCTCTGAAAAATAGCACCACGTCAAGACCATATATCACATCTGTGAGTTACCTTCTCGAATAGTGCAATTTAGAATTGCATTAAGTCCAATGTCTGTGATACTGCTGGTCCCAATGAGATTTCTGATTTCTGGGGTTGCAGTACACAGTAATATTTTTGTTGTTATCAATTATTCTTGTTATATTTTAGTACAGTAATTTGTGTAAAGGGACTACTCACACTTTTCTCACAGGAGGCAGGCTGGGAACATCCTGCTTTATTCAACTGAATTGCAACAGAAGAGGGAAAAGCTCCCTCATACAAAACAGGAAGTAAGGGATCAGTGAAGCATAATACTCATAGTACTCTGGGTCACCCAGTTAACCCTATCATGGTCATTTTACTATTGTAATAGTAATACTACAAGTTCAAGGGTTCATTGCACTAGGCTGCACATAAACATAGCAGGACAGGCCCTCAAATAGCTTACAGACTAAATGGGCCAAATAGACACAGGGTGCAGGGTGATATGCCTTTCCCTACATCACACAGCAGATCAGTGGTAGCTGGGAATAGAATCCACATCACCTGAATCATTGTCCAGTGTTCTACTTAAAAATCCCTTTGAGGACAGCTTGGCGGGGGAAACATTCTTAACACTGCTCTCCTTTATCCCTGAATGGTCAGACTTGTAGTTACAGGAGCCTTGATTTGCATTGATTTATAAATTAATAATATTTAGTCAGCAAGAACAATGTTTAGACTTATAAAAACATAAGAATGTCCATACTGGGTCAGATCAGTGGTCCATCTAGCCCAATATCCTGTCTTCCTATCGTCCATGAACTTATCTAATTCTTTTTTAACTCAGTTAAACTTTTGCCCTTCATGACATCCTCTGCTAACAAGTTCCACTGGTTGACTATGTGCTATGTCTGCTCATCCAGGGACAAAAACTGAAGCAAGCATGCCCGCTTATACCAATCAGTTGTCAAGCTACCTATGAAAAGAGAATCAATGACACAGTCAAACAAAGCAGTTTGGCATAGCTTTACTCTCAGCTTGATTGATTGTTTTATAGACTGCTTACGGCTAATGAAGATTTTTTTAATCATAGATGTTACTATTTAATGTGATGCCTTTGTTCAGTATATCTGATTCTCCATATTCTAGAGACTTCTTTTATTCCGCTAAACATTTTCAAAGCTCATTGGCACATTGCTGTAGATATAATTACAATTTCAGTTGGCACAGCATTTTGCTGTTGATTGCAGGGTAGAAAATGGTTCCCTTTGGTGCCTTTCTCTCTCATGTGGAGCACAGAACCTAACTGCTGTGACCACTTATGTGACAAATTTGGCAGATACAAGACCCCAGATGGAACACTTTCAAATTTGTGTTTCCAGCAGTAGCATCTGGGTCTTTGATTGGCTTCCTGGCTGGATCCTTATAAAATCTCTTTAGTATCTTCACCACATTTTCCAGTTATGGCAGCTGCAGAGCAACCTGTAGAATTGGGTCAACATTAGATTATAGATGGGTCTTCTTGACATACATTGTAAATGTCATCAATAGGGAAGAATTTGTTCATTGTTGTTATAACTCTACTTTAAAAAAAAAGACTATGTACAATGTTCTTATAGTGTCATATTGACCAAGAAGTTGGTTTGCTCCTATATCCCCACAAATGCTGGCCCACTCTGTTGGGAAAGGATTATGTACTAAGTAGCTAAAGCAGTGGACTGAGAGCCAAGACTCTTGGGTTCTATTTCCAGTTCTGCCTTTGCATTACACAGAGTTAATATTTATAATGTGCACTGAGATCCTCAGATGAAAGGCACTAGGGAAGTGCAAGGATTTTATTATTATGTGCATGCACTTACTATAGAAATGCTAAACTGTAGGGCTAAAATGCCTTATTTACTTTGTGTGCTTAGACTTCTTTCTGCCTGCCATAAGCTTGTTTAAAAGTTTCTGTATATTCTTATTGGAAATAATAGGATATTTCAGGGGAACAGCTTTAGGACCATATCAGTTTCATTAAAGTTTGTGGCAAATGTCCCTATTGTTATAAAATGGACCAGGATTTAGTCATTAGGGCATGCATTCTATAATGGACTGCATGTAAAGCAGTAAAATTTTCTTTGCTACAACATACATTTATGTTCGTCATGTTGAAATTCTTGACTGTATCTCTAAAAGATTTTGCTTTTACAAAATATGACCCAGATTACATGTACTTTACATGTAATTCAGAAAAAAAAATCTGTAAACAAGTTGACATTTGTTTTAAAAGTCTCTCTCTCCTTCCTTCTCCTTACTTTGAATTCCTTACTATTTATTTTTGCAGTTCAATGCCATTTTGTGGTGGAACTGTATTCCAGTCAACCTGGCCATTAATACAGTATGTGGCTTTAAGTAGAGATAAAGACAATTAAGTAGCTCTTGCTTCCTCACATCACATGATGAAAGTATAATTCAGTGGGGGCAGTGGCAGCTTGTAATTTATGAGTTCTTTTCCAAAGTCTTGTCTATCTAGACAATTATATGTTTGAGGTTGAAGTGTCTTTCAGGACAAGTGGTTCCACACTGAGTCTGTGTTCATGTAACCTGAAGATTGCAGATGGCTTATCACAATATATTTTCTAGTGCTTTGTCTAGTCACCTTTCTGAAGATGTGTTCCTATCTGTGATTCTTTACCATTGGCACATGATAATTTTAAAAGTCTCAAGTGACAGAGCTTCTACCATCTAATTTGGGGGACTATTTCACATGTCATTGTTGTGAAGTTTTTCCTATTTAGCCTATTTTTAATTTTCTTAATTTCATCCTCATTACTCTGGTCACCACGTTAAATAATTCCTCTCCTTCCTTCTTGTTAACACACTCTCAAAAAGTTGTAGACATGCTACCCAGGTTATACATATAGTGTTTGCCCAGTGTAATGATGCATTTGGTCCACATACAATATACAGTCCTTACATTTGCTTCAACAGCTACAGTTTTTTATTGAATCTCTCTAAGTTTGGTTGGCTTTTTTTATCATTTACAAAATAAGGAAATATAAAGTAGCAAAATCATTTTTAAATCAAGGCAATTTGTAATCAAATCTCTCACTCCAGACTAGAATGAGGAATGTATATTTATAGAACTTGGAGACTTGTGGGCAATCATACACACTGCCCTGGTACGATGAACAGACATGCAGAGATAACAAAAACATGAAATTTACTTCTGTCCATTATGAAGGGGGAAAAAAAAGGCCCACAAAAATTACCTCATGTAAGTAATAAAAGCATTATCCAGACAGTAATGCTGAGCAAATCACTAATCAGTTCACAATCCTTTGTTTTCAGTATTAAACATCAAAATCAGTGACTGTCTGATACATGGGATAATTTCAACAAGATTTCTATAGTAAGCTTGATTTGAAGTCTTAATGTATTCTTTCTTAACTTTATGTAGTTCAGTTATCATCCATGCTTTGCCTTCCTGGTGTTCTATAGCTAGAGAAGTTTCTGAAATACTAGGATTTGAAAGAAACAGCAATTTTCTTGACATCAGGTTTACTTCAAACTCTTCTTCCTCTCAATCCTCCCTCCTCCCACCCCAAGCTATAAAATAAAACAGTTTTATTGGCTGGCAATATGGAATTGGGTGAACTTGTTATAAAAAAAATGAACCAATGAGAGGCATCCTAGGTGGTAACATATACTGTGCTCTTAAAATAATGGAGAACATATTGTGCTGACATTGGAAGTTAATTCATTATTTAATATTTCAACCTAATGAAATATAGTCAGAAAGTCAGATACTGGTGTCATTTATAGTTATATAAATCCAGAGAAACTTCACAGAGGCTACAGGAGTTACTCCACATTTACATCAGTATAACTGATTAGAGTCTGGCCCTGTATCTAATCCAGCTTTGCTTTACTTCTTCCATAAATGTTTGACATTTTGTCCATGTCAGTGAATAACTGGTTATTAAATATTATGCATGCCTTGTGAGGCACAACTGGGTCAATGCTCCAACATGGTATTAAAGGCCACTGTTCTGCTGGAGGTTCTATCATGCAGCTAAGATTTAAACTGAAGTTCTCTCCCAGGTTTGTACTCATTAAAGATCCCATGGCACGGTTTGCCAGAGTAATGTGTTAGGACCAGTTTCTTGGATAAAGTGAACTTTGCTTAATTACATTTTACCTTCTTAAATTCCTTCCTTTGTGTCAGTTAGTCAAGGTATTTTTCACTTTCTGTCCTAAGCTACTGTGTAATGCTGTTTTGTGCTGTTAAACAGCTGCTGAGTTCCACCCCAGTGGTGACTGCAATTCACCGGTAGTGAAGTTGATTGCTGTGTGCCTGATTTATGAAGCACTTTGGGATCCTTTGGGATGAATATAAATGCAAGATATTTAAACAAATCACCAAGGACTTCACAGCAGTCACTATACTGCACAACATGGCAATAGGGAACTTCACAAAGGCAGAGGTGATAGAACTCAGATTCTTCTTCTCCTGAATTACAGGCTTCTGGCACCTGAACTAAAGTCACTGTTAAAAGCATAGGGCCTATAATATACAATTGAGTCATTCTCATCCTGTCCCTCAGAGGTCAGTGGTACACACTACACTAGCTAATTCTACAATGACATAGATCATATTCTAGATGAGGAGGTAGTGTACACATTTATCCATTCTCACATGGAAGGAGGCTATGAAAATTCTTTGTCAATGCCCCTGTCCCCTTAAACAATGTCAGTGCCTTCCACAGGTGCCCCACAGTAAGTGCTCTTGTCATTTCTTGGGAAGGGGGTTTGAGTAGCTGGAGTTAGGGCTGGAAAGGTGTTGTGTTCAATGATCACTCACACTATGGCCATTAAAAACAAGAGCTTCACAGAGCCCTGACCAGATGCTCTTTCATGATTGGGACATGGGCAGTCAGGCTGAGTCAGGTATCAGGAGGTCAGAGTCCAAGCCAGAGACAGGCCAGTGGGCTAACCAAGAGTCAGGAGTCAGTCAGGGGCAGGTTACCGGGAGGTCAGAGTCTGAGACAGGCCAGAGAGCAAACTGAGAGTCTGGCTTCTGGAGGCAGGCAGTTAGGTTCTTACATTGGCAGATCAAGTGCCAGCTCAGGCCTCACTGAACACTTACAAATGTATAACTGGTAACTTGTCTTGCTTACCTGTGTGTTAGCATTATCAAAATAGAGGTTAGAGTTATAAGAATGTGTTTAGACTTTATGGAACGCTTGTAAGATGCTGCATAATCCTTCTTATAATATCTGCATCACATGTATAAGATTGTTTAAATGTTTGATCTGTAACTATAAAAATCTTTGTTAAGACTGTAAATTCCCAGCAGTCAGGGGAGAAACATTACCAAGTGTGAACTATTAGTTTACCCCAAGATGTGTTGTCTCCTGCCCATTAGGAAGGGCTATTGAATCCAAATAAAGCCTTTGTCGATTGCTCCCTGTAGCAGGGTGCTGCTGCAAGGGCACCTAATTAGCCCCTGCTCAGCCAGCCCCAATCAGGGGAAATAGATTGGGGCTGGGGAGAAGTCTGTTGCCTGGCCTCTGGAACTGGCTGCACCTGTGGGCCTGCCAGTTGAAGAGCCATAAAGGCTGGCTGGCAGCCAGAGCAAAGGGGAATGGCCAGGGAAAGGGCAGCCTCCAGGCTGGGTTAGACTCCCTGTAAAAGAGGAGACAGTAAGACCTGTAAGGCTCTGTAAATAGTATCACTGGTGGTGGGAACTTTGTGTGAATAAAAGCCACGGGTGCTGCATTAAGAAAAGGCTCACAGTGTTTTACTGGAACAGTAAAGAGCTCGGCGGGGGTGAGGACAGGACCCGGGTACACTCCCCCAGCCCAACCATGAAGAGTTACATGTTGGTGCCATCAGCTTGGATTCTGGGGAGAGGGGGAATAAAAATCCCGGGCAAGGGGAAACTGGATCTTTTATGCTGTCTGGACTCTGAGGGTCAAAGATTCCTAAACGTAAGCAACTGATTCCCAATGCTGCTTGGCATGGAGCAGCCCTATATGACATAAAGAGATGCTTATTATAGAAGTTTATATTACCTTTTAAAATCTAAGAGTACGTCTATACTACCCGCCAGATCGGTGGGTAGTGTTCGATGTACCGGGATTCGATTTATCACATCTTGTCTGGATGCAATAAATTGATCCCCAAATCGATGCCTGTACTCCACCTCGGCAGGAGGAGTAAGCATAGTCGACGGGGGAGCCACGGCGGTCGACTCGCTGCCATGAGGACAGCCAGGTAAGTCGAACTAAGATACTTTGACTTCAGCTATGCAAATAGCGTAGTTGAAGTTGCGTATCTTAGTTCGAATCCCCCAGCTAGTGTAGCCCAGGCCTAAGACTGTAACTCATTTGTGTGTGTATGTTTCCTGTTTTAACCTTGTAAATAACTCTCTCATTTCTTTGTTAATAAACCTTTAGTTATTTTATTATAGGGCTGGTTATAAGCATTGTCTTTGTTTTGAGATCTGAGTACAATTGACTTGGGTAAGGGTCTAGTAATTTGGACTGGGAGGAACCTTAATATTGTTCAGATTTTTGTGTAAAGTGATCATCTATTACATAGTCCAGCTTGCCTGCATGGCAAGATAGACTGGAATTCCCGACTGGAATGCCTGAGGAGACTGGCTGTGACTCTATGGTAGCATTGTTATAATGCTTTAGAGGTCACACTTGTTACTGGGTTGATGAAATCTAATTATAGAACCTACAATCAGTTTGGGATTTCTGCCTTTCTTTGTGACAGTCTGCCCTGAGATTGTCACTCATGGTTTTGAGCCATTCCAGCCAGTGTGACATAGGTTAGCAGGAGATCAGGGTCAGGCACAGGGCCAGTGCAAGGAAGTTTCACGCCCTAGGTGAAACTTCCACCTTGCACCTCCCACCCAGCTAACCCCACCCCCCGCACAGCAGCTAACTCAGCCCCCCACCCGGGGAGCCCCGCAGCAGCTATCCCCACCACGACAGCTAATCCCTCTCCCCGTTCCCCACGGCAACTACCCCACCCAGGAGACTCCCCCTGTCCCCCCACAACAGCTAATCCCGCCTGGGAGACTTCCTCCCCGCCATGGCAGCTAACCCTGCCTGGGAGACTTCCCCTCTCTCCCCTCTGCAGCCACGGCAGCTAACCCTGCCTGGGTAGCCTGCCCCAGCTCACCTCAGCTCCGCCTCCTCCACTGAGCACGCCAGCGCTGCTCTAATTCTCCTCCCTGCCCAGGCTTGCGGCACTGATTGGAGGAGACTTAGAGCTGGGCTGTGTGCTCAGCGGAGGAGGCAGAGTGGAGGTAAGCTGGGGTGGGGAGCTGTTCCCCTGTGTGCTCCCCCCCATTACTGCAGGCAGCCCTCCCTGCGCGCCCCCCACGCAGCTCACCTCCACTCTATCTCCTCGCCTGAGAGGACTTTTAGGCGCCCCCATGCACTAGGCGCCCTAGGCGGCTGCCTAGTTTGCCTAAATGGTTGCACCGTCCCTGGTCAGGCAGCAATCAGATAGTGAAGTCGAGGACAAACCAGGGTCAGAAGCTGGAGTCTAAGGTCTATCACAAGCAGGGTCTGGAGCAGAGATGAGCAGGCAGTCTGTGTTGTTACTCAGGCCTGGTCTACACTAAGAGGGGGGTCGAACTAAGGTACTCAAGTTCAGCTACGCAAATAGCGTAGCTGAACTCGAAGTACCTTAGTTCGAAGTACTCACCCGTCCAGACACCGCGGGATCGAAGTCCGCGGCTCCCCCGTCGACTCCGCCACCGCCGTTCGCGGTGGTGGAGTTCCGGAGTCAACGGGAGCGCGTTCGGAGTTCAATATATCGCGTCTAGATTAGATGCGATATATCGAACTCCGAGAAGTCGAACGCTAGCCGCCGACCCGGACGGTAAGTATAGACGTACCCTCAGACAGCTCCCCTTCATGGCTTCCTCATTTAAATATTTGTATGGGTCAATCAGTAGGCTGTACAGGGCTGCCACTCAGTTCCTACTGGGCTGTATGTCCTGCTGACCCCAGCCAGGGTCCTCCCATGGGAACCTAGCCTAAGCCTCTTGTGACGATGCAGTGGCATCAGCAACACAGAACTCCTGTAGGCCCAGGTTCCAACCCTGCAGGTTCTAATATTCTAATACTTACAAAGATAAGCCCTTAAAGACACAGACACTAATACCATGGTCTGCCACAGCCCCATCCCCTGCTCGTCAGTTGGGTTTTCCATATGGAAGGGAGGTAATACATCTCAGAGTGGTTACAACTGTCACTTGGTGCTTATCACTGACTGTTGCAGCTTCCCAGCTCCAAAACGTGAACAGCCACACCCAGTCCCTTGAAGGAGGTTTATTTCTTAAACAGAGGTTATCAATCAACCAAAGAGAAAATAATCTTAACTCAGTCCTTGACCCGAGGTTTCAAGGCCACCCTTCCCAGGGGTCTCTGGCACTCCAACTCCTTCCAGCCCCAGTCAGCTCTGCTCCCCTCCTGGAGCAGCAGCCACAAGACCACTCACTCCAGTGACCCCCCACAGGTCCTTGCTCCACCCCAGTGTGGATTTCCATACCCAGATCTCAGCCTGTCTCAGTATTTCCTTCCCCCAGCTGCCTACTAGCAACCCTTTTATAGTCCCTGGTGTAGCTGGATTGGGCTCAACTCCTGTCCAAGGGAACTGGGCTTAGTCTATCCACAGAAGGGTGACCAGACAGCAAGTGTGAAAAATTGAGAGAGGGGGTGGCGGGTAATGGGAGCCTATATAAGAAAAAGACCCACAAATCAGGACTGTCCCATAAAATCAGGACATCTGGTCACCCTAATCCATAGGGACCAGCTACTCTGTGACAGTGTCCTACGTGAGTGCTACCAAGCCATTGTAGGGGGACTGGGCCAATAGCAGCACAGCTGTGCTGCCTGGGGTGAAGGGCAGTCGAAAGGCAGATGTGACTGCAAGGAGATTGCTTTGCTACATACCCTTGAGATCTGCAGTATACACTTCAGACTGTATACACTTCTCCTCCTATTACTGTCCCATTGGTTGTCTGATTTATATAAAGCTTTATATACATAATCAATACAAGTAATTCTATCTATTGGTTCAAGGATGGTAGTCCATCTTCTTGTAATAAAGAAGAAATATTGTTGTTGGCTACTTCTGTGTTAAGTCTTCTGATGTGTAGTCTGCTTTATCTCCCCATTCATAATAGGGTAGCAGCAGGAAAACTCCATTAGTTGAATCTCCTGCTTTAGCTCATTCTCTGGGGTTTTCTTTGTGTGAGGGGAAAATGACTATATTTTTTATTGTCATCAGCATCATCTCTTTTTATTATTATGTACAGTATAGTAGCACCTATGAGCATCAGTAAATATCATGGCCTTATTGTACAAGTTGCTGTGCAAACACACTGTGATATACCCAGGGTACAAACTGGACTGATGAACAGGTGTATTCCCTCAATTCTCCAATCTGGGGTGCCTTTTACACTGCTTTGCTGTGAGAGCTACGACTCCTGGTCCCCCCCCCCACACACACACTTTCAGTTATAGTGTATGAATGCTACAGCCAGCCACCCTTGAATTACACTGCAAAGTGACACCAGCAAACTCCCAGTCTCAGACATTCCCTAGAAATGTTCATCTTGTACTGCTCAGTTCTCTCCTGGACAATACATGCTCATATACCGTCCATCATTTTATTAGTACCAAATGATATGCACAAATTCTATTATCCTAAATGGAGTTTCCCAAACACTTCAACCACCCAGTCTAGATAAAACTATAAAACAAGTTTATTAACTGATAAGAGAGGGATTTTAAATGAATACAAATAATGAGATATAAGAGTCAGAATAAGTTACAAGAAAATTAAAGTAAAATGCATCTAATGCCTAATTTAACAAGCATAGTGTTTTCAAAGCAAAGTCTGTCTCAGCACCACATGTTTCAGCAGTCTTACTAGCTAAATTTATTTCAGTCAGAATCCTTCCCCCATTTCAGTGCTGCTCCCTTTGTTCTTCAGGTGTTGTGGATGCCGTGGGCAGAGAGAAAGGGAGGAATCATTTGGGGTATCTGCTCTCACTTCTTATAGTTCTCTCTCTCTGGGGAACTTGGAACAGCCCTTAGAAATACTATACTGAGGAATCTTATAACTTTACAAACATATTTTACCTGGACAATAATGAACAGCAAATTATGAATTTTCAAATGATACCTCACAAAGCATATTTTATACAAAATTTATCATAATCCCATGAAACAGGTGGACACAAGGGCACAGACTGTCAGACACATACAAAGCCATGCCTATGGCTTCACATTTTACTATAATGATTTTACAGGAAATGATATACACTATGGAAATAAAATTTAGATCCAAGAAACACTCTAAAATCTTTTTTGTCTTGTTAAATAAATTATTCCAAGAATTAGTGTTGTCTCAAAGTTCTTTTCAAATCACAAAGATGTTTAATATGGAGTAAAATATGACACAACTTTGTTTTTAACTGGAAACCAAGTCACTTTGGAAATTCAAAGTTCACTTTTATCATGAAAAATAGGGTCACTTTTAAGATGATGATTTTTTTTTTTGGAATGTCTTAGATCTACAGAAAGGACACAGCCCAGAATAGATACTGTACAAGCAACCTAAGCTTCTGTTAAATAAAACATGTGCACTGGAGAAAAGGAGAAATATATATATATATATATATATATATATATATATATATATATATATATATATATATATATATATATATAATATTATATTATATATATATATAAAGTCCACTCTGTATTAGTGACTGTAGTTCATAAAATTCTATTGCTGCCCACTGAAATTTTGAGCAGCCTTGCTGCTGATGTGATTAAATTATAAATGAGAAACTTAATTTCAGCTGCTTCAGTAAATATTCCATCTTCCTTAAATCAAATCATAAATTAATTTCACTCTGCCAGCAGACTCTCGAGCATAGAGTATGGTACTGGTAACTCTACATATATATGCAATATCATTATGGCTCTATAAAATAATGTGTCAGGTGAGATCCAAAGAGAAAATAATGAAAGCTCAACCAAGTGCTGGAATGCCAATGAGATCAGGTCTTGTTGTTCGTATTAGTGAGAGGATACTGTTATTAAAATCTTCATCAAAACAGTACACTGGATGCTACACAGAACTCTGAGACAATGAGTGTCAAAGGGACCATTAGTAAATCAAAAGGATAACTTAACTATAAAAGGAAAAAAAAAGTCTTAGGATGTGAGGTACTCCTTTGTTCCCAAGTCACCATGAAGCTAATTTTTAATGCAGAACAAAAGAATTAAATCCACTATTTTATTACAGCAAACATTTTTTCTTCTGTCTGGTGCAATAAAATTGTGCATTTAAATATATGTGATGATATAATATTCTGTAAATGTATAATGCATCAATGAGATTCTAGAGACAGTATGTTGCTCAAAATGCAACACACTTAGTTTAAGGGTTCTCTGTTCTTTTTGTCATTGTGTGTAAAAAATGAAGTCCTGGGAACTTGCAGAGGGGAAGAATTCTTTATTCTGTACTCTTCCCCCTCCACTTCTTTAAATATACTGGCTGATACCATACTACTTTGAAGAACAATAGTTTATGGAACAATCTACATTTCATTTGGCATAGCAGGACTGTACTTTATTGATAATTAAATATTGAGCAAGGAGGATGAGTTTGGAAGTTTTGAAACAGAAACTTATTTGTACCATTTGGATCTCCTAAGTCTCCATAGTTAGGCCAGAAATCTTGAATTAACAGTTTTTCTTGTGACTTTTCTGGTAATTTCAGGCTGGAAACATAACAAGAATAGCCTATGTCATCCTATTTCTGACTTACTTGGAACATGATTCTGCACTCTTTAGTCAAATTGATCATTACTTACTCAAGACAGTCATATAGGGCTCTATTTTTTTGTAAAGCAAAACCCCAGTCTCCCAGAGTTCCTGGGGGTAGCCCTATTTTGAAGCGTAACTCAGACTTCTGTGCTAAACAGGTCTTCCATTGACACTCTGCAAACAGGTGAATTTCACCCAGGAAGGTCCTGATCCATCTCCAATTAAAAAAAATGGCAAAAAGAGAGAGTTTACACACAAACATAACCCAGGAGGTTCAAACAAAAAGACCTTTTAATGCAGCCTTCAGTAATCCCATTGCCTGCAGCACAACTGGATTTTGACAGATCATTTTCTGGTATGTGCCACTGCTGTGATTCATAAAACACAGACCACCATACTCACCATCTTTTCTTTCTCTCTCTGGATACTTGGGCATACAGCGTAACTGCACAATGTGCAAGCTACCAGATAAGCGCAGTTCTATATTCTGGTTTCTCTTAAAGGGTCTCTATCTTGTTTGCTGCAGAAACTTAAGCATGCATTTTTGCTATATCTTGCACATACAGGGCCTCCTAGACCAAAGTCCATTGACCAAAACCCACTCGTGAAAAGGGTCTGAACACAAATTCCACAGCATACACCAAGTTAGTTACTGCATGTTAAAAGCTGCACACTGGAAGCCATTTGGTGTGCACAATAACAAATTTATTCTGACCAGAGCTCAGAATTTCTGTTCCACAGGACATTTCAACATTTTGAAAATTCCTGTTATCTTCAATCTGAATACAAAGTTGAAATTTCAAAATTTTCCATAAAACAATTTTTTTTTCCAAATCTAGCAAAACAAACTTATTTAAGTAATTCATTTTGATAGGGTCAAAAGAAGCACTTTGTTTTTATATATTTTAATAAAACAGTCAAAATAAGCACATTGATCTCACCAAACAAACAAACAGCAACATTTGAGCCAAAAAAGTCAACAAAATAAATATGTTCCTTTTGAACACTTTCATTTTGTCAAATCAGAATTTTATGAGAGAAAACTGTTCTATGAGGAAACTGTTAACCAGATCTACTACTGATTTATACACAATTCTACATATTCTTATATATCAAAAGATGACTCTCTTTCTATTAACCATTTACATACATAAGTACAAATCTTTCTTAAACAGCACACCAAACAACTTTAATGGGTTTTGAATCAGGCCAATAATTATCTTAATTTTTAAATGAATAGTAATTTTTTCCTATAGTTTCACCTCGGAGAGTGCGCTCTGAGCTTATGGTGTGCCTCACATCTGCTACTGTGTGTATTTTAGCTTAATAGCTAAATGGCTTTGGTTTTATTTGATCACTTCTTTCAATAAAAAAAATGAATTATGAAATGTATTCCTGAAAGATTTTTTTTAAGTGAAAAGCTTCCTTCTTTATTTATTTTCTTATGTGATGTGTTCTCAGGCACCTAAATGCAGCAAGAAGTCATTTCAAAACTGTTTATCCTTTTAATATTAAAACTAGCAGGGTTTAATTTGATGTCTAGGAAATTAAATCACAGTTGATGATAAAAACATGTAAAATTCATTGGTTAAGAAAACAGAAGATGTTCTGCAAAGGTCAGCATGCATAATGTAAAATTATTTGTGTGTAAATTAATGGAATATTGGCTAACAAATGCTTTGTGATACAAGACGGTGGCTCCAGGCTTAAACACTCTGTCAAAGGCAATTTTTCAAAGTCATCCCATAACCAGTAGTTTATTTTTAATAAATGGAACTAAGCAAGATAACCAATGAATATTTCTGGAATTAGTTAAGAGGTGAGGCTGCTCAGATTTCTAATCACAGAGAATACATTGTTCAGAAGAGTGGCACATGCAAATGTAATTGTTTTTCTTTCTGTGCCCCACACCATTTTTGAAAAACTAGATGTGAATGTGCATTAGCTAATTACAAACACATAGGGAAGGCCCTGTTTCCTCCTCCCTCAGCGGTCTCCCCAATCCACTCTTTGCTTTAGCTCATCATTTTCTAGACCTCATACTTCCATAGAAAAGCATGAAAATGTAACTCAGGTGCACCCTAAAGATCTGAAAAACAGAAAGCAAAGAGAAAGACTTTATTTATTTATTTAGTAATCTTAGTATTTTTAAGCCAATCTCTTGATTTTGGGAGCCTGACTCATGCTTTTTGTATGCTTGGGAGTTACAACACTGGGAAACATTGCTCATCTCTCATAACTCCCCCATGTGTTCTGCCTATTCTTCTTTATCTTTTGTTCCTTGTGTCTCTTTCTGCCACTTTCACAACTGTCTTTTTTCCCACTCTGCTGCTTACTTTTAGAAGAACTTCCCATTTTCTGTGCATCAACCATACTCTTCTCCTTCAAATCCCTCCTCTAAACCCTCTTTGCCTTCGCTTTACACATATAACCTCCACTTCTATGTTTTGTAGTCCTCCCCACTCCTTTTCCCTACCTCATTTGAATCAGTTCAGTAAAATAGCAGGATTTACCTATAAGGCTTACCCAGAATACTACAGAACATCATTATCCCTTCTATCCTTATCTGTTGTCTGTCTATCTATCTTAGGCCTGGTCTACACTAGGGGGAGGGATCAATCTAAGTTACGCAACTTCAGCTACATGAATAACATAGCTGAAGTCGACATACTTAGATCGACTTACTGTGGTGTCTTCACCATGATGAGTCGACTGCTGCCATCTCCCGTCAACTCTGCCTGTGCTTCTCACAGCGGTGGAGTAAAGGAGTTGACAGGAGAGTGCTTGGGAATCAATCTATCACATCTAGACTAGACACGATAAATCAAACTCCGCTGGATCGATCGATGACCTCCGACCTGGCGGGTAGTGTAGACATATCATTGGAGTTTAACATTTTGTCCATCTCCATAATATCTAAGGCCTGGGGAGGCAGGTATCCAAATACCTTTGAGAGTGTAGATCTAAGTGCTTATTTTCATTTCCCATGTTTGTCTGATTTCAGTGGCAAGTTCTTTACCCTAAAAAGTGATGGTGCTATATAAATATTAATAGCAAAGTTTCATTTCCCCTTGCCCTGATCCTACTTCTGACCCTACTCCAAACCTGAACATCTATCTCAATGGATTTCATCACTGATTTCCGCAATTCTCATGGCTGCACAACTATACTGTTCATCATCAACTTCCTCATCAAAATGGAACATTTTGTCCCTTGTTAGAAACTCTGACCACAGAAGGGATAGTTCATTTGTTTTTCAACCACATCTTCCAGCTCCATGGGTTACCAAACAACATTACATGTGATCATGGGCCATAATTTGACTCCCAGTTTTTGAAGAGAATTGTTCAGACTCCTGGAAGTAACTCTACACATTTCCTTTGCTTTCTCCCCCCAGACAATCAGAACAGCTAAATCAATTTCTAGAACCATATCTCCACTGCTTTGTCACCTGCCATGAAGATGATTGGTTCTGACTTTTACCTTTTGGGCTGAATTTGCTTGCAATAACTCCAATCACAGATCAACCCACCAAAGTCCCTTCTATGCCAATTATGGGCTCCACCCCCATTCTATCTATCTCTACCACTGATCTTCTACATCTCCACAGCCTCTGATTTGGTTCAACACCTCCACTACATCAAGAGGAATTGAAATCACACTTAAACTCAGCCAAGGAGGACTACAAATGATACGCTGATCTCCATCAACAGGACATTCCTCTTGTGGCAATCAGAGACAAGGTATTGCCCTCAGTTCAACACTTGGATACCTCCTGACCCTTAAGGAAACTAGATCACAATTAATTTGGCCCATTCTGGATCATTTAACAGATCAACCTATGGCCTTCAAGCTCCACTTACCCCACACCATGAAGATACATCTAATATTCCAAGTTTCCGTCTTCAAGTAATATGTGGATAACTCCTTTCCTGGTTGCACACAACCACCATTTCCCCTGACCCCCACCCATTGCTCAGTGTCAGGAAAAATATCTGGTGAGATAGAGTCTGGATTCTAAGCTCCTTAGAGCATGTCTCATGTACCTCATGGACTGGGAATGGTATGGCCCAGCTGACAATTGGTGGGAGCTGGCCAATAACATACATTCACCCAACCTCCTTTGACACTTCTATCAAACTCACCCTGACAAGCTGGGCCCAACAACTCTGGGGAAGCATCCTTTGGGGCTGGAAGGGTGGGCAGGAGGTTGATGTGAGTAAGGTCATCCCTGAACTCGAGACTGATTAACCCAGATGTGGTGATGACTCATTCTTGTGTTTGGCTTCAGTCAATCCACAATCCACAAACTGGTCTCTAACTTTCAGGGCAGGTATATAAGCCTCAGAGGAGAACCAGCAGCTCAGTCTGCAAAATGTCATTTCATGGCTTGGAAGTCTCCCCTGCTTGATAGTGGTGACAGACTCCACAGACCTTAGCGTGCTCCAGCACAGCTCTGATTCCAAGCTTGTTCCTAGTCCTGCTACAGCCCTGCCCTTGCTCCAGCATAGCTTCCAGCCATACTCTTGCCTTGTTCCAACCTGCTCTTGATTCCTGACTCCATCTCCAACCCCTCACTCCAGTACCTGGCCAGATGACACTGCACCAACCACTAGTCCTGGCTGCCACTGCTCCAACCACAAAGTCTGATCCTCCAAGTATCGTTTTTTGACAGTTTCACTATCATGGCTGCCACCTCCACCATCTCTGGGAAACTGGGATCTTCTGTGACACTGCTGGGCCTTCATCAACTCAATTCTGAGGGGTGTCCTGATTAGATTGGGCCAAGAGAGGGACTCAGATGACATCATCATATCCACCAACTCTGGCTAAATCAACTATCTGGGATGTGAGACTTTGTTATCTACCCCAGCCCTCTTGTGTACCCTTTTCCTCTCACCTCATTTCTTCTCTTTTCTATCCCTCTCCTTTTGTTTTCTTGTAATGAACTTCTAGCTCAGTTGGCCAAGACTGTGTATTTTACAACATTGCTGAAAGCCTGTGACCAAAGAGGCAACTAACAGCAATATCCTAAACATTCCTATGCTGGTACGAATTTACCAGGTCTCAGAGTGGCTGATAAGGCTTTGTGCCTGTGTTTCTCCAGCAGCGAGATTGCAAGTAAAAGTCAACACCAAAAAACTGCTTTTTCATCTTTGCTGTTCTTTTCTTTCCCACTGGTGTGCACTTGTCTTCTAGAAAACAAGATGGGACTGTAACACCACCACACCAAGAGCAACAGCTCCAGCCCATCTCAAATAAATTCTTGTTTCCCCCAAAAGGACAGTTATTACCATCTTTAACACCATCTAAAAGAATGTCGGGGAGGGAGGGGAGAGGGCATTCCTTTTAAAAAGTCTCTCCAGCTAAAGGGAAAGGGAACAAGGAATGTTATTAAAATGAAAGTCTTACATAATAGTTTACATTTGAAATACCTTAATCTTTTTTTTTAATTCTCTACTGTGTCTTTAATAAAAGATTAAAAAGATGTTTAATGGTGTTTTTGCCAAGGTACTAAGAAGGCTGATGTCTCTATATACCAAACCCCAAATCTTGGTTAACCCTGTTTAATCTTGGACAGTGACAGTAACACCTCTGACTCTTTGGGCCCATTTATTCCATCAAAATTAATACAACAGAGTATTCTCCATTCTGTCACACTATAATGACTGTTTGAGAAAGATTCAGTTCTCTTTCAGCAGGGATCATTGTTTGATTTGCATTATTATTAATTATTGTTATTCTGAATAATAATTTATCACGTCTCCCCCCTTTTCTTTTTTTAAAGATATAACGTAGGGCAGAGCTAAAAATCTGCATAGACATTCAGGATCAATATAGATACAATAAAGAAGAGTTACTGTATATCACACAGAGGGAGGTAATATCTCTAGAATGTTTGACCAACACACTCCTGGCTTATAATTTACTCCAAAGCTTCATTGTTGGTAAATAAAAAATATAGTGGGGACTATAAAGAGATTCCTGAGGGTAAGCAGATGGAAAATAAAGAAACTTTCAAAATCCCTCTGAGGAGTACACTGGAAATAATTGTATTCTTTGGTGCTCACATAAAGCAGCCTCATGCATCAACCAACTGTCTAGCCTGGGTCCAGCAGCAAGTAGGCAGACACTCCCTGCACAGTGGGAGATAAACATGGGAGTGTGATGTGAGGCTCTGCAAGAAACTGAATCTTTACACATGATAATAATCATCCAGAAGATGAATAATAACAAACTTGTTCAAT
Organism: Mauremys reevesii; assembly: GCF_016161935.1. Taxonomy (NCBI): domain Eukaryota; kingdom Metazoa; phylum Chordata; order Testudines; family Geoemydidae; genus Mauremys; species Mauremys reevesii. Next base: position 84,782,955 of record NC_052626.1, on the reverse strand, counting down.
GACAATATTGAGGCATTCATAAGCACGAAGATGACACAGTCCCATAGATCTGCTGGATTTCTTGTGCCAGTTTGAAATTTCCTCTGTCATTATTTCATCCTCTCAGCCATCTTATTACCCATGTAATAAAATGGGCAGAGTCTACTCCAGAAAATTCCACAGAAACTACAGGCATTCTTCAGTAAACCCAGGAAGAAAAAATCCCCAAAGTAATTATTAAAAAATATAAAATAAAATTATTTTGAATTGATGTGAAAACATCTTAATATTAAGACACAATACATATGTGAAGAGTCAAACTTGCATCGTTTTTAATTGGCTATATTTTGTATTTTATTTCCTTATGAGGTGGCTTGTTGGGTGTCACCATTTTAGGCCTCATCAGGAGGATGTGCAAAGTGGAGGTGGAAAGTATTGTTATGCATGCCATGAAACCCTGTTATGGGTTGAGTTAAAACCCCATTGAGATTGATAGGTGTGAACTCACATTTCAATTAACATAACCTTAATCATAAATCCGGACAGAAGACAAAAGGTGTGTGAACCTGCCCAGGAGCCTCTAGCTAAATTTTGTTTTGGATGGGGTTGATGGTAAGAAGAAAGATTACACAGAAACTAAGAACCATCAGGGGGTTGGGGGGAAGAGAGAGAGGCAGGCAGGCAGGCAGGCAAGAAAGCTAAGCAGGAGCCTGTAAGCTCAGTGTGACCTTGGAAAAATATATAGAGAGGAGAGAGCTTTTGTGTTGGTGTTGTAGTTTGGGGGCTGTAAGTTAAGACACTGCTCCTTGCTTTCTTCTGTGAACAAAGACTCAGGTGTTTGTACATTCCTTATAAATAAACAAGATTGCATCAAAGAAAATAGACTCCATCAATTTTCTTCTTCCAGCTGGAACATCCCCAGGACCCTGAACGTTGAATTAGTACTTGGGTCAAGCTCAGGATTCAAGCCTTGTACTCCAGGGGCCTCCAGACTTAACACACACAGGCAGAGCAGCAGGCAGTGGCACAGTGCTCAGCTAATTGCTGCTGGCCAGCAGCCAGCTGGGATTGATAGGGATGCTTTGCTTGGAAGGAAGATGAAGGCCAAGGGTTCAAGAGTGAAAAGGAGCCAAGAATCCAGCAGATAGGTGGGGAGGGTTGGGGATTAGAAATGCTAGTGAATATGGTCTCCGTTTAGCCTCATAATCATTCTTCATCAGAGTCCGTAGACTCCATAAAATCAGTAAGCAGCAGATCACTAGTTACAAATGAAAAAAATAATACAAAATATGGATAATACTGAAAAGAAAATTACTAGCCATAAGAAGCTGTACATCACTGCTTTATGCTTTGCAGAGTATGCTTGTAGAACCAGACAGAATGAAATTATTATGAAGTTAACCATGATAAATATATAAAAAAACAAGACGCGACGGAAGAAGAGAAATCACCCATATGCAAAATTGCTTTAAAAGCTTTGGAGATTTGGATAAGCATCCAGTAGATCTGCTACTTAACTAAACCTCTTGGACAGGCCTGTATAAACATTTGCATTGAATTTCAAACGCATTTGAAATGAGCCTTGTGCTGGAGGTTTTATGTGTTTGTCAGCCTCAATTTACAGTCATAAAATTGCACTAATGCAAGCAATGAGGATGGTCACACAGCAGGGGAACTTGTGAAACTCCCTTTCTGCACTACCCCTCTAATAACTTCTCTTTGCTCTTTTCATGCAACAAATCCTAAAATCTTAGATTCCTGAGGTGTATAGAGTGTCCCTGACTGCTTGAAGGCTGGACTAGTTGGATGGGGTTGCAGATTTGGGCTAATTTTGGGATGAGCTCTGCAGACTTCACATATCTAGAAAGCAGGCTTAATTCCTTATGAAATTTCTGGTATTTTCTGGTGCTAGTTGTACAATATTTCAGTGCTTCTAGTGCTTGCTGAAACCAGGAAGAAGATAAGTTCATGCACAAATGAAAAAACCATTAGTTCTAAATTTTCATACCTCAAAAAAAGCTCACATTAATGGCCTGAGTCAGAATTACTTTATTATTTTTGTCACTCTGGGGAACAGTTCTGAGGTGTGTTATGCATCATGGGAGCAGTTTGATGGTTCATGGCCTAAGGGAAGGGGTATTAGATTTACTATTGATTAAATTGTGGAATTCATTTCCACAGAATTTTGTTGAAGCCCGGAATTTAACAAGACAAAAAAGGGATTAGACAGTTATATGGATAAAAGAATAGCCAGAGCTATAACAGTAACTTTTTTTTGGTTACAAATATAAAAATCTTATGCTTCATAACTTCAGTTAACCTCTAACTTTTGGAGATTAGAAGGAGGCTTCCCTTGGGATCAAATTATCCCACAGTTTTCCACTGCACAGTTTTTCGCATCTTCCACTGAAGCAGCTGGTACTGAACACTGTTGGAGAGATGATACTGGATTAGATGTGCTGTGACTCTTATCCAGTAGCAATTCTTGTGTTCCTGTGTGATCAGAAAAGCAGACTACACCTAGGTCAAGATTTCTAAAAATAGGTAGTAATTTTGGATGCCCAGCTTTAGACACTTTAAAGGGAATACTTCTCAGAAAATGCTGACCATGTGTCATCTAAAAGTCAGGCTTCTTTAACATGTCTCAGTTTGGGCACCCAAAATCTCTAGTCCTGTTTGGAAAATCTTGGCTCTAGCACTTAACCTGATTTGTATCCACATAAAGTCCCCACTCCTAGGTCAAAGTAATGCACAAGTATGTGTAGGATCAACACCTTCATCAGCAAAATAAATAAATAATACATAATTAATAAAATTAATCCAGCATGAGGTTGAAGATTATTTGATAATATGACAAGATTGATCTTGCTTCCATTTAAGTCAGGATCAGGTTCAAACTTTGTAGGAACATCATGACTGTGACCTTGGAGAACATCTTGAATAATGTGCAGAAGACTGCAATGGACCTAGAAGAGGGATCAGTGGAGTTCAAGACTTTACATAGGATTTACTGGGCTCTCATAATCCAAAGAACCAGGCCCATGCAGGTCACAAAATAGGACCAGGGCTGGTAGAATAAAAAAAATGAAGATAATATTTGTTTGTATGATGGAAATACGAGAGAGCACATTCCTTCTAAGATGATGCTAACCCTAATACTACCTAGACTATCACTATCAATTTTAGGGGATAGCACCGATTTTAGCAAAAAGAATGGTCCTTAATAGCTATGGCTGTGGTTGAGAGATTAATATTTCAAATATGTTTTATTTTATTAATTTTATTACGGTAGAGCCTAGTGACACCAACCAAGATCATCTGCATTTTAGAAACTATATTGTGTGGGTCCAGAATCCAGCCCTTATACAATAGTCATCTACAAGAAATCACAAAGTATGAAAGTAGAGCAATTAAGCCAGGCCAATATTCTGATCTATGGCAACCTTGCATAGAGTTTTACATAATGTGAATGTAAAATATTGAGATATGAGAGATTTCAGTAGTGTCTCAAGGAAAATTAATTATAATAATTTAATAGATGAAGATGGGCTATTAATTGATCTCCAAGATTTAGTGACTAATTCCATCTCTCCTTTCATAATTGATGTTGAAATATTTTATGTGAGGTATTTTCTCTTAGAACTTATGATAAATATTATTTTGATTATATTTATTTTTCTTTTGGGAGTCTTAGTGGATGATTGGGCAGTGCACAGGGACAATAATAAACCTTGTTCAGAGTCACCCCAAGTCCTTACCCCAGGGATGTAGAAGAATTGAATAGGTGGCACTAGAGAAATCATTTGCCACTGAATGCAGTGTGCACATAGTAACTCCACAGGTGTTTAAGTACAGGAATTTATAGGCTTTCCTGTTGAAGCAGGAGGATATTGTAAACTCAGTGGGCAGTGGTGGTGCTTATAAATATAGCAAGAAGCTTAACTCCAAAGCAGTGAGTTTACATCACTTTGGTAACTCCAGAACAAGGAGATGACAAGCTCTGTTGATAATACCAGAAGAATTTGTTTGCTGGAGACACACGAAACTTCAACTTGAGGAAGTTAGAAGCTCAGCTAACGATACCTGTGAAACTTATCAATTGTGCAACAGAACCATCTGCAGCTCAAGAAACTTTGACTTTCCACTGACCAGCTGAAGGACTTTTTCCGCAAGCCCAGTAATTAAGGACTTTGCCTTTTTTTCATTAAAACAAATACAATCTAGAGAAATTAAAAAGGTGCTAAAATGAATTGTAAATACTTTCTTTATTTTTCTAAACTGGATTATAAATTCCAGTTCATAAAGACTTTTTCAGAATCAACCATACAGTTTTAGAAGTCAATCCTGCTTCTCTTCTTTCTCTAACTGCCTGATCGTTCATGCTGCTGGGCACCCTCACTGATATTCAGCACCTCACAGGTCAGGTCATGAGTGAATTTTATCTTTCTGATATTCTAGCCACGTAAAATATAAACACACACATGATCAGTCAGTTTTAGGGAAAAATAATGGCATTAAATTTAATTCTTATCTCCAGAGTACTTTAACTGGAAATTATTAACACTGGACTTGATCCTGCAAGGTACTGAGTACCCTCAGATTCCATTTACTCCAGTTGAGGGTACTCTGCAGCTTTTATTTTAGATCCCAAGGTATCAGAATGTTTTTCTAGTCTAGCAGAGGAACAGTTTTTCAGAGTAATGGAAACATTGCCAGTTTCCTCACTGCAGTATGACAGAATGGCTTCTCATCAGTTTGTGAACAAATTATTATGGACTATTAACAAACATAAAGAGAACAGTATGTTTCTGTCTGTCGACCTTGGAAGTACTTCTGTTGTTCTATCACTGAGTTCTTTACCACACCATGACAGGAGATACAGTGACAGCAAAGTAGTGATGGGAAGTGCTGCGAGCACTTGAGAATATGAATTAAAATATTCTCTCATGTTGCTCTGAGCGGCAAGATCGATTCCTGTTGCTATTCCTCACACTCTGTATTTTAAAGCACAGCTGACTGCTGGCATGTGTTTGCCTTTGTTTCAAATCTCTCTGGATAACACAAGTTTAAAATGCATTTTTTAGCCTGATGTTATTTAGTACTGTATGTAAATTCTGGTCCCATACTACATCAAACATTGGTCCCTATACACTCAGATTTTTGTTGCCTTTGGATGTTGTGGTTTATGTATATTATACAAAAATTTATACATTTCAACAAACTGCAAGGCAGCTAAAATTATTATTTAGAGAACTTTTCATTAGAAGCCATTGAAGCTATTTATAAACATTAAGTAATTAATGAAACAAGTGAGATAATGATATTTTCCCCATTTTACAGATGATTAAACATGGGGATATATATATGTTAGGTGACTTGTTTAGAGTGATGAATTGAGTTAGTAGCAGAATCAGTAATAGATCCCAGGAATTTTGATTCCCCCACCCATGTCTATTTTCTCAAGCACTCTGCCTCTCCAAGAGACTAAAAACAAATAAAACTAGTTGAAGTTGTCTATGAGAAATATTTACAGCAAAACTGAAAAATGGTGCTGAATTACACCAAAATTCACAAATTCCCATCAGTTTGTACATTCCCTGGTTGTTTTCCTGATATAGGTTCAATTTGCTGGAGAAAATTATTTTCCCCCTAAGGCAAACAAACAAACAAACAAAACAAAAAACCCCATGAAACTGCTGAGGATAGAAATAAGCAGAATTTTGATTACCATCTGGGAAGCCAAAGTGACAAGTCAAAATGCACTCATTTCAGTACATGTGCAAAAGTTTCACATCGTTTTGGCAATAATGTACGATGATCCCAATTTCTTTCTACTAAGGCCGGGTCTTCAGTAGGAGAAAGGGATCATGTTAAAATCCTAGCGTGGACAAGACATGTTATAGTTTTAATATATTTAGCTGATTATGGTAAATCCTATGGAGACACTTTGTAGTGCAGCACAGCTGGGCTCCGCTAGCTTATGTGCCTTCTCTCCTCAAAAACTGGTTAGGGATGTCTCAGGTTCATGCAATCACCAATGCACTTTATTTGTAGCTATTTCCCCCACCTTGCAAACTATATACAGGTTTGTTTCACAGCCAGACTTTACAAGCAGCACAGCAAACCGATCCCTCTTAACCTCTACCCTCTCTCCAGCTTCCTTCCTACTTTCCTTCCTTCCTCCCTCCCAGCCCTTTTATAGTCCCTGGATAATTAGGCTGGCACCTGTTAGTTGCCAGGCAGGCACAGGCCTATTCAACCTGCTCCAACTTCCCTCAAATTGGAACTGGCATAGCAGAGGGCTGATTAAGCACTCCTTGCCCAGCACCCTGTCACACACCTAAATTGGTTAAGAACATAACAACATAAGAATGGCAATACTGGGTCAGACCAATCATCCATAAAACCCAGTATCCTGTCTTCTGACAGTAGCTAGTGCCAGAGGCTTCAGAGGGAATGAATAGAATAGGACAATTATCAGGTGATCCATCCCCTGTCATCCAGTCCCAGCTTCTGGCAGTCAGCGGTTTAGGGACACCCAGACCTTGGCTTGTGTCCCTGAACATGTTATCTAATGGGCATTGATAAACCTATCATCCATGAACATATCTAATTCTTTTGTGAACCTACTTATATTTTTGGCCTTCAAAACATCCCCTGGTTTGACAATCCATAGGTTGACTGTACTCTTTTATGTCTGCTTTTAACCTGATGCCTATTAATTTCATTGGTTCTTATGTGATGTGAAGGTCATTTCATGTAAGGAAAGAGAGTGAATGTCAACAGAGGAGTGGAAGAACTGAGCTGTTATTTATAGTTTTCTCACTAACTCCCTCTATGAAGGGGTTATGGGGTAAATAACATCTCCGTTTACCTTCTACACACCAGTCATGATTTTATAGACCTCTATCTTAGCCCTCCTTAGTTGTCTCTTTACTAAGATGAACAGTTCCAGTCTTTTTAATCTCTCCTCATATGGAAGCTGTTCCATATCCCTAATCATTTTTGTGTCTCTTCTCTGTACTTTTTCCAATTCTAATATATCTTTCTTGAGATGGTGTGACCAAAACTGCATGCAGAATTCAAGGTGTGGGCCTGTGCTCTGTGTCCACTCCACACAGGACTGGAAGGAGTTAAGGTGGTCAGGTAGGCCAGTTAACTCCATTGGCTGCCCCTGGAGGGAGAACCAAGAAGCAGGGAATGGATTGCAAGTAGGCTCAGCTGGACAGGAACAAGTGGGGACCATAAAGCTGGCAACAAACAGGGCTGCTGGGAAAGGGCAATTGCTCCCTGAGAAAAGAGAGAGCGAGAGCGTGCATGAGCAAGCGTGTGCATACAGAACTGCTTGGAGTAGGGTCTGTGGGCTGGAGCCCAGAGTAGTCGGTGGGCATGGCATAGACCAGGCATGGGATACTGAACTGTAAATCTCCCTGGATCACTGAAAGCAACAGAGAATTTGAAGGACTGCACCTCAGAAAAAAGGAAACACAGATAGTGACCTAGCTGGAGAACCAAGTCATGAAAAGAATGCTGTGGTTCCTGGAGCAAGAGAGGGGCTGCAGACCAGCGAGAGAGAGAGTGACAGCATGCAACCATGGGATGAGGTGTTGACCTCATGAGCTAATCCCTAGAGTGACCAGGAGGAGGCACCAGACTAACAGTGAATGGCGCACCCTGTGACAGGATGTACCATGCATTTATATAGTGGTGGTATGGTATTTTCTTTCCCTTTCCTAATGGTTCGTAACATTCAGTTAGGGGTTTTATTTATTTTTTTTTGACTGCCACTGCACATAGATTAGATGTGTTCAGAGAACTATCCATGATGACTTCAAGACCTCTTTCTTGAATGGTAACAGCTAAATTAGGCCCCATCATTTTGTATGTGTAGTTGGGATTATGTTTTCCAATTTATTTTAATTTGCCATTATCAACACTAAATTTCGTCTGTCATTTTGTTGCCCAGTCACACAATTTTATAAGATCACTTTGTATATTACAGTTCTTCTGTAGGGTTAACCTCAGCCCTATATATATGTTAAAACTATAACTGCCTTGTCAAATCTATGATTTTAACATGTGGTAGTTAACAAGTATTAGCTAACACATTTTAAATACACAGTTTTTTTCCTAGTGTGGACAATGTCCTAGACTACTATCAAAACACAAACAAGGGCTTTATAATATATTTCTTATCCTGCAATGATAGATTAAGACAGAACAAATGGCTGTACAGATAAACTTGATCTGTCAAATCAGTGTGGATGCATTGCAATGTATGATCATGGGACCACGTTTACCGCTAGAGTCTGTCTGCAGCCTGCAGACAGGATAAAAGTCATGCTCTTACTGATGGAGTGCTAGCTGATGGAGACTTCCCATTAGCTGAAGTCACAGAGACCTGTGTTTTTCGAATGGAAGGTCCTAATGCTACATGACTGGTTTAGTTGGCAATTGTTGGTACTCATAGCTTTGTTACAGTAGGACATAGGATCAGTTTAAAAACAGACTGTTTTGGTCTTTACACAGTACCTGTGCAAAGTGTTGAATTACGGGGCACAAATTTAATGTTAGAAAAGAGAGAGAGAGGTGCTGCCTGCTGGTCTCTGTCAACAGAAAGGGGTGGAAGCCAAAAATTCAGCTGTAACTATAGTTTTGTCACTAACTCCCTCTGTGATCTTGGACAAATCACCTAATATCTCTGTTTTGACTTCATCTGTAAATGTAGATAATCAGTCCCCACATAGAGCTAAATAGTGCACATTACACAGATTAAGGGATAGAGAGGAGCTGTGTCTCCTGTGAGAGCCTGGGGAGGAATTCTGCTACAGAATATCTTGTATGTAAAGGTGAGATCTATGTAATAAGTTTCAGAACTATTGGAGAGCTACCCCATACAAAATAAGTGCATTGACAGAATGTGACAGTTGCTAATAAACAGTCAAAATTCAAAGAATCCTGTGGCACCTTATAGACTAACAGACGTTTTGCAGCATGAGCTTTCGTGGGTGAATACCCACTTCTTCGGATGCAAGTGGTGGAAATTTCCAGGGGCAGGTTTATATATGCAAGCAAGAAGCAAGCTAGAGATAACGAGGTTAGTTCAATCAGGCAGGATGAGGCCCTGTTCTAGCAGTTGAGGTGTGAAAACCAAGGGAGGAGAAACTGGTTCTGTAATTGGCAAGCCATTCACAGTCTTTGTTTAATCCTGAGCTGATGGTGTCAAATTTGCAGATGAACTGGAGCTCAGCAGTTTCTCTTTGAAGTCTGGTCCTGAAGTTTTTTTGCTGCAGGATGGCCACCTTAAGATCTGCTATTGTGTGGCCAGGGAGGTTGAAGTGTTCTACTACAGGTTTTTGTATATTGCCATTCCTAATATCTGATTTGTGTCCATTTATCCTTTTCCTTAGAGACTGTCCAGTTTGGCCGATGTACATAGCAGAGGGGCATTGCTGGCATATGATGGCATATATTACATTGGTGGACGTGCAGGTGAATGAACCGGTGATGGTGTGGCTGATCTGGTTAGGTCCTGTGATGGTGTTGCTGGTGTAGATATGTGGGCAGAGTTGGCATCGAGGTTTGTTGCATGGGTTGGTTCCTGAGCTAGAGTTACTATGGTGCGGTGTGCAGTTACTGGTGAGAATATGCTTCAGGTTGGCAGGTTGTCTGTGGGCGAGGACTGGCCTGCCACCCAAGGCCTGTGAAAGTGTGGGATCATTCTCCAGGATGGGTTGTAGATCCCTGATGATGCGCTGGAGGGGTTTTAGCTGGGGACTGTATGTGATGGCCAGTGGAGTTCTGTTGGTTTCTTTCTTGGGTTTGTCTTGCAGTAGGAGGCTTCTGGGTACACGTCTGGCTCTGTTGATCTGTCTCCTTATTTCCTCGTGCGGGTACTGTAGTTTTGAGAATGCTTGGTGGAGATTTTGTAGGTGTTGGTCTCTGTCTGTGGGGTTAGAGCAGATGCGGTTGTACCTCAGTGCTTGGCTGTAGACAATGGATCTTGTGGTGTGCCCGGGATGGAAGCTGGAGGCATGAAGGTAGGCATAGCGGTCGGTAGGTTTTCGGTATAGGGTGGTGTTAATGTGACCATCAATTATTTGCACCGTAGTGACTAGGAAGTGGACCTCCCGTGTAGATTGGTCCAGGCTGAGGTTGATGGTGGGGTGGAAGCTGTTGAAATCGTGGTGGAATTTTTCCAGAGTCTCCTTCCCATGGGTCCAGATGATGAAGATGTCATCAATGTAGCATAGGTAGAGAAGGGGCGTGAGTGGACGGGAGCTGAGGAAGTGTTGTTCCAGGTCAGCCATAAAAATATTGGCATATTGTGGGGCCATGCGGGTGCCCATAGCGGTGCCACTGATCTGGAGATATATATTGTCATCAAATATATCTAAGGGTATGTTGATTTGTTCCGGTGTTAGTGTAGGGAGTGTCCTGAGTAGATGGTTCAGTTCCTTAGTGTATTCTTCAGTGGGATCTGAGGGAAGTGGCCTGTAGAATTTGGTGTTGGAGAGTTGTCTGGCGGCCTCCTTTTGGTAGTCAGACCTGTTCATGATGACAACAGCACCTCCTTTATCAGCCTCTTTGATTATAATGTCAGGATGGTTTCTGAGGCTGTGGATGGCATTGCGTTCTGCACGACTTAGGTTATGAGGCAAACGATGTTGTTTTTCCACAATTTCTGCCTGTGCACGTCGGCGAAAGCATTCAATGTATAGGTCCAGACTGTCATTTCGACCCTCAGGAGGAGTCCATGTGGAGTTCTTCTTTTTGTGCTGTTGGTGGGAGGGTAACTGTATATCAGTGCGCTGTTCAGTGTTGTCCTGAAAGTATTCTTTGAGTCGGAGACGGCGAAAGTAGGCTTCCAGATCACCGCAGAATTGTATCATGTTGGTGGGGGTGGCAGGGCAAAAAGAGAGTCCCCGAGATAGGACAGACGTTTCTTCTGGGCTGAGTGTGTGGTTGGATAGATTGACGATATTGCTGGGTGGGTTAGGGGTACCACGGTTGTGGCCCCATGTGGCAGGTAGGAGTTTAGACAGCTTACAGTCCTTTTTCCTTTGTAGAGAGGTGAAGTGAGTGATGTAGATCTCCTGTCTTATTTTAGTAAAGTCCGTTTGTATGGAAGTTTGGTTATTGATGAGAGTCTCCAGGTTGGAGAGCTCTTTTTTGATGTTTTCCTGTTTGCTGTATAGGAGGCTGATCAGGTGGTTCCTCAGTTTCTTTGATAGAGTATGGCATAATCTCTCACTGTGGTCTGTGTAGTATGTAGATAGCAGTGGATTTTTTACCTTTAGTCCATTTGGTATGATGTCCATCCGTTTGCATTTGGAAAGGAAGATGATGTCTGTCTGTATTTGTGCAAGTTATCTCCCAGCTATCTCCGTGACACCACTGATTTCCTGAGGAAACTACAATGCATTGGTGACCTTCCAGAAAACACCATCCTGGCCACCATGGATGTAGAGGCTCTCTACACCAACATCCCACACGCTGATGGAATACAAGCTGTCAGGAACAGTATCCCTGATGATGCCACAGCACAACTGGTTGCTGAGCTCTGTGCCTTTATCCTCAGACACAACTATTTCAAATTTGATGACAATATATATCTCCAGATCAGTGGCACCACTATGGGCACCCGCATGGCCCCACAATATGCCAATATTTTTATGGCTGACCTGGAACAACGCTTCCTCAGCTCCCGTCCACTCACGCCCCTTCTCTACCTACGCTACATTGATGACATCTTCATCATCTGGACCCATGGGAAGGAGACTCTGGAAAAATTCCACCACGATTTCAACAGCTTCCACCCCACCATCAACCTCAGCTTGGACCAATCTACACGGGAGGTCCACTTCCTAGACACTACGGTGCAAATAATTGATGGTCACATTAACACCACCCTATACCGAAAACCTACCGACCGCTATGCCTACCTTCATGCCTCCAGCTTCCATCCCGGGCACACCACAAGATCCATTGTCTACAGCCAAGCACTGAGGTACAACCGCATCTGCTCTAACCCCACAGACAGAGACCAACACCTACAAAATCTCCACCAAGCATTCTCAAAACTACAGTACCCGCACGAGGAAATAAGGAGACAGATCAACAGAGCCAGACGTGTACCCAGAAGCCTCCTACTGCAAGACAAACCCAAGAAAGAAACCAACAGGACTCCACTGGCCATCACATACAGTCCCCAGCTAAAACCCTCCAGCGCATCATCAGGGATCTACAACCCATCCTGGAGAATGATCCCACACTTTCACAGGCCTTGGGTGGCAGGCCAGTCCTCGCCCACAGACAACCTGCCAACCTGAAGCATATTCTCACCAGTAACTGCACACCGCACCATAGTAACTCTAGCTCAGGAACCAACCCATGCAACAAACCTCGATGCCAACTCTGCCCACATATCTACACCAGCAACACCATCACAGGACCTAACCAGATCAGCCACACCATCACCGGTTCATTCACCTGCACGTCCACCAATGTAATATATGCCATCATATGCCAGCAATGCCCCTCTGCTATGTACATCGGCCAAACTGGACAGTCTCTAAGGAAAAGGATAAATGGACACAAATCAGATATTAGGAATGGCAATATACAAAAACCTGTAGGAGAACACTTCAACCTCCCTGGCCACACAATAGCAGATCTTAAGGTGGCCATCCTGCAGCAAAAAAACTTCAGGACCAGACTTCAAAGAGAAACTGCTGAGCTCCAGTTCATCTGCAAATTTGACACCATCAGCTCAGGATTAAACAAAGACTGTGAATGGCTTGCCAATTACAGAACCAGTTTCTCCTCCCTTGGTTTTCACACCTCAACTGCTAGAACAGGGCCTCATCCTGCCTGATTGAACTAACCTCGTTATCTCTAGCTTGCTTCTTGCTTGCATTTATAAACCTGCCCCTGGAAATTTCCACCACTTGCATCCGAAGAAGTGGGTATTCACCCACGAAAGCTCATGCTGCAAAACGTCTGTTAGTCTATAAGGTGCCACAGGATTCTTTGTTGCTTTTATAGATCCAGACTAACACGGCTACCCCTCTGATAGTCAAAATTCAGGAAATTGTAAAAGTGCAACCGTAACTCTGACTCCTGCTGCATTCACATCACAAAAATCTCTAATGGTCACACACTAGTTTTCCAATGATGCTTCACCTTAATCAGTGTATACAATATGTGATGCTCAATTAATGAGGCAGTTGTTGATTATTGTGGGTTATTGTTCAGTGTGTGGGTCCAGGCCTCCTTTACTGCACAGCATCCAAAGCCTTCCTTGAATAAGGACTTTTCTTCCTTTATATGTTTTTTTGCATATGTTTTATCACTGTCACATCTGACTGGCAAGTCATAAAAGGATAAGCATATCTGTCATACATAGAGATGTTTGGAAGATGTCAACACACTGTCATTGTAATTGGCTGCATTTTACTAGATGGTCCATAGTGTCTTTTAATGTACTCCAAAATGCATCTTATTTTGATGTTAAATCTGCAATTCTTTTACACTGTATAGAAGATGGAAAACAAATTTTGTAAATCTCTTATCATTTAAATAGAGTGAACCTTCTATTTAGGTAGTTTACCACCACTGCAATGATTTATTCTGGGGCATATATAGAAAAACTGAGAGGGAAATGTAAGACAAAGAAAAGGAAGGAAATAGAAACAATTTGAAAAATTCCATCTGGTGGCTGTTGGTCTGGTTTATTCTTCATCCCTCTGCTGTGCTTCGATGGTATCCATGAAGACGGCAGCTTTCATGGGTATGAGATTAGCAAATTCATTTGATTCTTCATACTCTGGTGCCAACTCTCTCTCCAGCAATAATCCCAGGCAATTCTTTCTAAAAATTATGCACTAGTTCAATCACAAATTACTGAGAGTGATGCAGGAATCAGTTGGTGAAATTCTATGGCATGTATTATGCAAGAGGTCAGACAAGGTGATTCCAATGGTCCAATTTGGCCTTAAAAATCTATGAGTCAATATATTATTACAAAGTTCTGTTGTCCTTAAAAAATGCCAGGCATATTATTTTGAGTGTAGTCTTTCAGTAACATCATTAAAAGCAGATGGCTAGGTGTTTCAAATATCTGGCTACAGGAGACTGTTGTAGCATTTCTAGGCTGCACGCCTGGTTTCTTTTGTCAAGAGGAAAATTAGAAAACCTGTCCAAGAGAATGGGAAGAATGTCAAGAAACACTGCTGAGGATGGAAAGTTAAAAGTAACAGAGAGATAAAAACAAAGATGGATGGGCCATTCTGCAGAAATATAGAGCAACCTTATACCAGTTATTTACACAACTTGAGGCAGATCATAAACTTTCTCACCTTGTTGTACCACTCATCTACTAAGAATCCTTTTAATGAGAGACTCTTTTCTTCTTAACTGACATAAATTGAATCTGTTAGCATGCCCGTTTCATCACAATGCCCTCATGCACAGCAAGGCTTCTTTAGAAATGGTCCCACCTATTATCGAAGATGTGGACAAACTGGGCAGAGTCTGAGAAAAATAAGAAAAAAGATGAAAGGTCTAGAAAAATTGACTTATAGGTATACCTAGTGTTGACAAAAGAAGATGTAGTGAGTATGTGATAAGTCTTTGAATATGTAAAGGATTATTATAAAGAGGATAGTGATTCTCCATGTCCACTGAAGGTAGGACAAGAAGTAATGGACTTAATCTGCAACAAGGGAAATTTAGGTTAGATATTAGGGGGAAAAAAACTTTCTAACTATAAGGGTAGTTAAGCTTTGGAATAGGTTTCCAAGGAAAGATGGGGAATCCCTATCAAGAACAGGTTAGACAAACACCTGTCAGGAATGGTGTAGGTTTACCTGGTCCTGACTCAGCATACAGTATTGCACTAGATGACCTTTCAAAGTCTCTTCCAGCTCCTCATTTCTGTGCTTCTATGATTGCATGGAGAGCCTGGATCTCCAATGCCTTGCACTTAGTACAGTCAATGACATGTGTGCAAAGAGAGCATAACACACTACTGTTCTGATTTGCTAGCATTTTATATTCATTTTGCTCACTCCATCTGAGGGTTGGGCTAGTGTGCCCAGCAAACCAGCTCTGCTCATTCCCAACTTGTGCATGTCCCATACTTAGCCCTCATACCCAAGGTCAGGGGATATAAAGGCAACTTTGCAGCATCCAAGAATCCTGTCTGAGGCTGCTTTAAGTCCCCTTGTAGAGCAGCACAAAGAAGTTAGGTACAAGAATCTGTCCCTTCTTGTTGCCTACACAATATTTCTATTGAATTCAATCTCATAGAGGTGGTCAGGTTACCCCTACTTCCTGATTGATATTAAGCACATGATGGCCACCTAACATTTAAAAATATTCCCCTTAGGGTCTAACCTGAGAGCATACAGGTTTTTTTTCAGGTTTTTGTGTTATTAATAGTTTTTCACTGTATACCTAACTGTTCTTAGCATCCCTCTTAAAATATAACTAGGCTGTTTCAGAATCTATTATGCATCTAAGATTATCAAGTACCAGTCCCTGAAAACAAGACCATTACATCAGCCAGCCTGTGTAATGTTCTAAAAGGAAAAGAACCCTTGCTAGAATAGCATCTGGGAGAATTAAATGATGCTCATTATCCATACCTTGGTCCACTGGAGCAGATCTAGCTGATTTAAAAGTAAATGCTGTAAGGGAAGAGAAATTGTATAATTTAGCTCTTCAGTAAAACAGCCCTAGGCAGATATTATACAAAGCTTTCCACGCTTTTTCAAAACTAAGACGAAACTAAGCAAAATCTACTAAAAAAGAGATGTGAGGTTTCACAACTTGCTTGAAGTAGACATCTTGCTCCACAGAGATTTAAAACACCTGAAAGTCATTCTCAGCCTTCTTTTTCAGAGCAACCTTATACCAGTGCTTCAGCCACTTAGAAACCCTATTTTTTTCCACTTGCCTAAAGCCAATTCTGACAAGCAAAGTTTCAGCTTTTAATATAAATTGGAGAATACCTTCCATCCCCAAAAGATGCCTCTCCCCAATCCTTCTTTTAAATGCAGAGCCTCAAGTCATCCTGTTAGCTTGCCAACAAGTTAAGCAACTGTGACTGCGTTTTAAACACTGATTTGGAAAATACTGTCCAGCTAGTAAGCAAGCCAGTGACTTTGTACATACAGGGCCCAATCCTGCCCTGCTGAAGTTATTTGAAGTTTTTCCATGCACTTCAATGGGAGAAGGTGTAACCTCAACATTATAAAGGGTGCTAGATAAGCAGAACTCCCCTGACCATTCAGAGCTAGCTGCCTTATCCTAGGCTGACCATTTTAACCAGACATACCTGTATAACGTCTTTAATGTGCTGAAGATAAGTGCATAAGCCCAGCT
This sequence comes from Mauremys reevesii, assembly GCF_016161935.1. NCBI lineage: Eukaryota > Metazoa > Chordata > Testudines > Geoemydidae > Mauremys > Mauremys reevesii. The sequence goes on along the minus strand of NC_052626.1, from coordinate 84,766,587 downwards.
GGCCAAGGAGAAGCTGCCCCTACCACCACTACATAGTTCTCAACAGGAGTACAATTAAATGTCAAGGAGTTTAGAAGCTCTGCAGCACTGAAAAGCCCATTCCTGAGAAGCTTATAACTGGCCTTCAGTTAAGATAGAACTTTGGTTAACTTGAATTCAATAAATTGGGGTTGAATAGTCTTTTCTTTCTTTATTTTTTCCTCATAGAAACTGAAATAATAATAAATCATTGCAAATAAAAGACACAGCATTTTCCATACCCAAATGGACCCATTAATAATCCACTCCTAGAACAGATTTTGAAAATGTCAAGTGCTGAATGCCTTAAAGAGAGGCAAAATAACCCTCTCCTATTGCACCTTATTGTGCAACATTTGAACAATTCACTCTTCCAAGTTGTTCAATGCCAGCTGGCAAAAATATCCCCCTTTTTGAACCCCGTTGGGCTAATAACTGGAAATGAGTAAATTGCATTTTCTAACAAGGAAGAAATTACAAAGCATTGCCTTGAGCTATTTACCATATTATCATCAGATAACGCAGTAGTGTTGCTGAAAGTAATTGTTCTATTGCCACTGTTTCCAGTAGAGTAAACATGTAGTTACTGCATAAGTGTTGTAAAATCCCATGTGCTATTTCTGTGGTAGTAAATAACTCTTCTAAAAGGATATCTAGGATTCACTTTGCTACGGGAACAAAAGTGTCTTGGAAACTGGGATTCAGAAGTGAAACTGCACTCTTTAGTGAATAACTATCAGAGCAGTCATGTATATGCGAATGGCCTTTTCATTGGAAATGTGTTTTTGCATTTACAGACATCCTCCTCGCATACAAATCTTTTCAATTGATCATTGTGGGTCTGATTAAGACACAGAATTTCTAAGAGAGAGTGTAATTATAAGAATAATCAGCATGCTTTATCCTGTGTGATGCTCAGCATTCAGAACTGAGTTGGGAATGTTTTACACCTTGCAGGATGAATCTACACATTTGCCTGCGAGTGGCTTTGGTTATCATATGTTTTGGACAGCATCCATACTAAAATTATTTTTGTTATTTCTCAAAAAAAAATATTTTTTTTGCCTGATCCAAAGTCCAACAATGACTTTGATAATGGAGTGGACAGTATGCTTGTAAAAGTCCCAAATGACACCACCTGAAAGGTGTTACTAGCACTTTGGAGGATAGGATAAGAATTCAAAATGACCTTGACTAATTGGTCTGAAATCAACACAATGAAATTCAGTAAAGATAAGTGAAAAGTACTTCACTTAAGAAGGAAAAATCAAGTGCAAAACTACAAACTGGGGAATAACTGGCTAGGTGACAGTACTGTTGGAAAAGGATCTGAGGTTATAGTGCATCACAGATTGAATATGATTCAGGACAGGGGCGGCTCCAGGCCCCAGCACGCCAAGCGTGTGCTTGGGGCGGCATGCCGCGGGGGGTGCTCTGCCGGTCGCCGTGAGGGCAGCAGGCTGCTTCGGTGGACCTCCCGCAGGCATGCCTGCGGAGGGTCCGGTGGTCCCACGGCTCTGGTGGACCACCAAAGCCGTGGAACCAGCGGACCGTGGAGCCAGTGGACCCTCCGCCATGCTTGGGGCAGCGAAATGTCTAGAGCCGCCCCTGATTCAGGAGGTAACTGTCCTAATCTACTTAGCACTCATGAGAACTCAGCTGGAGTATTGTGGAAAGATGTAGACAAATTGGAGAGGGTCCAGAGGAGAGCAACAGAAATGAATAAATGATTAAGAAAATCTGACCTATGGGTTAAAAAAATTGGTCACGTTTAGTCTTGAGAAAAGAAGACTGAGAGGGAATATGATAAGTCTTCAAATATGTTAAGGGCTGTTATTAAGAGGATGGTGATCAGTTATTCTCTTTCCAGTGAAGGTAGGACAAGAAGTAATGGACTTAATCTGCAGCAAGGGAGATTAGGTTATATATTAGAAAGAAAGAAAAAAAAACTTAGCTATAAGGGTAGTTACGATCTGGAAAAGGTTTGCAATGGAGGTTGTGGAATCTTCACCATTAGTGGTTTTTAAGAACAGGTTAGACCAACACCTGTCAGGTATGGTCTAGGAATACTTGGATGTCCCTCAGTACAGGGGGCTAGATTTGATGACGTCTCCAGATCCCTTGCAGCCCTACATTTGGATGTGGGAAAGACTTAATTGTGTTTCAGATCAGGGCCTATTTTCTCTCTGTTCCCCCCCTTCTCTCCCCCGACAAAAGTTTATGCAGGCATTAGTGATATTCGGGGATTTATTGTAGCAGCAGCAGGAAAATCAGAATGAGAGCAGTCAGAGACTGTGATTTTCCACTAAAATCCATCTATCTCAGGATTATATACTGCCACCCATCACCATAGCATTCGAACGCCTTGCAGTTAAATTAAATAAAATTAGCAAAATCCCCAATTCTCTTTTTTGATCTAAGGCCTTGTCTACACTACAAGACTATTTCGAATCTACTTAAGTCGAATTTGTGTATCCACAGTAAAGACACTAATTCGAATTTCTGAGTCCACATTAACAGGGCCGGCATTGACTTTCGAAGCAGTGCACTGTGGGAAGCTATCCCACAGTTCCCGCAGTCCCCGCTGCCCATTGGAATGCTGGGTAGAGCTCCCAATGCCTGCTGGGGGAAAAAATGTGTCGAGGGTGGTTTTGGGTAACTGTCGTCATCGAACCGTCAATCACGCCCTCCCTCCCTGAAAGCGCCGGCGGGAAATCTGTTCGCGCACTTTTCTGGTCGGTTACAGCGCGGACGCCACAGCACTGCGAGCATGGAGCCCGCTGCGATCATCGCTGCACTTATGGCCGTTGTCAACTCCTCGCACCTTATCGTCCACCTCTTCCACGGTCAGCTGCTGAGAAATCGGGCGAGGAGGCTCCGGCAGCGCGGTGAGGAGAGTGGCGCAGACCTCTCAGAAAGCAGGGTACGCCGGGCAGTGGAGATCATGGTGGCAATGGGTCAAGTTCATGGTGTGGAACGGCGATTCTGGGCCCGGGAAACAAGCACGGACTGGTGGGACCGCATAGTGCTGCAGGTCTGGGATGAAACAGAGTGGCTGCGAAACTTCAGGATGCGTAAGGGCACTTTCCTTGAACTCTGTGACTTGCTGGCCCCTGCCCTGAAGCGCCAGGACACACGGATGCGAGCAGCCCTGAGTGTGCAGAAGCGAGTGGGCATAGCCCTCTGGAAACTTGCCACGCCAGACAGCTACCGGTCAGTAGCGAACCACTTTGGCGTCGGCAAATCTACCGTGGGGGTTGCTGTGATTCAAGTAGCCCACGCAATCGTTGAGCAACTGCTCTCAAAGGTAGTGACTCTCGGAAACGTCCAGGTCGTCATAGATGGCTTCGCCGCGATGGGATTCCCAAACTGCGGTGGGGCTATAGATGGGACTCACATCCCTATCCTGGCACCAGCCCACCAGGCCAGCCAGTATATTAACCGAAAGGGCTACTTTTCAATGGTGCTGCAAGCACTGGTGGACCATAGGGGACGTTTTACCAACATCTTCGTCGGGTGGGTGGGCAAGGTTCATGACGCGCGTGTGTTCAGGAACTCTGGTCTGTTTAGACGCCTCCAGGCAGGAACTTTCTTCCCGGACCACAAAATAATGGTTGGGGATGTGCAGATGCCTACAGTGATCCTCGGGGACCCAGCCTACCCGCTAATGCCCTGGCTCATGAAGCCCTATACAGGCGCCTTGGACAGTGAGAAGGAACTCTTCAACTACCGGCTGAGCAAGTGCAGAATGGTGGTGGAGTGTGCTTTCGGACGTCTCAAGGGGAGGTGGCGGAGCTTACTGACTCGCTCGGACATCAGCGAAAAGAATATCCCCGTAGTTATTGCTGCTTGCTGTGTGCTCCACAATGTCTGTGAGAGCAAGGGTGAGACCTTTTTGGCTGGATGGGAGGTTGAGGCAAATCGCCTGGCTGCTGTTTACGCTCAGCCAGACACCCGTGCCAAAAGAATATCCCAGCGGGAAGCGCAGTGTATCCGGGAGGCTTTGAAAGCAAGTTTCCTTGGAGAGCAGGGTAACCTATGACTCTCCACTTGATTTTAAGAGATGCTGATCCTGGGCCTGTGTCTCTATGTGTTGAGTGAGATCTGCGGTTACATACCCCGTTCTCCAAGTTTCCCCCACTTCCCAAACACGTTTTAAAACAAATTAAACGGAACAGTTATTGTTAATAAATCTTTCTTTTACTTTGCATTTCTGTTCAGGTTTTGAAACATGGACGCATACTGTGCTGGGTACGGTGTGCACTGATGTACAGACGGCTTGTACAATACAGGACGGACAGCCTCCTGCTCCTACATAGGTCTCTGGGGTGGGGGACGGTTTCAAGTGGTTGTGCATGTAGGGGTGGGTTTGCTGGAAGGGGCGAGTGGTGCCGTCTTTGGATAGGGATTTGGATGCAGGCTCTGGGCTGTGGGTTTGGGCGTAGGAAGGGGTGATGGGTGTGGGGGAAGGGTGAATATCTGTCCGTGGATGAGGGCTCTTGTTGGGGCTCAGGGCAGTGGAGAGGATCGCGCCTGCGGTGGAAGTGCATGGTAAGGGCAGCATGCCTTAACATTAGGGGGTGGCAGGCGCTAGGACCGTGGACAAGCGTACACATCACAGAATGACCCGGGGCAGCATACACCACACAGAGTGACCCTGGTGACTACTGACTGCAGTCTGTGTGTGCCCTGCAGTTGATCCTGCCCCCGATAGTCTGTACCCTGCTAATGTAGGCTATCCCGTGCATTTATAAATCCTCCCCCCCCCCCCCCACATACACACAGTCTTCTGACACGAAAGACGTGACGGAAAGAGTGAACAACAGCAAACAGCTTTTATTAATCTACTACATAGTGGGGTGATGAAACTTGGATTTGGGACTGGGTGATCCTGTAAGGGAAGCGCTTCTACACAGTTATAGCGTCAGAGGTGTGTGGTACATTAGCGCTCAGCTGTGGTGCAGTGACAGTTCTCACGGCCCCTACCGCCCCTCCGTCTTGTAATTTTCGGTGAGGGGGGGACAGGACTTCTTGGCGTTGGAGGGTGGTTGCAGATACAGTGCAGGGGGGCTCTCTCCTCCTGCCTGCGGTCCTGCAGAACATCAACAAGGCACCGGAGCGTGTCCGTTTGCTCCCTCATTAGCCCAAGCAGCTTTTGAGTCGCCTGCTGGTCTTCCTGCCGCCACCTGTCCTCCCGTTCGCGGTGTGAGCGCTGCTGCTGAGAGAGGGTCTCCCTCCAGTGGCTCTGCTGGGCCGCCTCGGCTCTGGAGCAGGCCATCAGTTCCGCGAGCATCTCGTCCCGAGTCTTTTTCTTTCGCCGCCTAATCTGAGCCAGCCTCTGCGAGGGGGATGCCGGGGCAGTCCGGGAAAGAGCAGAAGCTGTGTGATCGGAAACAGTAAGTGATTTCCTTGAACAGATACATGTTTGCGAACAGTGAACACAGTGTAGTCAGTTTCTCTGAACAAGACCATACAGGGCACCAAGTTCCACGAGATCTCAGGACAAGTTCAAGATTTCGGAATACGCTCTCATTGGCGGCGCCATTGCACAGGAGAGCGGACAAGCGGGGAGAGACAGCTGAATCCGTCTTGCAGACAGTCCTGGTAAGCCTTAAAGTAGATAATGCTTATCAGTTAGTGGATAGCTGTGCTCTCCTGCTAAAGGCAATCTGGAAAGCAGAAAGGCTGAGCCTTTTCCAGCCCCTCCCGCCAGTGCACGGGAAAGATCAATGTATGCTTGTTCTCTGTGGCCTCCAGCACGTGGCTGTTAAGCGAGGGTCGTTGTTATGCAACCTAATTTAAAACCATTAACAGTAGTAAAAATACACTAATTGCCCTACTTAGATGCAGCCTGTCCAGAACGACATCACCCTGAGGCGGGTCACTCGGAGTCAGAGAGAGCGGATGCTAAGGGAAGCCCTGCACAGACCAGGACCATATGCAGCAATGCTGGTGGAGGCGATGATTCCTCTGTACATTAGGATGTCCTGGCGCGGAAGAGTGTGCTTCCACGGAGCACCCAACAAGGCACCTCTCCCCAGGAACCTCCTGCGGAGGCTTTTCGAGCAGCTCTCTGAGAGCTTTGTTGAACTGTCCCAAGAGGATTATTGCTCTATCCCTATATGTGTGGACCTACTTTTTGTATAGTTTGAGATTTAAATTTTTTTATATAGTATTTCTATTTTTTCTATACCTGCTTTTTTAAAAAATAAATGTTTCCCTGTTTGTAGCACTTACCGCCTGATCCTTCCCCTGATTCTGAGTCCGGGTTAACGGGCGGGGAGGGTTGGTAGGGGATCTCTGTGAGGGTGATGAAGAGATCCTGGCTGTCAGGGCAAGCGGTATTGTGTTCGCTGTCGCCTGCGCCGTCCTCCACAAACCCTTCCTCATCTTCCCCATCGGCAAACATCGCCGAGGAACTGTCCAGGTACACTATGCCATCCTCAGAGTCCACGGTCACTGGTGGGGCAGTGGTGGCAGACCCACCGAGAATGGCATGCAGTGCCTCGTAGAAGCGGCATGTCTGGGGCTGTGCTCGGGCGTCTGTTTGCCGCTCTGACTTTTTGGTAACCTTGTCTCAGGTCCTTGACTTTCACGTGGCACTGCATCGCATCCCGGCTGTATCCTTTGTCTATCATGGCTTTGGAGACCTTCTCGAAGGTCTTTGCATTCCGCTTGTTGGAGCGCAGCTCCGAGAGCACAGACTCCTCGCCCCACACAGTGATCAGATCCATGACTTCCCGGTCAGTCCATGCTGGGGACCTCTTTCTATTCTTGGATTGCCCGGACTCCTCTGCTGGAGAGCTCTGCATCGTTGCAGGTGCTGTGGAGCTCGCCCCGATGTCCAACCAGGACGTCAGATTCAAAGTGCCCAGACAGGAAAAGGAATTCAAATTTTCCCGGGTCGTTTCCTGTGTGGCTGGTCAGAGCATCGAAGCTCGGACTGCTGTCCAGAGCGTCAACAGAGTGGTGCAGTGTGGGATAGCTCCCGGAGCTACTAAGTTCGATTAGCATCCACACCTAGCCTAATTCGAGCTAGCCATGTCGAATTTAGCGCTACTCCACCTGTCGGGGTGGAGTACCAAATTCGAACTAAAGAGCCCTCTAGTTCGAATTAAATGGCTTCCTGGTGTGGACGGTTGACCGGTTAGTTCGAATTAACGCTGCTAAATTTGACTTAAAGTCCTAGTGTAGACCAGGCCTTAGAGTGGGATGTGTGTGTTTGAGTGTATGTGTGTGTATATAATATATACAGTCTAGTGGGGTTTAGGGGTCAAAGGGAGTGTCATATTTATGGTAAAAAGGCATTTTCAAAGAGGAAGGTTTTGCAGCCTTTCCAGGTTCTGAATTTGCCTGATCACCTTTGGAAGTTATTCTATAGCTGGTTCCCCCTTCACTGAGAATACTTTGTTCTCAGCTCTCAAGTGTTTCCTTCTGGACTTTTTGATCTGCGTTCCCCCCCTGGAGCACACTAGGGATGAGGGAGGATCTTGGAGAATTTACAGTCAGTAAGTGAAGGCAGCAAAGGAAGAGAACACGGAGTTTTGGGTGGCAAAAGGGCACAGATGGGAAAAGCAAGCATCTGTTTAATGTACAATAGTTCTAGGAGTAAGATCTATGGATTAATTACAAATAAAAAACCCAAACAGGGACATTTAGAATTAAAAACATGAGGCTTTAACTTAACCTCAGGGTTCTGGTGACTACAGAAACCAGAGGAATTTTGCTTTTGTGGTTTAACATCTCAAGAACACTTTCTTGGCATTTTAGCCCCATAATCCAGTTGCTTCTTATTTATTCACTACTCCATGAGCAGTTTTCATTATTGATATTAACATAAGCATTACAGGCAAACAAAAAAAGTCTTTTTTTTTTAAGTTTTTCTCTTTTTTTTCTCAAGCAAATATATATGTTATTTACCAGTGAGCTAAATTTCACATAATGATGCAGGCATATGCTAAAATACCATGAACTAGTGATTAGGGGATAGCTGTGCCAGAGGCAAATTTTGCTTGACTATGCTGTAAAAAGGAATGGGGGGCGGGGAGGAACTGATAAGGCCCACTGAAGCAAAAGAAGCATCTGATGAAGATTAATGTAAATCATAAATAACATTTCTAATGTTTGTTTTTCAATAGAAGAAAGGATCAGTAATCGGAGTTCAAAACTTAGATGTGTTTGTAAATTTTCAGGCATTACCATATCACCTCCTCATGGCCCAATTTAGCACTGCAGGTGAGCATCACTTTAATTTCTCCAAATAGAGCAGGAACTGATTCACTTTAACTGCCCAGTGCAAGAAGGACACATTTTTAACACAATTCTATCCTCCCCCAGAAACCTGATTAAAAGGGGACAATCATTGTAACAAACAGTTCATCAGGACTCTGGTTCAGGGCTCCTAAGCTTACCATCCACTCCAACCCTCTGAGGGGTATGACTGAATAGCAACTAGACACCCATGCCTGGCCCGTGCCAGCCGACTCAGGCTCATGGGGCTCAGCCTGTAGGGCTGTTTCTTTGCTGTGTAGACTTCTGGGCTTGGGTTAGAGCCTGGGATTGGACTGGAGCCTAGGCTCTAGAACCCTGTCATAGACTCATAGACTTTAAGGTCAGAAGGGACCATTATGATCAGCTAGTCTGGCCTCCTGCACAATGCAGACCACAGAATCTCACCCACCTACTCCTGTAATAAACCCCTAACCTATGTCTGAGCTATTGAAGTCCTCAAATCGTGGTTTAAAGACTTCAAGCTGCAGAGAATCTTCCAGCAAGTGACCCATGCCCCACGCTGCAGAGGAAGGTGAAAAGCCCCCAGGGTCTCTGCCAATCTGCCCTGGAAGAAAATTCCTTCCTGACCCCAGATGGCGATCAGCTAAACCCTGAGCATGTGGGCAAGACTCACCAGCCAGACCCCAGGAAAGAATTCTCTGTAGTAACTCAGATCCCACCCCATTTAACATCCCATCTCTAAGCCTGGGCTCCAGCCCAAGCCCAGAAGTCTAAACAGCAATGAAAGAGCCCTGCAGCGCAAGCTCTGCAAGCCTTAGCTGTCTGACCTGGGTAAACTGCAAGTGCCTAGTGGCTGGGTCACTGTGTCAGTTTAGGTTTCTGTCTTGCTGCTTAAGAGAACAACTACCACTCTCTGCAGCTTTCCAGATTTCTATTATTTCTACTCTTCCCTGTGTCTCCCTGCACTGTTTCCTGGTCCTGTTTATGTGGCTCAGCCCCCAGCATGAGACAGGACCTCCTTGATTAGCCCTAGGCCACAGGCTTCAGACTGTCCCTTAGTATACTCCCTCCCCGCCCCCATACTTCTTTACATAGGCATGTTGATATTTGCCTCAGAAAATTGTTAAAAAGAGCAGTTGGCACTGCTATAGCTGAGATAAAAGAGAATACAACCTGTGACAGACCCAGACCAGTAGGGTACAGGAATCTGGTCGAGGGCAAATATACTGGTTACTGGATGAGTAGTTTTCTGTTCCCTGAATGACCAGAGCAGGGGCTGCACTAGAGTAATCAGGAACCTGCTAGAACCAATTAAGGTAGACAGGCTGATTAGAACACCTGCAGCCAATCAAGGCAGGCTAATCAGGGCACCTGGGTTTAAAAAGAAGCTCACTTCAGTTAGTGGTGTGCGTGTGAGGAGCTAGGAGCAGAGTGGGAGTGCTGTAGGACTAAGGAGTACAAGTGTTATCAGACACCAGGAAGAAGGTCCTGTGGTGAGGATAAAGGTGTTTGGAGGAGGTCATGGGGAAGTATCCCAGGGAGTTGTAGCTGTCATGCAGCTGTTACAGGAGGCACTATAGACAGCTGCAATCCACAGGGCCCTGGGCTAGAACCTGGAGTAGAGGTCTGGCCTGGGTTCCCCTCCCAACTCCTGATCAGACACAGGATGAGTTGACCCAGACTGTGGGTTCCACCAGAGGGGAAGATCACTGCGGTGAACAAATCTGCCAATAAGTGCAGGACCCACCAAGGTAGAGGAGAAACTTTGGCACAAACCTTATTTTGCATAGCATCAGTCATACAAACTGTACCCCAAACTGATTACAGAATCAAATAGTCCACTTACAGATGTAGGATGAAATTTTCAAAAGAGCCAAAGGGGGTTAGGTGCCCAGTGCTCACTGAATTTCAATAGGATTTATACACCTTACTCCCTTAGGTTACATTGAACATTAAATAAGATCTATGAAAGAGAAATTGCAGGCAAGGTAGATAAGATGAGCCAAATGCAGCCCAGAATAAGTGGTGCATCTTCCATGGAAGTCTCAGACAGTCGGAGCTGTAGAAGAAAAAGCCCCCCCGGCCCCGACAGTAGTAATAAGAATCTGTGAATAGATAGAAGGAAGGCTAGTACAAGATGGATAGCAAGTGTGTAGACAGAAATAAGGATCCAAATCAGGGTCACATCAGGATCAATGAGAAAAATTCTATTGACTTCAGTGGGACCATATTTTTGGTCCAAGGACTCTGAAAAAAGATTAGGCAAGTCCGTGGAGGCAGGGCCGCCCAGAGGGGGGGGCAAAGGGGGCAATTTGCCCCGGGCTCCGCAGGGGCCCCCAAGAGAAGAGTGGAAGCTCCCGCCTCCGCCCCTCTCCTGGAGCCTCAGCGCATCAAGCGCCGAGTCTCCGGCCGAGCCCCTGAGCCCCGCCCTGCTCAGAGCCGCGTGGTGAGGGAGCGGGGCTGGGAGCTCCAACGGGGCCGGGGCCTGAGCCCCGCCCCGCTCAGAGCAGCGCAGCCCCGGGCTGAGTTCCCAGCCCCGCCCCCTCACCACGTGGCTCTGAGCGGGATGGAGCTCAGGCCCTGCCGGAGACGCGCTCGGGTAAGGGGGCGGAGCGGGAAGCGGGACCCGCCGCCGAAGCACAGCCCGGTCTTCGGCAGCGGGGGGCCCCTTCTGTTCCGGGACCCGCCGCCGAAGTGCCCCGAAGACCGGGCTGCGCTTCGGCGGTGGGTCCCGCTTCGGCGGTAATTCGGCGGCGGGGGGCTCCCGCCGCGGGTCTTCGGGCCACTTTGGCGGCAGGTCCCGGAACGGAAGGGCCCCCTGCCGCCGAAGACCCCGGGCCCCCGGAATCCTCTGGGTGGCCCTGCGTGGAGGGTTTAAAAATCAAAGAAGACAATTTAGAAGTGGATAAGAGAAATATCTCAAAGCAGTTAGAGTGCAGGACTTGGAACTTTTGAAAGTCTAAGAGACAAAAAGAGATTTCAGTGGATGGTTTGAACAGAAAAGCAATGACTTTCATGTGCTTACATACTCATCTATTTGTATGATAAAATTGAGGAATAGAAACATAAGAGTCAGAAAGACATCTATATGTATCATTAATGAGTGGTGAGGATTCAAAAGGTAACTTACAAATATGTATGCATGAGTCTTTATCAAGTTACAAAGATAATAAAAAATAACTATAAATCTATATAGTGATGCTGCTAGAGGTACCCTTGGTGTTACCAATAGACTAATCTGGTATAGGTTTTTTGGGTACAATTCTACAACTGTTCTGCATAAAGATCTCCACTGATTTCAATGGGAGTTCTGCATGGGGAGTGTCTGCAAACTCTATCCCCGTATGTATGTAGCTTTTTTTATATGGTACAGGTTTCTTTAGATTATTGCATATATTCTGGGGTAAGAAGGGAGAGGGATGAAGCAGGATTGCATGAGACTTCACGATGATTCATTAATTAAGTTACATCATGCTTGTACTTGTGGACAGATGAAGATGAGGGAATTTGGGAAGGAGGGAGGAAGTTCCAGGGACTGTCAAGGAATACAATAAGACAGGTCCCTGTTAAGTGGAAGTTCATAGGCAGAAAGGAATCTCAAGATTGTAATTTGGGAAGGAGGGAGGCGATCTAGTCAGACTGAGAGGAATGCTCGGTTGGGATCATCAGAATGAAAATAGACCTCAAAGCTTCAAATAATTTCAGACAAATGTCCAAACCTGTTGATGCTTATCCAAACTGAGCCTAACCATGCAATAGTGAAATTTCCACAGCAGTAGAAAAAAGAGGATTATTTTGACTAGCTCCACACTGTTTTTCTTTCATCTGCCTTCCATCCACAACACCATTCTCCCATACATATATGAATATGTTCATGCACTGCAGTAGGAGATGCATGGAAATGTGTTTTGTTGTGGATGGGTCATATTGCTATTTAGGGTTGCAAAGCTCTGAATCTGTGGTGTTTTCATACCTCGATTAAGAAATTAAGGAAAGAACCAACCCCTTTCCACACTCCAAAAAAGTAGTTTGGCACGAGTTGGTATCCTATATATTACATACTGCCTAGCTATCTGCTCATAATTAATTATTATGTTGTTTGAATTTTTTATCTCTCTTCTCTTGCCCCTTTTTTTCACAGTTCCTTCTCTATAGAATGTGAAACCCATCAGCATTGTAGTTCACATCATAGTTTTTGAACACTATAGGTCTAGTTTGCTGAAAATTAGTCAGTGATTTTGCCTATCCACAGTGGGAACTTTGTTCATCATGTATAGTTTTTAAATATTATAGGCCAAATTTGATTGGTAACAGATCTGGAATTTGCCATATTTTTAAATCACTTTTTTTTCTTAAAAATCATGTCTCCAAATAAATTGTGAGGTGTTAAATTAATTCTTACCAGCAAATGTTAGGATTTTATTCAATCTCTCAAAGCAGCTACTCTATTAAAATAAATAATAGTTCTACTGTTATTAAGGTAATGTGACACTGGCTTTCTTGGAAAAAATATATAAGTGTGCTCACACACCTTCTTGTGCCAAGTTTCCCCAGGCATTTAATGATATTTTTTCTTATTTCCAAATAGTCATTTGACTTATGATTAATGGAGAAGGTTAAAGTAAAGACCTCAAATACTAAGATGCCTGAAATTTGGGGGCTGTGTCAAAATTCCTGTCTGGATCTAGATTTTGTGTCATGGGCCCATCACTAATGGATGAGTCAGGGTGACTGAAAAGCTCTGTGAAAAGTAACAGAGTTTAAAGATTTTTGTTGTTGTTGTTGTTGTTTCCTACAGGCTACAAAGATTATGTTGCATGTAGATTGGCATTTTATTGAGGTTTGTTAGGGAGCTGGGAGCTTGGCCAATTCCAGAGTCAGCATTTGAAACCAAATAGAAAAAAACATGCTGAAAAGATACATGAGGGTGAAGAAGGGAGTGGTGGCAGGCATGAAGGGACTATATCATGGCAGATGAAGAGGGATATTAAAACTGAAATTGTTAGATAAGCATTCCTTTACTGGAATTGTTTTTGCCAAATTAGAGACTGTTTATTGACTAGGCTTTATGAGAGTTGTATCTAGCACTGAGCCCTAATAAAGCAGACTACAAACCTCAGCCAGCCAGCCTGGAATACTTCCTCTTCAGACTGTAGGCTAATGCACTAAAAGCAGACATTAAATAATTAAGAAGAGCAAACTTAAATTATTGCTTCCCTTTAATGTCTGGAAAAAATGGTGAAGTTATTGTCAGTCGTGCAAATATGCCATTTTTGGCACACATTCTCTTTCCAGGTGACTGGTCCAGGTGATAATCAAGTTTAATGACCTATTCAGATAAATATGATTGCAGGATTCAGAGGTTTGCAGGGCCTTTTTTTTTCTCTTACGTGTGTGTGCATATACACTTAATGCCAATGACAATTGCCAGAAACAAAACATTAGATTCATAGAACCATTGTGCTCATCTAATCTGACCTTCTGTATAACACAGGCCATAAAACTTCCCCAAAACTCCCCCAAAATAATTCCTACAGCATATCTTTAAAATAATCCAATCTTGATTTAAAAATTGTCAGTGATGGAGAATCCACTGTGACCCATGGTAATTTTTTCCAGTCATTAATTACTGTCACCCTTAAAAATGTATACCTTAGTTCCAGTTTAAATTTGTCTAGCTTCAACTTCCAGTCATTGCACTGTGTTATGCCCTTCTCTGCTGGATTAAAAAAAGCCCATTATTAAATATTTGTTTTCCATGTAGATGCTTATAGATTGTAATCTAGCCTTCTCTTTGTTAAACAAAATACTTTGAGCTGAGTTGATCACTATATGGCATGTTTTCTAATCCTTTAATCATTCTCATGGCTCTCCTCTGAACCCTCTCCAATTTATCAACATCCTTCTTGAATTGTGAGCATTGGACTGGACACAGTATTCCAGCAGCAATTGCACCAGTGCCAAAAAAGAAGGTAAAGTAACATCTCCTCCTCCTCCTCCAAATTCATCTGTTTATGCATCCCAGGATCACATTCACTTTTTTGACCACAACATCACATTAGAAGCTTTTGTTTAGCTCATTATATACCACAACCCCAAAAACTTTTTTTCAAAGCCTCTTCCCAGGATAGAGTACATGCATCCGACAAAGTGGGTATTCACCCACGAAAGCTCATGCTCCAAAACGTCTGTTAGTCTATAAGGTGCCACAAGACTCTTTGCTGCTTTTATCTATCCTGTAAGTATGGCTACATTCTTTGTTCCTAGTTGTATACATTTGCATTTAGATACTGAAGACCTCTGTCCACAAAACATATACACCTTGCCTCACACCAATATACCTCTACTCTCAGCTCCAGGGGTTTACGTGGAGTTGATATGGTAAACGAGGGTGCAAATCCTTGCCTATTCTGGAGATAACTTTATTCTTAACAGTATAAGTGGATTTACTTTTGGTGTAACTGAGATCAGTATCAGGTTCATCATTCTAAAATGTTTTCAGTGACCTCTGATGTGCATCAAATTATGATTTCACTCACCTCCTGTTTTTAGGAATTTTAAATTGTTTTTTAATCACATTGGAGATTCCATAATACACAGAGGAAGATTCTCCAGGGGGTTTCTCCAGGCAATTTAAGTTCACATTGCATTGTGTAAGGAGACTCAAAAATCTGGTCTTTGTACTTCAGTTTCCCCACCTGTTAAATGATTATAAAAATAGTGATGTTACCTAAGTTTAAATGAATAAAGTTTGTAAAGTGCCAGTTCCTCTTTGTGGAGAAGGCACTATACAGAGGGGCAAAGTTTTATTGTTAAGAGGCTAAAGGAAATCCTTGAAAGTCTCTTTCCCTGCACTGAAAAGTTCAAATTAGTTACCAGTTTATCCACACCTGCTTCATGTACACAACTGGGCAGAAGTTACTATGAGAGAAGATTTTTTTTCCAAAGATTTTTACTATTTCCCATTTAGTCCAGAAAAAAAACAAGAATGACTCTTCTTATGGTAGTCAACTTTTCTCCTTCTGGCCCTTGCTGGAAACTGAGGCCAGATTCTGAACTCAGCTACAATGGTTGCTTCAGTGGAGTTCAGTAGAGTTTTTCCAGGTTTACACTGAGCTAGCAGAGATCAGAACGTGGCTTATGAAGTGCAGAATGAGGGCAGTTGATGCAACTTCTTTGAACCCAGCAAAGGATTTTGATTCTGTTTACTTTTAGAGTGACATTTCAAAGGTGGGGATCTAAAATGGTTCCTTCTATTTTTAGCTAGTTCTTATATGGCCCTAATCACTGTAATAGCTAATCCACAAATAAATCCTATCTCTTTCTTCCCAGTATGTAAGAGAAAAAAAAACTTGAAAGGTCGATGACTTTTTTCCACCTCCTCTTAGTTATTATCAGGGTATTGTTGATCGTTTCTTGAAGTTCTTACAGTTCCTGACAGTTACCTTTCCCGTGCATAAACTGATGCATTTCCAGTTTCCAATTTAGAAAGCCTACTGATTCAAGATCCATTTTTTTAATCTATTCATGTGAGGAGTTCATATAAATCCTGTATGTGTAACCAGGCCCGTTGACAGGGGTGAGGGGCAGGGGCGGCTCTAGACATTTTGCCACCCCAAGCACGGCGTCATGCCGCGGGGAGCGCTCTGCCGGTCACCAGTCCCGCGGCTCCGGTGGACCTCCTGCAGGCGTGCCTGCAGAGAGTCCGCTGGTCCCATGGCTTCAGTGGAGCCACAGGACCAGCGGACCCTCCGCAGGCACGCCTGTGGGAGGTCCACCAGAGCCGCGGGACCAGCGGACCCTCCGCAGGCATGTCGCTGAAGGCACCCTGCCTGCCGCCCTCCCAGCGACCGGCAGAGCACCCCCCACAGCATGCCGCCCCAAGCACGCGCTTGGCGTGCTGGGGCCTGTAGCCTGGTGAGGGCCCTTTTAAATCACCCAGGTGGATCGCAGGGCTCCTAGGTGTGTGTGACTGCTCCAGGCCCTGCACTTTGGGGAGCCCCGCGGGCCAGCACAATTGGCCAGCATGGTCAGTCCCAGAAGTGACGAGCAGTCCCAGAAGTGATGGATTCATCACTTCTGCCCTAGGCCCTGCCCCTCCCCCCTCCAGAGACTGCCCTGGCCTTGGGATCTGGAATTGCTATCGGTGGGCCTGTGTGCAACTGTATGAATTGTGTGAGCAATTTTAATAGACAGCTTTGACAGTTTGGATCAGGTTGTTAATTTCAACAGATGTAACATTTTTATTCTATGTGTAATGTTTATTCTCCACTCCTACTATGCCTCCCGACAGTGCAGAGGTTTTTACAGAAGGCTGGCAAACTGGTTTTCCTTTGTAGCCAATTGGCAGCATATTTGATCTCTGTGTATAATATATTTGTGCTGGCATTATTCCATCCACCCGCTTAGAAAAGAAGAAAAAAAACCCCACCCATCTCATTCAGTCTTTTGAGGACTGTTATGTCCAGCTTTCTTAATTGTGAAAGATGTCCTGGGATTTAGAGCTGGGGATAGTTAAATTAGCAGTGACATTTTGCTTTGCAGTATTCAGATTTAAACTTAAATGGTTACTTAGCCTTTTCCTCACATGGAAATAACTGAAGAGATCCATACTGGGACATTGCACCATACCTGGGAAACAAGAGCAAAGGAATCAGTTTTCCTCTGTAGTTATTTTTGTTTTAAATCTCCTATTTTTCTTTCTTTCTTTGAAGTATATTGAAAGAATTGTCTGATCCTCAGAAATTCTTGACAGTTATCAGTCTACTCTGCATGGCCTGAGTTCTTTCCCAGAAGCTGTGCTGTGCTAACTAAATTCTTTTGACATAAAATTTGTGCAATTATTCCACTTTCATCTAATGGTAATAATAAATATTGGGTCTATTCTTTGAATACAATTATAGCTGACAGGCAATTTTCAAATGGTGAATGCTAGCCTATTTTATTGGACTGTGGAGCATAACATTTTTTGCATATCATTCAATCTATATCATAACCCCCAGAATCAAGTTCCTCTCTCACTTATACTGGCTCAATGTCATTGACTTCCATAACTAAGAGCAGCACTTCCTCCCATTGAACTCCCTCTCTCCTCCATGGTAGTTTGAAAGTTCTGTATTCTTCAACAAAGCTTTTTATCCCCCCTTGCCCTCTCGTTTGCAGCACTGATAATCTTATTCATTTATTAAAAATTGCAGAGCTCAGGGTGAGTTTGTGAAAATCTGTCTAGGGAGCCAGATCACTTATTAAAACAGGAGAGCTGTAATTGTGCTGCATACTCACATCTAGATTGAAAGACAGTAAGATCTACGGAGAAAAATAAATAATAGCCATAAATACTGGAATAGGTTAACTATACAAATGTCTATAAATGAAAACGAAATAACTGCTAATTTGGTGTAAAATATAGCAGAAATCTCATGAAAGAATTGTCATGAGGTTTCTAGTCCTAGTTTGCAGATTGCTATAAAAACAGAAATTTAGGGCTATGCATGCAACGCAAAATGAACATAAGAACTTTTTCAGGCTTGCCTTTCACTGGTGTATCCCATTATGGATAGAGACCTCTTTAATGTTTTTAATGAAGTAGATACTAATGGGAATTGTGTAACCATAGCAGACTTTAACTTCCCAGATATAGGCTGGAGGATAAGTGCTAGTAATAATAATAGGGATCAGATTTTCCTGGATGCGATAGCTGATGGATTCCTTCACCAAGAACTTGCTGAACCAACAAGAGGGGATGCCATTTTAGATTTGGTTTTGGTGAGTAGTGACAACCTCATGGAAGAAATGGTTGTAGGGGACAACCTTGGTTCAAGCGATCATGAGCTAATTCCATTTAAACTAAATAGAAGGATAAACAAAAATAGATCTGTGAATAGGGTTTTTTTATTTCAAAAGTGTTAACTTCAAAAAATTAAGGAAATTAGTTAGGGAAGTGGATTGGACCGAAGAATTTGTGAATCTAAAGGTGGAGAAGGCCTGACATTATTTCAAGTCAAAGTTGCAGAAACTATCAGAAGCCTGCATCCCAAGAAAGGGGAAAACATTCATAGGCAGGAATTGTAGACCAAGCTGGATGAGCAAGCATCTCAGAGAGGTGATTAAGAAAAAGCAGAAAGCCTGCAATGAGTGGAAGATGGGAGTGATCTGCAAGGAAAGCTACCTTATTGAGGTAAGAACATGTAGGGATAAAGTGAGAGAGGCCAAAAGCCATGTAGAGTTGGACCTTGCAAAGGGAATTAAAACCAATAGTAAAAGGTTCTATAGCCCATAAATAAGAAGAAAACAAAGAAAGAAGTGGGACCACTAAACAATGAGGATGGAGTGGAGGTTAAGGATAATCTAGGCCTGGCCCAATATCTAAACAAATACTTTGCCTCAGTCTTTAATGAGGCTAATGAGGAGTTTAGGGATTATGGTAAAATGACAAATGGGAATGAGGATATGGAGGTAGATATTACCACATTGAAGGCAGAAGCAAAACTCAAACAGCTTAATGGGACTAAATTGGGGGACCAAGATAATCTTCATCCAAGAATATTAAAGGAACTGGCACATGAAATTGCAAGCCCATTAGCAAGAATTTCTAATGAATCTGTAAAGTCAGGGGTCGTACCGTATGACTGGAGAATTGCTAACATAGTTCCTATTTTTAAGAAAGGAAAAAAAAGTGATCCGAGTAACTACAGGCCTGTTAGTTTGACATCTGTAGTATGCAAGGTCTTGAGGGAAAAAAAATTGAAGGAGAAAATAGTTAAGGACATTGAGGTTAATGGTAATTGGGACAAAATACAACATGGTTTTAAAAAAGGTAGATCATGCCAAAACAACCTGATCTTCTTTGAGAAGGTAACAGATTGTTTAGACAAAGGAAATGCAGTGGGTCTAATTTACCTCGATTTCAGTAAGGCATTTTATATGGTTGCACATGAGGAATTATTAGCTAAATTGGAAAAGATGGGGCTCAATATGAAAATTGAAAGGTGGATAAGGAACTAGTTAAAGGGGAAACTACAATGGGTCGTACTAAAAGGTGGACTGTCATGCTGGAGGGGGTTACTAGTGGAGTTTTTCAGGGATCGATTTTGGGACCAATCTTATTTAATCTTTTTATTCCTGACCTTGACACAAAAAGTGGGAATGTGCTAATAAAGTTTGTGGATGACGCAAAGCTGGGAGGTATTGCCAACACAGAGAAAGACAGGGATATCATACAGGAAGATCTGAATGACCTTGCACATTGGAGTAATAGTAATATTAGAAATTTAATAGTGAAAAATGCAAGGCCATCCATTTAGGGATTAATAACAAGAATTTTTGTTATAAGCTGGGGACACATCAGTTGGAAGTAACAGAGGAGGAGAAGGACCTCGGAGTATTGGTTGATCACAGTATGACTATGAACTGCCAATGTGATATGGCTGTGAAAAAAGCTAATGCGGTCTTGGGATGTATCAGGCGAGGTATTTCCGGTAGTGATAAGGAGGTGTTAGTATCGTTATACAAGGCACTGGTGAGACTTCATCTGGAATACTGTGTGCAGTTCTGGTCTCCCATGTTTAAAAAGGATAAATTCAAACTGGCACAGGTACATAAAAGGGCTGGAATGGAAAACCTGTCTTATGAAAGGAGATTCAGAGAGCTTGGCTTCTTTAGCCTAATCAAAAGAAGGCTGAGGGGACATATGATTGCTCTCTATAAATATATCAGAGGAATAAATACCAGGGAGGGAGAGGAATTATTTAAACTCAGTACCAATGTGGACACACAAACAAATGGATATATATTAGCCATCAGGAAATTAGACTTGAAATTAGATGAAGGTTTCAGAAGAATGAAGTTCTAGAACAGCCTTCCAAGGGGAGAAGTGGGGGCAAAAGACATATCTGGCTTCAAGACTAAGCTTGATAAGTTTATGGAGCTATGGTATGATCGGATAACCTAATTTTGGCAATTAATTGATCTTTGACTATTAGCGGTAAATATGACCAATGGCTTGTGATGGGATGTTAGATGGTTTGGGATCTAAGTTACTACAGAGAATGCTTTCCTGGGTGTCCGGCTGGTGAGTCTTGCCCACATGCTCAAGGTTTAGCTGATCATCATATTTGGGGTCGGGAAGGAATTTTCCTCCAGGGCAGATTGGCAGAGGCTCGGGAGGGTTGGGGGGGTTCGCCTTCCTCTGCAGCATGGGGCAAAAGTCACTTGCAGGAGGATTTTCTGCTTCTTTAAACAACAATTTGAGGACTTCAATAGCTCAGACATAGATTAGGGGTTTGATACAGGAGTGAGTGGGTGAGATTCTGTGGCCTGTGTTGTGCAGGAGGCCAGACTAGCTTATCATAATTGTCCCTTCTGACCTTCAAGTCTAGATTCTATGATTATGAAATAAATGCCATACACAAGGCCAAATTCTTATCTTCACCCTGTATTTGATGGGCACAGAGGAGAAGGGGAGGAAGGGCAAAAAGGCATCAGTTTTGACTCCCTGATTCTGGGGTTAGTTCTTCACTAACAGTGACATCTAGCCTTGTGGCAATTCTAACCTATGACAACAGGCTGTGTTTCATCACCCCTAAATGGTTGTCCATCAGCAGGGAATAGCCTAGACTGTGATTCTGTCCCCAACATGATCACTATACTGGGGTCTGCATGGGGGCTGGCTACACTAACTTGACTATACGTGAGGACTCCCCCAGTCCTGGGTAATCCCAAATTGGGGAGATTCAATTGTATTTGGCACAAAGAAAGTTGAACACATAAGAGAATTTGGCCAACTATTTCTCTTTCTTTTTTTTTATTTAAAGTAACTCACTTAAAAACTGAAATGTATTAAAAGACAGATGCTAAGGCCAACCTCTAATTAAGCTTTAACCACACAACCATCCTTCCTCTCCATAACATTTACCTCCTTATTCCTCACATTTGCAGTGTTTCACATAAGAAAATTAACTTTAATCAAAACGAAGCAAATTTGGAGGACAACCCTTTGATTATGTATTAGAAAAAACTTACCTGAATGGACCACTTCATCCTCAGACTCAGATACTAGGCTGGGCTGAGATACATTGACAGTGACAGGTCTGGTGTTTGCCCATGCTGTGCAGGATAAATAGAGGAATTCAGTCCCTAGGGTTGTTAATCAAGTACCTTTCACTAAAAATATGTACACTAAAAATATGTTTAAAAAAGAGAGATCTGACAAAATGATGCAACAATCTCTGGTAGAAGCTTTGATGGGACTTGAGTGCCTGCCAGGGTGGAACTGGGTGGAGTTCAATGGAACTCTTTTTCCCTACTTCCTTCCTGTATTGTTCATATATAGTAGTCTCACTTCACAATTACAAAAATTGACTCATTATTTATGACATTAAGAGGCTGATTTTAATGTGTGTCATACCATATTCTCATTAATAACAATGTCCACTTCAGACATCTGTTCAATGACCATAACTTCACAGGGAGAAATCTAATAGAGTAATAACAAATCTTTCCAATACATTAATTTTACAGATGTTTTGTTAGATATCTTAATTGGAAATGTTTATTAATGGGAATATTACTGTATTTTAAACTAAGCATTAACTACAAAAGAGTTCACTTATATATGACTAAAACATAGCAGCAGTGATGGAAACTGAGTCTCTTATTTTATTATTCTAATTTAATCTAGTATCTACTCAGTCATTAAGTTCAACCCTGATCTTCAGGCACCATTTTCATGGAGTTAGATACTGGATCTTAATTTCAATTCAAGTCAGGTTGTTTGTCAGACACTCAGTTCATTGGGCTGGTTTTGTGATATTGTTCTCTGGTCGGGTATGAGCTAAGATTGTAACAATCTCCTATTACACAATGACCACCTCAAATGGAATTTTAGTCCCAGAAGTAAAGATTCAAGTGCTTCTCTGAAGGGATCTGCTAAATCACCCATCCTAAATTTGGAGCTGAAAAATAGGGGGCTAATTTGTATTCATTCTATACATCTAAAGAAATTATTTTATAATAGGGGGGGAAAGTATTGATTGTCATTGTACAAGGAATTAACTAGCTAGTAATCAGGAGTTAGGAAAGCACTTGGAGATTGTTTACTGAACCCTAAATAGACAAAACATTGGAGCTATAAATTAAACATCACCAAAAATATTTCTATGATTTATTTTAAAAAATCAAATTCAATATTTTGCTTATTTTAATTTTTTTTTGGTTTGATGATCATTCTTTTTCTCTTTGATTACCTGCACTTTACATTTAAAATAATAAAAATAATAAGCAGCCTGTAAGGAGCATGAATGCTTAATGATTCTGTGAAGTTACATTACCTCATGATGATGATGATGATGATGATGATGATGATGGAGTCTCCCACTGAGTTAGACAGATGAGCGACAGTCACTTATTTTGCATCCTGAGATGAGACCAAAGACCAATTTTGTATTTGCAGTGACACAAGTAGTGACAATTGCAGATGAATGTGTGCTTCTTGTAGCTTTACACCTTGCACATTGCTTCTTGACTGCAACAATCCATGAAAATGTTCAGTCCATGGTAGGCAGAGCTGCTGCCCTTAGATCTTGTCATGGGTGAAGAGCTCCTAGGTGTTGAAGTCAACATAGCAAGATTAGAGGCTGGCTTTGAGAGTGTCTTTGTAATACTTATTTGGTCTGCCCTTAAAATGAGTTCTAGTCTGCAATTCTCTATAAAAGACAGCCTTCAGTATTCTGCTCTCAGACATACAGACCACATGACCGCACCATCTCAGCTGCACTCTCACTATAACAGCTTCAATACTTCTGATGTTGCAGCACTCAAGGACCTCAGTGTTTGGAGCCAAATCTTGCATTTAATTCCCATTATTCTCTGTAGACATTGTAGGTGGAAATGGTCCAAGCTTTTTACGTGGCATTGATAAGTGGTCCAAGCATCACAGCCGTAAAGGAGTGTGGTGATGACCCTGGTGCAGGAAAAATCAATTTTTTTGTTTTCAGTCTATTCACCGTGTTCATTTCAGAGACAATACTGAAGTTTTTC
Organism: Mauremys reevesii; assembly: GCF_016161935.1. Lineage (NCBI taxonomy): Eukaryota > Metazoa > Chordata > Testudines > Geoemydidae > Mauremys > Mauremys reevesii. The sequence goes on along the minus strand of NC_052626.1, from coordinate 84,743,301 downwards.
AAAGGCATCACTGACTGCACCAGTGCACTTCATAATATCATCATCAATCATTGCATCTCATGAAACAACATTGCGTAGGTAGCAAAATTTGTTAACATCCTTGAGTGTTACATATTTGATGGCCAGAACTAGAATAGTCACAGTACTTCCCAGTTAAGGCTGAACAATGACTTTTGTCTTCTTTAAGCTGGTCATTAAGACAAAAAAATTTGCTGAATGCTCAAAGAAGTCAGTGAGCTACTGGATGTCCCTGAGTTTGTGGGCCACAAAGCATGATTATCAGCAGACAGTAATTCACAAATAATTGTCTTAACTTTTGTCTTTGTACTGAAGCAATGGAGATTCAAGACACCTCCATCCATATACTTCTTCATATAATTGTCACAATCAATGTCTCTGAAAGCATCTATTAGAAGAGCAACAAATGCAATGCTAAATAATGTCAGAGCAAGAGCACAGCCTTGTATTATTCCACTGGCAACAACAAAGGTATCTGAAAAAGCAGTGTTGGTCAAGGATACCTACCTGCATTCCTGCATGAAAAAAAATGTATGACACTGACAAACTCATCAGGGCAAACAAACTTGCAGAGGACTGTCCACCAGCCATCTCAATTTACAGAGTCAAAGGCCTTAGTGAGAGCAACAAAATCTAGGTATAGGTCTTGATTCTGTTCAAGGCATTTCTCCTTTACCACAAATACAATATTTCCACAAGCAATGAAGTAATGTGCCATCTGAATTCTTTCCCCATACCTGATTACTTTAGGCCAAGCTTCATGACTGTGACTCTGGTGTAAAAGTCTCCTAGGATGATTAATTTGTCATGTTGATGAGCTGACTTTATGGTGTTGTCAATCTTTGTAGAATTTTTCTTTGACACAGTCAGAATGTATTATTGTGGATGCATATGCACTAATGACTGTTACATGACATGCAGATGTCAAGCTGAGGCGGAGCACCATCAGGTGACCATTTATTCCTTTTGGTACACAATCAAGTGTGCACTGCCAGCATGTAGGTTTGTGACTAGGGACCCCCAGCAGCATCCTCATTACTCCATACAGTGCACTCATTTATGTTTCATGAATTAGGACAATTACATTAAAAATATAGATGTCTAACACTGTTGCACATTCCCATGTAAGGGAAAACTTAATGCCTTAATAGCTCCTAAACTGCAGAAAATGAGAAATATTTTTCTTCTTTAACTTTCTGTTTTTGTTGGAAGACAGTTCTAAAACTGTCCTTCCTCTTATTCATGCTTCTTGTTCCACCACCCAAAACCTAAATGCTCACCTGCTCAACTTCCTTCTAGAAGGGAAAATGGATGGTTGTTAATGGGACATTGCCTTTTATAGCTCAGTTATTGGTTTGAGTATGAAGCAGCAAAGAATCCTGTGGCACCTTATAGACTAACAGACGTTTTGCAGCATGAGCTTTCGTGGGTGAATACCCACTTCTTCGGATGCAAGCAGTGGAAATTTCCAGGGGCAGGTGTATATATAAGCAAGCAAGAAGCAAGCTAGAGATAACGAGGTTAGATCAATCAGGGAGGATGAGGCCCTGTTCCAGCAGCTGAGGTGTGAAAACCAAGGGATTTGTGTCCATTTATCCTTTTCTTTAGAGACACAAATCAGACATTAGGAATGGCAATATACAAAAACCTGTAGGAGAACACTTCAACCTCCCTGGCCACACAATAGCAGATTTTAAGGTGGCCATCCTACAGCAAAAAAACTTTAGGACCAGACTTCAAAGAGAAACTGCTGAGCTCCAGTTCATCTGCAAATTTAACACCATCAGCTCAGGACTAAACAATGTGAATGGCTTGCCAATTACAGAACCAGTTTCTCCTCCCTTGGTTTTAGTCTATAAGGTGCCACAGGATTCTTTGCTGCTTCTACAGAACCAGACTAACATGGCTACCCCTCTGATACTTGGTTTGAGTATGGTCTATAAACAGAAGACATTAATATCTGACAGTCGATAAATAGCCTTTGTGGAATCAGTGGTCTCAGTCAAGGCCCTAATAGGCTAGTGACTACATAGAACACTACTACTACAAGAACCACAACAGATCACCTTGTTAGTGATTTCGGCAAAGAGAGCAAGAAATGCACGGTGCATGGAGGACTGTGTTGCCTTTTCACACTCTGAGGAAGTTCCTCCTGGTTAAGGCTTGAAGTATATTGGATGACTAGTATGAGGAAATCTTGTATTGCTCCTTTCTGTGCTTGTTCTGAGGATAAAGAAAGGTACCTGTGTTTGAATATAGTGGGGAATATTCTACAGAAGCTATTTATGAAGTAGGAGTGTGGGGGAAGCCCCCTACCTATAGTAAGGATATTAACTAAGGCTGGACCAAAGAGGCATTGTTCAGATCTGGATAAATATTAGGTTTAGTCAAGGACTGGACATCTTGGCTCCCAGCTTTCATTTCATTCACCCCCAATTAGTGGAAATTTCCATTAAGCTCAGCAGATATTGTGAGACATCTATCTTCTTGAGTCAGAATCTGATCCAGAACATAGGGCCTTTCCATTTTTGGATCCAACCCATACCCAGAAACATAAGGGCAGTTCCAGGTCAGGGAGTTTGGAGTTAGGCTCCATTTTGGGTCCATCTGTTATATTAAAGGCTTAAGTTAATAATCGTTGCTTCGCCTTACAATACAATGAAGTATTTTAGCCCTGTTCTTGAACAGCCCCTATTATAGAAGGAGGAGGACAGAAGCTGTTGTAGGAGGGGAACTACTTAACAATCTTTATAATGATGAGTGCTTTGGAGTAGGGTGGACTTTACCTTTATGCTTTGTGCAATACTGAGCACTTTGCCAGTGCTATACAAATAAAAACCCACTATCCCCCTGAGGCTGTGCTGGTAACTGGTGATATCATATGGTTCTGTGCTGGAACTCATAATTCCTGAAACTTGATTAAAGTTGATAATGCTGAAATTTGATTGCTGTAAAGTCAGTCCAATTACCTGTTGTTAATTCTTTTGACAGTCTCCAATGAGCAAACATAATTTTGATGTATAGCACCACGTATCATAATGAGCCACGACATGTAATCGTTCCCTAAAACAATGATCCTTGATTTTGTTCTCTGCTTCTGATGATTACCCCTTTCAACATTTTAGTATAGACAAGGATCACAAAAGGCTCCAGTTTGTTGCATTTCCTGCACCTCTTGCCTTGTGGTAGACAGTTTTCAGCTTTGTTTTGCTTTGACTGTAGTAAGTGAGAGATACATGTTCCTTTGTTTTAAGTTCCCTGCTTTCTGCTATTTTCCTGGAACATATTCCATTTCATCCCTTTATCTTGTTTAGGTTGAACTAATCAATAAACAACTCCACTCTGTTCCATGGTTGTTCCTTGCTCTGTATTTTTCTTGTTAATGAAGTCAGAGTGACAAACTGTTTGAATAAGTTCCTCCAGTGTCAGCTCTGACTACATCTGTAACATTTGTGGCACTTCTTTCTCAGCAATGCCAATTTCAAAATAATCTCTAATTTGCTCTTTTTTTTCCCCTATCTGCCCCAAATTAGTAGGGCTCAGACAGTTCTAAGGAATTCTCCACACTGCACAGTGGGAGACTGCTGACTGACATTTGCTCTACTGCACAGCAGGAGTTTACTGGTTTGGGCTTGCCTTACTGCACAGCAGGGGTTTAGTATTTTGGGTTTTCCATTACACACAGTTTGGGTTTACATATCTTCACACCTGGAGCTTGCCCTATTATATCCAAATGAAACACAGGTTCTGACACCAAGTCCTATCATGGAGATGAGATGTGAGAACTCTATTAGGATTCTCTCTATTAAAACAGCACAAACAAACACCTTTGGCAAAACATTAACAAAGGAAAGCATCTTTCTGGAGCATCTTTCTGGAATATACATACTACAGTACAAAGGTAAATGTAGAGTTAAGCACTGCCTGCCTTGTATGAAATCCTGCCGTGGGACCCATGGTGTTAAAATGTAGTACAGTAAAAGCTGTGTTAACCAACTGGAAAGCTCTATAAACCAACATTTCTGATCTTCATTGAAAGTCCGGTTTATAGTCTGGTTGGGCGGCAGGCTCCCTACCTGGCTCCACATCACTCTCCGGAAGCAGCGACATGTCCCTGCTGCTCCTAGGCAGAGACATGCCTAAATGGGTCTGTGTGGCCCCTTCTCTGCCCTGCCCCGGCCAATGGGAGCTGCAGGGGTGGCGCCTGTGGGCAGAGGCAGCGTGCAGAGCTGCCTAGCTATGCCTCTGCCTAGGAGCAGCAGGGACATGTCACCACTTCCAGGGAGCCGCCAAGATGAGCACCGCCCAGATCTGGCACCCCACACCCCTCCCACACCAAAACTCCCAGAGCCTGTGCCCTGCACCTCCTCCCATTCCCCAGTCCTGAACCCCATCCCACACCCAAAATCCCTCCTTCTTAGTTAACTGGAATTTTTGACTTACCGGCACCCCCCATTTCCCCAACATGCTGGATAACAAAGCTTTTACTGTATTTCAACTTGCAGGCTTCTTTACTCAGAGAGACACATTCTTATTTAGCACTTTGTATTTTCAAGATGCTTTAACTAGTCTCTCAGCATCCCATCAGATGAGTAAGTGACTACAATTATAGTGGTAGCTATGGGGTTGAAAGCAGTGTCACTATCATATCTGTTAAACTCAATTCCTTCATTAGATTTGTATTTGCATAAACTAATCTGCTTCAGGCTCGGCTCCATCTTTATTAACCCTTTTTTACAGTCACCCTTTAATTGCTAATGCAAATACCCTGTCCTTAAAGCAATAAAACTCTTGTTTTCTCCAAACCAAAATGGAAATTTAAAGCACAGTAAAGATGTGAAGACAAGACTAGGGAAAAGAAAAAAGGTTTCGATTATGCAATACAATCAAGTGAACCTATGCTGGAATTCATTAACTCTATTGAACAGGCAGCTGCATATTTTCAACATTTTGATGAGAATGCAGGCGGGATGAGGGGGGAATGGATGACTGCCTGTACAGATTGGAAACCATAACAAAACATTTAAAGTGCCTCATTTTCTTACTCAGGCATTTGATTATCCTGTTTCCCTTTTAGGAGAACTGATGATTTCCTTATACTTCTGTGTATTAATATGTCTTCACAGTTCATTTATAGGTGTCTTCTTTGATGAGTACTACTGTATGCCATAGTAATGGTTCCATACAGTAAGGTTCCCATAGTGTTAAATCCCAGAGTCCATACTCAAAGTTTCAGTCTTCTCAGTGTGAGTTATTCCCACACAAAAGAGGCAATTGAAAAGTTTTTGGTTTTGTTTTGGCTAACCCATTCCTTCTCCCAGTATAATTCTCCATCCCATGTTTCTCTCTGCTATTTAGATCATGCAGATATGGTTACAATTCATGTAGGTTCCTAGTCATTCTCTCTTTGGGGACATGGTTTTCAAATATGCACAGGTTCCATCTTATTACCCATAGATCCTCTGGAGGTAAGGGACATCAGCATGGAGCCTGGACTCATTGGATCCTGTTTGTCTCTGAATAGTGTATCATGATTAGTGGAACTACAGTCAGAGGTTCTATTTTCCCTGGAGACACTGTTAAGGAAGGACATTGATGGAATTGGGGAAATGGGTGGAGTTAGTCTGGAAGAAACACAGAGGGACAGAGCAGGGCACAGGGCTTAATAAAGTTCCATTTTTTTCAACTTAACCTGCATTCAGCTTAACTACTAGCTAATGAAAAATGGTGGCAGCATCTCAGCTCTGAGTTCTCTGAAGTACAGCAGCTGACAGCATGAGCCATGAAACTTGTTATGAAGCTCCCCACGAGCCCCCGGATTTTGCAGACACACACCTAACCCAGCAATGAACTGGTGGAAGGAGTCTGAGCTGTACGCAGACCTGGGTGTGCAAGAGGATAACAGCAGGAAAATAAAACTATAAATTTACTTTATTGGAGAACAAGGCAAAAGGATCTGTACCACTCTGAAGCTCCCCACTTCCTCAAGCCTTACAGCAGTCCTACAAGCCCTGGGGACCTACTGCTGCCCAAAGCAGAATGAAACTGTGTGAGCAACACCGATTTTTCACTAGAGACCAATCTGATGGGGAGGGAGCACTTGTGATCACCACTATGAAACTGGCTGCCCTGGGAAAGCGATCTCACATTAAACAGATACTTAGACATGAAGCATGCAGTGGAAACTTCAAGAGAGAGGATGAAAGTCCTAGGAGGAACATCACTCCCAGAATTACATGCAGTGAGACAACAGCAAAAGGAAAACAGGAGGCTAGGGTTCCCAGTCCCTAGTGAGATTCATTTATTGTCAGAGACAGCACAGGTGGGCAAAGAAACACTCGCCACATTCTTTGCAATACTTTCCTAGTGTGAAGTTGAACCATCTTAGCAGAGTGAGCAAGAGCATTAGACAGTCCCACAAAGATTCAGTCAGATGTGCCCAAGAGGAGGATGGTACAACAGACAGCAGTGACTCTCTCCTTGAGTCAGAGAGCATATCAGGTTCAGGCTGTTGTGTTACCGGAAGATTTCTATTCAATTATATTAAGCCAATGATGTTTGTTTACAAATGCTGCTTTTAATTCAGAATCTTTTATTCTTAATTAATCTATTCTGGTAATTAAGGTCGTGGCCTGCCTAAAGGAATTTCCAGGAAAAGCCGCAGTTGGCAAACTTCCCCTTGAAAGGACACGGATACAGCCCTCCAATTGAGAATAGGCAAACAAGCAGTAAATTCTTCAAAATCAAAAATAATATTTATTTAGAAGTGAGTGAGTACAGTAAAAGAGTAGAGATAATAGAGGTACAATTAAAAAGGGATGAAGCAGCATAGCAAATAAAGACACAACTCTATACTGTATAACATTATAAATCATTTGCTTAATAGATTATATCTTATGACAGTATATCAATTAAACATATAACACATCAATTAAACATATATCAATTAATGTTTAACTATTTACACCAACATCTAATAAGTGCTGATCAGGCAGTTGTTGAATGGGTAGGGAAAGATCTCATTCAGACCACAGACACCCAGCTTTATTTACAAACAAAATCCGTACACTCTTGGATGGTAAATAAAGGAAGATTTAAACTTACAGAGGTTTTAAAAGTCCCCCCTGAACCATCTTAAGGTGTCCTTCTGCTCTGTCTGGGGTTGGGGTGCAATGGCTGTCATCAGCGATCTTGCTGTGTCTGTGGCTGCTGGCATGGAGTGGCTGCCTGCGACCGTTGAGGTAAAATGGCTTTTCAGGTGGGAGAAACGGAAGCCCACTTGATAGCTGCTGCGGTGGCCTCCTGGTGTCTGGGTGGCAGAAGCGGCTGTTGCCTGGGGCAATATCAGAACTCTGGGTGGGCAGCTGCAATAGCTGCTTTTCAGGCAGCTCTCAGCTTTACAGAGTTCAAATGCTTCTTCTTAGCTAGCTTCTTCTATATAGGCATCTTCTTACAGGTGTCTGGCAGTGTTCTCCTCTCTTGCTTGTCCTTGTTCCCTACTACAAGGTTTAGCCTACTGGCTGTGGCCTTTATATACAATTTTCTCTCCCAAGCTCAGCTAATCAGCTTTAAGCTTTCCATAACTCCTCACACTCCATAGACTTCTATGGGGCTGCAATGTATCTCTTTGGGATTGTTCTGCGCTATCCTACACAGGAAGTGATGCAGTCCTATGCCTTGATTGCATCATCCAAAATGATGCAATCCTATCTCCCGATTACATCATCCCTATTCATTCCTATGGGCTTCAATGCATTCCTATGGGGTTTCTCTTAACTGACCTGTGGATAACCCCTAGCTACTTCTTGTCTGGAAGCCCCTATGTATGCCTATGGAGTTTTGCTTAGTCATTCTCCACAGGAAGTGGAATTTACCATTACATTACAGGAAATGAGATTATTACATCATAGCAATGGACCCCTATGTGCCCTACAAATGGCATCTGCCATGATAATACATCACCCTACAGCTGCTATTACTGAATTTTCTAATTTAAACTATTATTCATTTATTTTTAATTAAAGCTCTATTCTTAAAACTAATCACTACTCTAAAGGGTCCTGACACTGTCACCACTCTTTTTGTGTCCAATTAAGCAAGTTATAAATTTCATGAATTTAAACCCCCTCTTTTCTCCAAACCTTCAATTTAAAGTATTATAAGGCATTTCAGGCAACTGAGGCAAAATCTCTCACCACAGTTGGGGCAGGAAAACAACAAGCAACAATACTAAACTCCATGCATGCAACAATGTTACTAGGGAAATGTCCTGTGCAAGTTCTGCTGGATAGGAGGGCCTCCTGCAATATGATTCCTTGGGGTGAATTGGACTCACACATACCAATTACAAACAGCAGGCACAACCTAGTAATGTACAGTGAGAGCATAATGTAGCCCATAGGAAAATGTGACCTCATAGTAACTAATCCAAAAAATAAATAAGATGGTACCAACTGAAGTTTGTGGTTGTGAATAGTAAGTACTATAGATCACTCTTGGGTAATACCATCTATACAAGCCATGTATATGATCAGGGGATAAATCAGAATTTTATAGCTGCTTTACAGAAATCAAAAGGGGGAGTTATCAGGAGAATGAAAACAATTTTAAAAGCAATATGGGGATGGTTTCAAATGCAACAGATGCCTTGAAGGAAAGCTGTGATTCAAAGAGGACTATTCAATGGAACTTGTGTGCTTACCATGAAGGAAAATTCCAGTGGCATTACATAGTCCAATACACAAGGAGCTCAAAACTCTGCAGAGCAGGAGTATCATGGCACTTGAAGGGGCTATTAAAGCCTGGGTAAGCAGAATGATGGTGGTAAAAAAGCCATCAGGCAAATTATGAATCTGCATAGACCCAAAGCCACCAAGCCTGGCATTATAAAGGTGCCACAATTCACTGCCCACAACTGATGATATCTGGCCAAAACTTTACAGCATCAGAATCTCTATGATCGGTGATGTAAGGAATGGAGTTTGGCATATAAGCATGGATAAAGAGTCCAGCATGCTGGCAACCTTTGCAACAACATTTGGTCACTACTGATGGTGGTGCATGCTGATGGGCATCAGATGTGTTCCAGAGAAGACTCACCTAACTCTGGAAGAACTGCCTGGAGTGAAAACAATCAAAGAATATATCCTCACTGTAGGTGAAGGGAACAATGATACAGAAGCTGAATGAGACCATGAGAGAAAACTAAAAGTTTCTCTACAGTGATGCAGGACAAGAACATAAAAAAGAACCCAGAACACAATGCAACTCAAACAACATGACTTTACATACATTGGCTATCTGCTCACAGCAAAGGGACTGAAAGCAGATGCCATCAAGATCAAGGCAGTCAGAGACATCCCCTTTCCAATGGATGTGAAAGGAGTACAGCTCTTCACAGGAATGATACATTTTCTGGTCTATGTTCTGTTCTGTTCCGATGAAGTGGGCTGTAGCCCATGAAAGCTTATACTCAAATACATTTGTTAGTCTCTAAGGTGCCACAAGTGCTCCTGTTCTTTTTGCAGATACAGACTAACACGGCTGCTACTCTGAAACCTGTTCTATGAATGGCATTCCAGACATTGTATTTACCAACAATGGACCCCAATTTACCTTGAAAGAATGAAAAGAATTTGTACCACCTCTCCGCCCCATCTTACCCACAGAGTAGGTAGAATCAGCTGTAGAAACAGCTAAGACACTGTTACACAAGGGTGTTTCTTCTGGTTCAGACCCGTTGTTAGCATTTTTGGCACAGAGGATTATCCCATCTCAAGTGTAAAAAACACTTCAGTGCAGGCATTAATGTGATGAAGGACCAAAATCCTATTGCCACTGAGGGGAGACCTTTTGTTGCTAGAAAGATGGGGACATCTCCATGATCAACAATCAGAGAAAATAGAGTACCATGGGGCAGCCAAGAACCTACCACTTCACAGACAGCATTCTTGTGAGGATCCAATCATTAGACAGACACCAGAAGGAGTGGACTAAAGGAGTTGTAAGGGGTCTAGTGGCATCCAGGTCATACAATCAGATTACACACGAGGGACATGTCATACAAAGGAACAAGAGATACTTACAAACCAGCAGATATGACAACCAGAGAGAGCCTACAGAGATCATCATAGACTAGAGAGACAATCCCGTAGTGAGGGAGATACTTCAGAGAAATAGTTTGCTAGACTCGAAGCCAGGGGACAGGGAGAGATAAATCACTCTTAGTTTGGTCTCCTCAACAGGTAACTACAGCGACTCAAAGGCTATGTAAGCAGCTGAGTGTGTGTGGTAAGGATGAGACTCCAACCTGGCTATGTGCTAGTCATCTCTGGCCAAAGGGACACAGGGCAGGGGTCTGGTAGTCAATTATTTGTTTTAACTTTTATATTAAAATATTTGAAAAATAAAGAAAATGGATAATTTTCAATGGAACTGGAGTCAGAAGGCCCATGTTCCCTGGAGGGACTGTTATGGACAGGACACCAGGGGAACAGGTGAACCAGTGGAGTTAGCCTGGAAGCAGCAAACAACCACAGGGACAGAGCAGTATTAGGGTTGCCAACCCTCAAGAATTGGCGTGGAGTCTCCAGGCATTAAAAATTAATCTTTAATTAAAGATTGTGCCATGTGATGAAATCTCCAGGAAAACATCCTAGCAAAATTGGCAACCCTATGCAGTTGCAGGGTTCAGCTTCACTCTTTGCTAATGAAACAAATACTATGGCTTCTGTAAGGCCCATATATGAGGGCTTACCTGTCTTTAGAACCCTCTTAAAAGGTAGGTTTTACAATACAGAGGCAAAGCAGAAAATATTGAAGCAAACTCAGACAGTATTAATGTCTGCTGGTGTCAGCTGAGAATTTGGGGTTTTTTTAGAACCTGGAGATCAGTTGGCTCTCCTGCCTCACTTCCTCCCCCTTCAACTCTGCAGATCTAGGACCTCACAAAGGTTCTGTGAATGGACTTCCACAAATGTGATGGGGGGAGGAAGAAGATGCATGCCATAGAGGCAGAATTCCCACCTTCCATAGGTACAGTCTCCATACATAGATACAGAAGGGAGCATGAGGTCCTAGGTCTCTTACTCAAGCAAATATCCCATTAACTTCAATGGGAATTTTGTCTGAGTTATAATTTCATTATTTGATCCCCAGTGTCTTGAGTAATCAGAGCAGAATACAGTATAATTTGTTTTCATAATAGAAGACACATCTTTATGAATGCCATGCTTTAACAACCCTCCAATTGTGCAGTGAGTTGTGATGTCATTTATTGATACGATGTTACAAAATACAAATAGGAAAGACTTGCAGTACTCGTGAGGTAATCCATCCTATTGGCTCATGTGGCATTAATCCTTGTATTGAAATCTCCAGTGGCATGTCAAGATCTTCAGACGTGGAACTCTAATTCCATAGTTATGACATCACCTTGCCTATTTCTCCATTTTGGGGTGGAGGAGAAGTAAGCATGTACATCTGAAGATTGCTACTGTGTGCAAAATTTTCAACAATGTGTATAATAAACAACTCTATTGAAGTCAATGGCATTACATTGGATTACAAGGGTGAAAATAAGAGCAGAATTTCTTCAAGGTTCATTAGGAGATCAGCTTCACCAATAAGTTAACCTACACCAAACATTTGCTAGTATAAAAAAGAGAGACACAAAAGCTTTCCTTTTAGTACAAGGATTACATTATGTAAGTGCACAAACAGAAGACTAGTGATCTGCTTTTCTCCTCCTTCTCCTGTGTTTGATGGCCAATATCACTTTCCTTCTGTTCATAGCTGCCTTTGTTTATTGCTATTACATGTCTGTAAAAGAATACTTTACATCTGATTTTTATTATAATCTAAAGCTCATCTAAGATTTGAAAAAAGAAGAATCCCATTAGCATGGTTTTAGTAGTAATTTTCAAGTCAAATACCTCATTAGATTGGCTCTTTCTCTGGACATCACTCTGACTGTGTCATGTCCTGTGGAAGGCAAATGCAGCATAACAGGTGGATGGAAGAAATGAACTGTGAATATGAAGGGGTAAATAAAAGGACTTGAAATGATGGGCACAATAAAACACACTAAAAGTTCATTACATGGCGACTGTGATCAAGCTGAAAAAAATCAAAGAAGTTCCAAGTCTCAAACACAATCCTTAATTTATCCCTTTACACTGACATGTTGTGGCTGTAGATTGTTCAATATACTGCGCCCAGCCAGTGCTTAGAGACCAGACAAAATCAACTGCAATATTTAGTTTCAAAGGACAAAGTGTTAGCTCAATTAGCCCACACTCTTATGAAGCATGAGTCAGTGATCACACAGTGGTGTTATGAATAACCAATGGAACATTGATAATAAAAGGTATTTTTACTGGTAGATTTTTTTAAAGCGGTGATATGGCAGCTTCATAGTATTACAGCAATGATCACTCCCATTTATTACTGCTAAACATCTTACCATGATATGTATTTTAAGTACCCAGGTTTGAAAACTGTGGGATGTCTCTTAGCTTGTTCTTGTGATGCATAATTCCAGGTACTTAAATAATAACACTTAACTCCTGTATAGCACTTTTCATCCATGGAGCTCATCAATTATTTGAGGGAGCAAAAGAAAAGAGGAAAATTACTTTAAGAAAAAGTAATTGTGTATGGAAGATACAGTCCTTTTATTAAATAATACTACTACATTAAACATGCAAACAAACATAGCAATTTCCACTGTAAATTTGATGGAACATTATTAATTTGCAAGAATAAATTCAATCAGTGGAACTTTCTAACAATGAGCTTATTTAAATGGAATGTACCAGTTCCTAAAACAAGGATCTCCATTACCCATCCATAAGCTCAGGTTTCTGTTTAGTTACTTTAACATGGAAATCTTTGCTGGACAATGCCTTGTTTACCAGATGTCAGCTTGTTCTGCATTTTACTGCATATTATTTACAAAGTAATTGGTCTCTCAAGATCCTTGAGAGTTCAATATAGTATGTGCTGGACCATCTGACAGAGATTCAGGTATTTTTGTTCTGACCCCAGTCATTTGCCAAGGTAAGTCACCTCTGGCCAACAAAAAAGATTAATACATGTGATGCCACATAAAATATTGTCATACTCCAGGTATTATATTTGTTTTTAAGCAGTAGCTTATTTGAAAACTGTTATTCCTTTCTCTACAGTATTCCAAAAACTTTTGTGCTGCTCCGTGTATGTGTGTGATTTCCCTCCCACCAGTACATTCTTATGAACAACTTTAGATTCTTTTAACAGTCACATTGCATTAACTTGTGCCACCTAACCTAACAAGATGTGATTGACACAAACTGATGTGATGCCGCACATGGGGAATTTCACCTTCACAGCTTGCCAACATTTAGTCCCAATTGGAATCTAAACTGAAGAATGGGGTTTTTTTGCTGAAATTCTAAAGACCTAAAAATAAAATGTCCCTTTTTTACCAGCTAACTGCACAATAAACTGAACAGCAAATGTAAAGTTTTGAGTATGCACCTTTTATTGTAATCCTTTCACTGCAAACAATATGTATGAGAGAGAGGGTCTCTGCTCTGAGTTCCAGTGCTTGGTCCCAGTGTTGGCCCTGCCCCCATCCTCAGCCCAGAGCTGCAATTATTGGGACAGTATGCATTCAGGCCTCTAGCCCTGCAGTGGAGCATTCACAATTGTTCTGTGGGGATTGTATATGTGCAATCTGGTCATAGGTATGAGTATCAGGGGATGGAACATTTTCAGTGAAGATGGAAACTTTGGAGATTTTAGCTACTCAACTCTAAGAAGCCTCTACTGAGCATGTGTAAACTGAGATTTTTCAAAGGTTTATAACCTGGCCAATTTTGGTCAGATTTTCACAGGCATGGAAAATGACACATCCTTGATACAAAGGTCATACTTCTGTCAAATTTAATCTTCCTGTTACAAAACATGGGGGAGCTAGGGCTTTTCAAAGGAAAAGTAGCTAGATTTTAACATTGCAAAACAATGTATTTTTTCTCTATCCTTGTTTATAATGGCAAACATTATTTTATTGAATCAGTAGATTCCTGAATATGACAGTTATTCAGACGTACATTTGGATATAGCTATTGTTGTTTGTATGGTGACCCAGAGGAATTCCATGTGACAGAAACAATGAACATTGCTTTATATTAAGTTTTATTTATCTTTATGATAAATTAATAAAATTATTACATCATTTTTAAATTGCTTTAAAATTCTAATGACAGGTGCTGGTTTCCACTCTCTGTTATGTGCTAAGAAGCAGAAGCTTCCATAGGAAAACACATCCCTTTAAAAGCATTAATTTATAAATAGGAATAAAATTGAAGATGCAAACCATTAAAGATGAACATTTTGGCAAGTGACTACCCAAAAAACAACCCATCAAATAATCTGCATATTATTTGGTCAGCCTCAATATAAATAATGGAAACATCCCATGAACACTCTACTTTCAGGATTGCTAAAGTAAATATGTACTTTTAAAAAAAAATCTACAAGAATAAATATTTTTGCCTTTTCTGGAATGGTTTAAGAAGCAAGAGTTACTTACTATGTTGATAGATACTTTAGTATATCAATAATAGATTATACAGATGTAAAACAATTTCTAAATATAATAATTGACATATATTCTTGTCTGTTGCTTTTCTTCTCAAGGGATGTCCCAATGGGCCATTGAAATTACATGCAGTACTATTGAAATGCAGGAACCAAAGGGTTCTGTTTTCATACACAGAGTCAAATACACACAAACTTTTGTTTCAGATAAACAAAGGAAGGAAGAAGCAAAACCAGTAATAATTTCCATGGAATATGGAGAGAGAGAGAGAGAGAGAGAGTGTGCACAGTATGTGTGACTCATTTTATTATAGACATCTTGAATTAACTCACAGCACTTTCTTTAGCAGACTTCCAAGAGGGGTTAAAAATGTTGTGTAATGAAAAATGAGTCATTAAATCTTCTCTACATTTAATAACACAAAACAACCATACACAGCACAGTGCATGACAATAGTCGTGGAAAATATGGGACAATGGGTGGATCTCTGTTCATCCAAAGATAGCCTAGAACTACCAGACATCACTTCCAGTTTATCTTCCAGTATGTAGAAGAATTGTAAGGAACAATTTGTGAAATGGGGAAAGGGCACTAGGCACTCTGTGGCAAACAAGTAGTTAAAGCTATTTTAGCTTCCTTACAGATGTTTAAGAGAAGGTCTATAAGAGTGGCTGGTTGTGAAACAGAGGAAGAAAATTAATTGGAAAGGGCTGGAGACCTGAGGGTTGGGTTAAACCTCAAACCCAGGAAGTTTTTCTGTTTACTTTATGGAAGAGGGAGACAAGGAAGGGGTGAAGGTGGTGGCTATGGTTGGGATTGAAACTGAAATAAAATAAAAGAGCTAGAGGGAAAAAACAGAAGTCCCGGTTGCTGACTCCAGTACATGTACTAATATATTATGGACTAGATGTTCTCAGTAGATAAGAGCACCAAAACGCAGCAGTTTAAAATAATAATAGTGCATATTCCTATAGCACATTTGACTTCACAAATGTTTTTACTCAGCTACCACAGAAATGAAGCCATTTCTAGAGCAGAATGCTGCAGCCATTTTTTGTTTTTTAGGCGATGAAATAAAGAGTCCTGTGGACTCTAGCTGGTGAATTTTCATGGACACAAAATGTAATTAGCCAAGTTGGAATTTGATCAGGATACCCAGGGTTTATACCTTTACCAGAAATACCCTGGGGAAACAATGAATAATGAGGCCCTCCATTTTATCTTCCTGCAAAAAACAATCTGGAGAAAAAAATACATTCTTCTCTTCTAGTTTTTTATGTGTCTGTAATATAAAGTCATATCACAGGACTAGTATTCTTGTGTAATTTTTTTTTCAAATGGGTTCTCCGTTCCCTTTAGGTTCACTGTGGGCTACATTGCAACAATTTCCTACTCTCTAGGCATTTTCAGTTGAAAAAAATGATTATTTCGTCAGATGTTATTACTTAATTAAATGCTCTAAACACAAACACTGAGCTGTGAAAGGGGGGCAAGAAAGCACAGTGGGCATCTGTCTGTATCAAGGAGCTGTAGTAAATCTAGCATAATACATGAAGAGAGACAAAGTGCCATCTAGTGAAGGCAAGAACACTGTTCAAAAAATAAAGTGCTGGGAATATTTTACTGCAGAAATGCTCAGACCTATGAGTTCCCATATAAACTGTCTGGATATGGAAGGGGGAAAGGTCACTGTTATAATATCATGTCTTATTTTAAGTAATGAAAACAACTTGCATCTCATGACCTAAAATGAACACATACATCTTGATGGAGAAAATATCCTCATTTTCCACATAGACGAAAAAGAGACACAAAGTAGTGGAGTAATGGACGGCTTCTATTCCAGAGCCCTGGAATCCTAGTCCTCTTCTTACAAAATGCAACTATGCTGTTTTAGCAGATGTTCTGTCTCCTATGCAGTTCATTAATTATTATTATTTATTTGTACCTAGCACCTAGGATCCCTAGTCATGGACCATGACTGCATTGCACTAGGTGCTGTACAAACACAGAACAAAAGACAGCCCCTGCCCCTGTCCAAGTATAAGACAAGAGACAACAACTGGATACAGACAGACAGGAGAGTACAAGGAAACAATGAGACAACATTGGTCAGCATGATGGGCAGTGGCCTCAGCACACCCGCAGTCTAACCGTTGTTGAGTGTTTTGTAGGCATCATGGTAAAGGAGAGTTTTAAGACGGAATTTGAAGATGAAGAATGAGGAAGCTTTACAGATGTTTATGGGGAGAAAGTACAAAGTTGTTTGTTAGAAAATTCAACAAGTTGGAAGTGGAGGCTGGCATCATGAGCCAATCAGAGGCGAGCATTGACTGGTTGATAGCCAATGACAGATGATGGGTAGGTTGGGTTTGACCATGAAGGGACTTGAAAATGAATCCAAGCAGTGGTACAAGTTCACGTTGTAGTGGTCATCTCTCTTACATAATTATGGAGAAGCAGAAAGTCCCTTCCCACTCAGAATATGAGCTCTGGGGTGGAGTGAGTGGTTCATTTACAATCAGATGAAGCTATGTCTTCATTAACTATTTTTCTTTATTTATTGAACTAACATAAATATGCCCAGCACTATACAGAACTCAGAAGACAATACTAACCTTTCCCAAAAGAGTTTGTAATGTAAGTAATTCATGATTTTAAAAGTATATATTTTAGCCCCTTATTAGTGGAGTTCATTTGGTAAAAAATTAAACAAACTGCCTGAACATTCCATTCCTTTCCTTCCCAAATCTTGACTTACATTCTTGGAGTCTCAAAAATTCATGTGTTGTGCTATGGATTCCCTGTCCTGCAAGATGAATTCTATTGCTTGATTTCGTGGAACAAACAAACCAAAACAAACCACTCTTTCCCTTCCAGCTATATGTGTGGAAGGTTAATATTTCAGAACTCATAGGGGCAATGAATTCCAAGAAGCTGGTATCTGCAATTGATTTAACATAGTATTTCATCTTTACTTACTGTGTATTCTTAATTAGATGCACTTCAGTACTTTCACAGTTAACACCTTCTGTTGGGTAGCATAGTTTTCATTAGCCTTGCAACTTTTCCTGTTCTTTGCAATGTCAAATCTAGTTCTCCTAATCAGCTTATTTTGCCTGGTTATAAAGTATGCCACAATTAATTTGGCCTTTGTTTAATCCCTCTCTTAAGTGCTTGTTTGAACTCACATGACTTAGGTCTGTTAGGTAGGTCTGTTACATAAGATCAATAGTCTCACCTGACAGCTGGTTTCTTGTAAAGAAAATTTGCCTTTCCTAAGTTGCATTCTGGTGAGAATTAAAGTATCCTTGACATTTTTAAATGATTTTTTTCAAGCAGTTTGCAGCCCTCTTTCTGCTATTCCTCAAATGTATTTTATGTTTCTAGTGACCTCTACATGTAGGAGTGTGGAGGATTTCACACTCTCCAATTCCTCTGCAATGCCACCTGCTTCTGGGAAAAGTTAGAAGGAATGATGTCACTATGTTAGTTCACTGTCAGGTTTCCTTTCATATGGAAAGATTCAGTTGGTTTCATGAGTTAAAAAAAAAATGTGAGACAGAAGTTCTGGGAAGCAGCTTCTGTTCATTTCTGAGTCCCGTTCATGTGATGTAGTTCAATGCTACAAAAGGTTATGCATTGAGCTATGGTAGGTGTGAGTTTTCACTACTCCTTTCTCCTTCTCCCTATAGTTCGAGGGAGGGGGCACAAAGAACCTTTTCCCTGCTTGCATGCCTTCGCATGAGGCAGACTTCAGAGCTGCTTGTATGCATAATATGCAAATGCAATTGACTTGCAAGATTTCTGTTTATTTTCATTTTCAATTACTTGCAACTGTGGTGAATTCATATGCAAATTATGTGTATGACAACTACACATGGACAGTCCTGAAAATCTGGGCCAGAATGTTGCTATGTAGACAGTTCAAAAAAATCTTCTAATGACATTTAAATAGGAAAAAAAAGTGAATCCTTTAATTTCATCTTCCATATCCAAAGCATAATTTCATTGTTTATACACGTACAGTTCAAACACTCTCTCTCTGGGCCAGATCCTCAGCTAGTGTAAATCAGCAGAGCTCTATGAAGCCTATCTATTGATGTATCTATTCTCTTTACTTCTTTCTTCGGCAGAATGTTATTGAAGTCAGTAGATATTTTCTTATTGTAAACAGTGCAGTTAGTGAAAAATAAATATTGCAAAGCAGAAGCACCTGAACAGGAAAGGAGAAAGGCCCTTTTGTCACCTTATATAAATTGGCTCATTCTGGAAGTTGGTTACCTTCTTGGTTTGGCAGATCCAATAACATTAGAGTAGGCATTGTAAGCAAATAATCATTAGAAGAAAATTAGGAAGGATTTAGAAGGGCTTTCTGAGCTGGAACAAGTAATGGGAGAATTCAGTACAGATTGATCATCTCAGACAATGGCACAGAGCTGAGAAGAGAGAAATAATTCATCTCACATGTTACTTTGCAAATGATGCTACAGACTAGATGCCAACCCTGTGCATTTATTTATTTAACCTACAATTAAAAAAAACAACAGAACAGAAAAATGTCACTTTTGGAATAGCTGGTTTATTTTAATCCTTCCCTATTTCCCATTTCATTTTATATTTTACTTCTCTTCTTAGCCCAACTTTTGGAGGAAAAAGCCCAACTATGCTGACCATTAAGGATCTCCTGGCACCAAGGCCGGTGCAAGGATGTTTCGCGCCCTAGGCGAAACTTCCACCTTGCGCCCCCACACCCCCGCCCTGAGGCGCCCCCTCCCCAATGGCAGTTCCCCACCCCCCACCCTCTGTCCTGAGGCACCCCCCCTGCCCCAGCTCACCCCTGCTCCATGCATGAGCACGAGCACCCGCACCCCGAGCACACCGTGGCTGCTTCACTTCTCCCATCTCCCAGGCTTGCGATGCCTAAGCTGATTGGTGCCGCAAGCCTGGGATGTGGGAGAAGTGAAGCAGTTCATCCCTGCCCCGCCTCTTCCCTGAGCATGCCATCGCTGCTTCACTTCTCCAGTCTCCCAGGCTTGCGGCGCCAATCAGCTTAGGCGCTGCAAAGGTGGGAGGCGGGAAAAGTGAAACAGCCACGGCGTGCTCAGGGAGGAGGCGGGGCAGGGGTGAACTGGGGCGAGGAGTCCCCCTGCGTGCCGCTCCCCCTCTTACTTGCTCCAGGCGGCCCTCCCCGCGCTCCCCTGCCCCAGCTCCCTCCACCCAAATGCCGGCGGTGACCAGGGTGGCCGAAGATCCAGCTGCTGCGGTCACTGCCGAAGAAAATGGTGCCCCCCAAATCCCAGCGCCCTAGGCGACCTATCCCCAAATCCCAGCGCCTAGGTCGCCTAAATGGTTGCACCGGGCCTGCCTGGCACTTTACATAAGAGTGAGGATGTTAGCCCTTGTTGTAATATGATAAGTGGAACTGGAGAAATACTGAAGAAAGTATCATTTTACAGGAGGGACATATACTGACTTGGGATTAGAGGCTCAAGAATGCAAACCTGGGATTTGCTCTTGGGAGTGATGTATCGACAAACAACAGAGTTTCAGAATGTTACACTGGCCTTCAATTTGTTTAATAAAACCATGTTTTTTACTACTCTATCTACTTCCTACATCACACATTGCTAATTAAACACCCCTATCCTGCTCAAATTCTCACTTGGCTATTTATATTTCCTCTCCCCAAACTCTCTATACAGATTAAACTGACCACTTGACCTATCTTTTCCACTCTGTTGATGCAAGTGAAAGGGACCTGAGCTGGGAGAGGGGATCCAAAGGAATACATGCTGCCATGGGGCTGGGAGAGATAGAGCCATCACCTTGGAGGGGCCAGCACGCCATGGGGATGCATCTTCTAACCCTGCAAATCCTTAGGATCATCAGATTCTGATGGTATCATGGTATCATCTCCCCTCAAAGTATACTCAGGGAGGTAAATGTTATGAAGTGTCCTTGGGTGCATGTCCCAATCCCACAGAGAAAGTATGACATGACCCCTAATCTGTTCTTTGTGTCGCTGTGCTCTGTTAGGGCCTGAACAAGCAAAACACTAGCACAAGTGCCAGGGTGTCCTAAGACCTTGGGTAAATTACTTGAACATCCTGTGCCTCTATTTGCCCATTTGTGAAAAGGTCTAACATCAGTCTGCCTGCGAGGATAATAACATACACACATTTTTGTAAAGCAGTTTAAGATTTTGAAATAATTATTTATTATACTATTTATTTACATGTATTAAATTTATTCCTGTTATCCAACCAATCCTTATTTTCAGGACTGTATTGTAAGATCTCTAGCTAATAATCCAGTCTTGGTCTAAGACCTTGTTATATCTGGGGGTGGGGGAAAGAGACGGAAAACTTTAAACCTTTGCATGACAGCTAAATTGACTTTAATGTTATTAAGAATTTTGAAAAATTCATGATATACAAAAATAAAATATGTAAAAATTTAAATGATGCACTGAATGGCACTTTGTGCTTCTCAGAGAACCACATTTGAATATTCTATATTTAATAAAACAGATGTGTCCATATGCCTTCTATGTGAAACTACTTACTGGATGTTGGAAAAAAGATTATCCATTGGTAGGAATTTCAGTATTTATCCAGTTTATTTATTTTATTGTATTTGGTGAATGAGTGAGGTGAGGTGCAGGCATTAGTTACTGCTTTGGAAAAACAAGATCTTTCTTTCTTAAATGGCTTTCCAAAAATACTGATAAGGAAAACTGGTGAGATAGAAACAAAAATGCATCACTCCTTTTTCTTCCCAGGTTTTTATTGTTTTTTTATTGCGAAATCACTTGGTAAAGTACATCAGGTTGCATCAGTAGTGTTGGGTTACGTCTTGTATAATGCAATGTGACTGACGAGGCTGACAACAGAGATGACACCCAGTGGTATGTGAGCTGGAAAGAAAAAGAAAAAGAAGGGGGCGAGGGAAAATGGATTTGAAGAAAGCAAGGAGGTATAGAAGGCCAGCATCACAATTAGCACTGACCGTCCCTCTCGTTGGTGTTTGCAGCAGAGATGCTGAGGGTTGACTGAGCCAGAGAGGCTAACAGTCCTCTTATCTCTAAAGCTGGGCCTTCCAGAATAGCTTGAGTTATACTGGGAGGGCAGAGTGAGGAAATTTTCTGGCTGACACCTACTGTGCACACATTTTCTATGAGTGAAATTTACCCTTGGTAGAGCACCCACATGAGGCTTAAGTCACTCTTAAGACTGATTTTGAAAGCTTAAAGTGGGACTTCAGTGGAGTTTAGGCCTTGCACACACCCTCTGTGCAGGGGTGACTTTTATGCTGTACACATAAATAGAGCTTTTTATTCTTCAAGGTGTTAATCTGGAACCTTTCACCAGCAGCAATTACACTTTAAAGTTAGTGATGAGAGAAGCTCAAAATAACTGCAATAGGAGGCAGAGAATTGTCTTATATTGCCTGACATGTATACATTCCCAGTCGATTACCAGATCTGAAGCATCATGCAAAAAGAAAAGAAAAATGGGGTTTGACACTGATGCTTGCAGGTGTCTTGAGAGTGCTGCATTTATTTTGTTCATTTTACATTAGATTCTCATGAGTCTCCATTGAAATGTGTGTGTATGGGGGAGGGGGGCAGAAGCTGGCTAAAGTATAGATGAGTCATTAGCATAGTGTGGTATAGGAGTTTGGCAGCTGTGTGCAATGAGGAACAACTGTACCATGCTCTTAGCATCTGGGAATTCAGTCTGTTTATTGCAGTCTCCCCAATTTGAGCGGGAGGAGGGATCAAGGGGTGGCACATCGACAAAGCAGCATTCATGTGTCAGGATTACAATTCATGTGTCAATTATCATTCAGGTCATGAATCATTAAGTTGCTAAGCGAAAGGCAACATGGTATTTAATATGCTGTCATAATGCATGAAAGAGCATTCATGTGTTAATTAGACACCAAATTAAATTAAAAAGAAAACTACATCTTAATAGCACTGAATGTTTGACGTAAACCAACAAAAGCAGGGAATTTCCCTGTCAGAGCAGCATCTTCCCATCAGTTTACGGTGTTATGCCTCTCATAGAACTATTAATGCTATTTTACTCTTATGGTGTCAGTGCTCCTTTTCCTTAACAATCTTAAGGTGTTTCACACAAATTAACTAAACTCTGTAATTTTCTCAGCCCCAGAAGGTGGGTATTCTTTTTTTGTTCTGATACTGCCCCCACTAATGTAGTATCTTAACTCCCCACTAACAACAATAATGAATTTATTCTCACAACAACTGTGTCACATAGGTCAGTATTATCATCTGCATATTACAGATGGGGAACTAAGGTACAGGTAGGTTAATATGATGTGTACCCAAAGTCATTCAAAAAATCTGTGCTCGAGCCAGGAATTGGAGCCAGATCTCCAGAGTCATAATTCACAGGGATATCCTTCCTCTCCAGGAACAGACTCAAGCAAGCACTCTTAGCATCCAATTGTTTGCTCTAACCACTAAACAACACTTCTTATCAGATCAGTTTTGACATGTTCATCCCCCACAGTATTTGCCACAATGACTACATAAGAACATAAGAACGGCCGTACCGGGTCAGACCAAAGGTCCATCTAGCCCAGTATCTGTCTACCGACAGTGGCCAATGACAGGTGCCCCAGAGGAAGTGAACCTAACAGGCAATGATCAAGTACAATATGATATTGTATGTTGGGGTCATTATTTCCAATGTGCATTACTTGACATTTATCCACATTAAATTTCATTTGCCATTTTGTTGCCCAATCACTTAGTTTTGTGAGATCTTTTTGAAGTTCTTCACAGTCTGCTTTGGTCTTAACTATCTTGAGCAGTTTAGTATCAACTGTTTAGACTACTTAGCACATTAAGGATAGCTAAAACACAAGGGCAGCAACAGCTTGGATTTCTCTTGGCATGTGTTCTAAAGAGAGAATGAATTCTTAGGTAACTTTGAAAAATATTTGACAAGGTGACCGTTGAATTTATGACTTACATATTGACTGGATTTCTCTTCCCTTCCCTTGTTCATTACTAATTAAGGATCTTTATTCATGTTGGTTTAGCACTTACACAGTGTCATTGACTTAAGTGGGATTGCTCAGTTGAGTAAGTGCTCACCAACTGAATAACATTTCACAATCTAGCCTCTAGATGTATTGCATATTTGTGATGAGGATTATAGTTGTTTAAGAATTTCATCAGCTTTTGCATGATAATCCACACCTGAAGCCATCCTGATTAGAGCTGGGCTAATTATTTATAATGAATAATTTATTCAGTGATTTTCACCTCTTTTTTTTTTCTATTTGCATCTCATCTGTGAATAGATTGTGTTGTCTAAAATTTATTTTTATTTGAATTATGTGCCATATAATTTTGGTCAAGGATTTTGGACTGGGACTTGTTCAAGAGGAGTTCATTGAAATATTTTTTTTCAAACTTTAATCTCTTTGAGTAACACACAGGTCAACTAGTAAGAATTGACTCCCTGGTTGGATAGGAGTAATGCTTAGAAACAGATTTTTGGTGTTAATATGTACAATGGCTAATCTGACATTAGTTTTCCATGAATAGTCTGCAATATTTGCTTAATATCTGCTCTTTCCATCAAGTTTCCTACCAACTAACTCATTTACTAGAATGTATTAGGTTCTCATATAATATGCTAGTTGTGCCCAACAAGTACCAACATAGATAGATGGACTTTTAATAGAAAGTAAATGCAAAGGAATGTGAACACAGTCAAAATTAATTCATTTAAACATGTGAATGAGAACCTTTCACACAGAGAGAGAGAGTCCTGGTAGAGCTCCCTCTGGGTGGACACTCTGCAGACTGTTGTGTTTGGGGCTTACCACACTGAGCCCTATGTGCTTTAAGCTTCCTGAAACTGTAGTCTAGGCACTTCCCCTGCCTTGGTCCTGTAGGCAAATGCACAGAATACAGATATTTTGTCCAGCACCACCTTCTTAGACTTGAGAGCCCAAAATCCAACTGCCTTGCCTCTGGGACTAGCCGTCAACGCTTTGAGGTATTTCAAATATTTATGATCCTTCAAAGCTTGCAGTGGGCTTCTCTGAATTGGAAAGGTGTGGGTAAACCTGGTTGGCTTGCATGAGCACTGATGCCAGGGAAGACTTACAGATTTGAGGTGTTACGGTGGGGTGAATGGCAGCCTCTGGAAAATTTGAGGTATCTCACAATGCCACTACGTGAGGCAATCATTGATTCTGATGCACAAGTCCATCAGATTGTTCAAACTGGACAGAGGTACAACCCACATAAGCTCATCCTTTATATACTTGTTTTACCACAGACAGAAATGATGCAGCTTCATCTTGTTCCACCCTGTATCAGAAGCCAAACAATGAAATTCAGCAGTGTACTTGGCAACAGGCCATCATCCATGCTATTAGGCCTGAAGGGTTGCCTCGGCAGTCTGCTCATGGTTGTGCCATCCAAGATGATTGAGATGGCTTGGCTTGAATTCTTCTGATTGTCACAAGAGGAAGCTGGACTGTTCCAGGAGGTGGGAAGCCTCCCCAGTCAACAAAATTAAGATGTGCCACACAGGCCTGGACTGTGGGCAATGACTAAAAGCGTAGTAGGAACAGGAGCCAACACTGGTTCAGGAACTCCCCAAACTTGTCCCAATCTCTGTCACATTTGTTGGGGAGTGGCAGGAGGAGAAGGGGCCAGCAGAGCAAACTGCACCTGCAGGCCACATTCTGTGATTACAGATTGATTACTTTCACCTGCAGGTTATAGATGGCATTCACCAGTTCCACTGGGATCTTAGTA
This sequence comes from Mauremys reevesii, assembly GCF_016161935.1. Taxonomy (NCBI): domain Eukaryota; kingdom Metazoa; phylum Chordata; order Testudines; family Geoemydidae; genus Mauremys; species Mauremys reevesii. The sequence continues at coordinate 84,717,883 of NC_052626.1, read as the reverse complement.
GGGTCCATGCTAGTGCTGAGAACTGCTGGCCTAATTTTATGGGGCTTCTCAGTCAGCTGACTGGAACAAGGACAATCTAGCCTAGTGCTTGGGGTGGGCACTAGGCCTAGTGGTTGAGGAAGACACTGGGACCCAAGGATTAGCATCAGAGCCAGAGTCAGTAGTCAGAAGCTGGAGCAAATGGTCTAACTGGAGTCTGTAGTCAGGAGCCAATGCCAAGGGTCAAACCAGAAGGCAGGAACTGGAGTGAGCAGGGTAGCAGGCAAGGAGGGGATCAAGACATGGGCAAGGTGGAGGCAAGGCTGGGTGCAAGGCAGGAGAAGGAGGAACAAAGTATTGTAGAAACAGCCACAGTGGTGGGCAAGAGCATTGAGAAGCCAATGAGCTGCTGCTTCTGGCCACAGAGCCGGCCTGCTGGCCCCTACAGCCAATCATGTGGCATGGCCAATCATTCAGCCTGCTGCAGGACAGCTCTACTGAGGAGACTGCCTAGAGACTAGCTTTGCAGTAGGCCCTGGTTCCTGACACTTGTAGGGAGCTTATCTTCCACACCTCCACTTCCATGCCATACGAGAGTGTCATCTGCACATGGGGTTCCTCTCCATGTGTAGAATGTAGAAGAACTATCTCACCTCCTGGTTTGGATCCTAAAAAGTTAGCTGAGTTCCTTGTGTTGTTCTCATACACACCCATATCCATAGACCATAAACTGTGTTACCCAACAGAGTACAAGATACTTACAATGGTTCCATACAATGCAGAGTGTTGTTAAAGCATTTTAGGGAATCTATTCCCATTACATATCTCTGGAATTTGTTGTTACTCCTCTTACAAGAAAAATGTATGTCCTACCTCCTAGGCAGAGACCCTAGACAGACCTTTAAATCTAGATTACTGCTATGCTCAGCAGAATAGGTCCTCTGCTATTGTATTAACTATCTTCAGATCTATTAAAAGTAACATTATAAGCGCTATGCACCTGTTAAATTGGGAGGAATTCTTCTGATCTAATTAAAGTTTTCTAGCAATGGATGAAGACAGGGAATGGAGATAATTAAGCCTGGATAAGTCATCCTTTTCTGCTATTACACCATTATTCAAGCAAAAGCACTACAAAGTTTTATACTTCATTGGGCCTTTTAGGATGCTATTTTCTCAGGTTGCTGCCATTTATTAATGTTTTGATTTATTCAAGCAGGATTAATATCTCTAGGGGATCATATTTCATTTCTGTTCAATTCCCAAGACTCAGAGCCTATTTTAAACAATCCCTACCAAATAGTTACAGATGAACTATCATCTGAAATCAGTGTGATACATTTAAAATGGAAGGCAGCTGCAATGCACAGATCCAGGTTAAATAGCTTGGCAGCTGTCCAAGTGGCTGCCATTTGGAAGACTTGCACTCATAGGAATTGGTCTAAGGAGGTGTTTGTAGGGTAGTAAATGTCCAGTGAATTGATTTCAGGTTTGGTCTTGTGGATTTGTCTAGAATATTAAAAAGGGATGTTGTCAGTTCATGAAACATCAATGGTATTATTTCCAGACCTAGTTTCAGGGGATGTTTAATACCTATATGCTTCCAGAGCACATCATTTAAAAAAAAGTGAATGTAGTATTGAAAGACACTGGATGGTCCTCCCTGGTATTGAAGATTTCTAGTGCTCCACAAAATATTATCAGCAAGGGCAGAGCTACTATGCCCTTCTGTAGTGCATATAGTTTTAAGTATTGTGTATGGTTACTACACCTTTGAGAAGTGGAATATTTTTGGCTTCCAAATTTCAACAGACTTGTCAGCTCCACTCAAATGAGATGGTGACTGAATTTAGGAATGCAGTGGATTGGACGTAGCTTGTAAAATAAAGGACCTGACTCACTGTGTTCATGATGATGATGCATATCAATGTTCTGATGTACCTCAACTTGGATGGACCAATTCCACTGTCTCTCACCCTGACACTGTGATTAAATCAGGAATGATTTTGATCTATTATGAATATTATTTCAATATATTTTTAAATATTGTTTACATTAAACCTATCCTTGCTCAGTTGGAAAACCAAATAAAATATGATTTTAATAGAGCTAGTGAGCATGAAAAAGTGGACTATAAAAACACAGGACCAAATGATATTTAGAATAAGCAGGTACAGCTCCCATGAAGTCTCTGGGCCGAATTCAACAGTGTTGTAAACAGTGGTGTAAGGTGGTCAGAAAATGGAAGTAAGTGAAAAGTGGTAACATACATGAATTTGATGTTGAATGGCTGTGCAAAATGGATCTTATTTACACACACTTGGTATTATGTAGAGATCAAATTCAACCCAGGCAATAGGTGGACACAGGTTTCTAAGTTGCTAATGCTTACACCAGGGCTAAATTCAGCCCAAGGACTGTTCGACATAGGTGGTACAATATTCGTTAAGGTAGCAAAGACCTGTTCCATCTTACACCAGCTTGTTAGTTGCACATTGTTTGCACATATTCAGCTCTAATTTGAATTCAGTGGAATTAGTCCAGATTTACATTACAGTGAATGAGATAAAAATCTACCCCATTGAATGCAGATGTCATTATCCTAATGTTCTGGGGCATCTGTTTGTATTTCCTTTGATACCCTCTCCCATCCCTTATTTTCTTCTTCCTAGACATATGAGTGTGAGCATGTATTGCTTTCACAACCTTTCTGGGCAGCTGAAAATGAGCATTCCAAATTCTTCTGCCAGACAAAGCTATTGTTGTGCTGCATGCTTCCCATTCTGGTCAGAGAATATTTGATTACTATATAGTGCTACAGACTATGTACTTCAGAGGATCTGAATAACAGAAGTACATGATCACAGCTGTTTCATCACCATCCCACGCTTATTTTTTTATTTAAAGTTTATTAGATGATAATCAAGTTCACAAATTAGTAATATGTTGATTAAAAAACATAGCATGTGTATGGAAAATGGTAGAGTTGGGTGACTCACCATGACTTTAATGTTGTATTTGAAGTTTATAGTAATAAATGAATTTTTACCATTTTAAAATCCCTTCAATCTCAAAGAGTCTCCTGGGGCTTTACAAACTAATACATACAGGAACTGCTCTGGAAATGCTGGGGTGAGAGCAGCAGAGAAAGGACAGCATTAAAATAGGAAGCACAAATTTTGGCCTACTATTCCAGTACAAATGATTGCAAGTGTTATGAATATGCAAGTGTTTCGCCAAGTAATTTGCAGGAACTCAATTTATGTGTCTGAGAAGCAGGTTGGTCAAATAATATTTTTTGTAAGTTTAGCTCTTTGTCTGTTTGCAAATCATTCATGAGCCAGTCCTGGTGTTTAGAAATATATTTGTTATTCCAAGTATTTGCTTAATTGTTTATTTGAATATATTTCCATGTATGGGTTGTCTGGGAACAATTAATCTAGCTAGTCATGATTCATGCTGTGTGATTGGTCACGTAAGTCACAAGACATTATTTCTGCTTTTTGGCTAGATGATTGGCACTGTTTAAACTGGAGAATAATGAATGAGGAATAACACACTTCCAGTACATTTGTACTTATTTGTACCAAAATTTTCATATATTCAAAAGCCAGAAGACAACATTGTGATCATCTAGTCTGATCTCCTGTATAACACAGGCTATTGGACTTCCTTGTATTAATTCCTGGAGATCATTTCTGATAAACATTTTCATGAATAACTGGTGACAATCCAAATGACCATGAACAACATGACTACCTCCTCTACTCCTCCAAACCCCCACTCCTCCCAAAAAACCCAGTGAACTGTACTTACCATTTTTATTCATAAATAATATTTAGGAATTTATTTTTGTATTATTCTACAAGCTCAGATCAGAAAAAAGACAGACTGAGTCAAACTTGATTAATTTTTTTAAAAGGGGAGTATTTTAAACTAATCATTTTATCACTGTGACACTCTTATGCCTTTGCTACAAATATTTTCTAAAAGGCATAATGTTATGAGATGAAGGCAAATGGCTCAATTCTCCTCTTACTTACACTGGTATAAATCAGGAAAACTTTGCAGAAACCAATGGAGTTACACCAACGTAAAATTGATAGATCATTATCAAGCCCAATATGGCTCCTCAGTAATGTGGGTTATTTTTCTCACAAAATAGTAACACCTTTAAAGCAGGTTTTGTAGTAATATTTTACATGGATGTATCACTTTTACTCCAAACAATCCAAAAGCTCTGCCCAGTCCCTCCCTGCCTGTCTACCCCCACCCACCAGCACAGCAGGAGAGTAGTAGCTCCATGGAGTCCGTTCTCCCCTTCTACTCTAAGACCTGCTGGGCATACAGGCTGTGAAAGGGAATAGATGCGGGGGCATGCTTTATGCATCATCCCCCAGGCCAGTACAGGGACAATCTTGCCTATTGCACCACTGAAAAGCATTCACCGCCACAGTAATGAAACACATTTTATAGGACCAGCTTCTCTTGGTGAAAGAGACAAGCTTTAGCGCAACATAGAACTCTTCTTCATGTGATCTGTGTAGCTTGAAAGCTTGTCTCTTTCACCAGCAAAAGTTGGTCCAATAAAAGATATTACCTCACCAGTCTTGTCTCTCTAATATCCTGGGACCAACACAGCTACAACGCTGCATATAAAAGCATGAACAGACTGTTACAATCATTCATTAATATTTATCACAGTAATGTTAGTCCAGAGTTTCCACTGCTAATCCAGGTTAACAGCCCTTCATATTTTGAGAAAGACAGTAAACAAAATGATGGCATTCATTGGCATTTGAGAAGCAGTCATTGGAAGAAGATATTAGGCCCAGCACAGCTTAAATTAACTTTTTGTCATACACAAACTTGCTTTAATAAACTTTAAACTTGTCAACATTGCATCTCAAATATTTTAAGGTCCAACACCTTCACTGCAACTAATATTCTTTTTGACATTTCATATATTATATTAGGAGCTTCACGTGTAAAATGAATTGTAGACAAAATACTTTTTTGCCTCTGGAAGAAACTCATATAATGGTTGAATTGTCAGGAAAATGACAACCGGTAAAGGATAGGAATGCAAACTGACTTAGAGTTGTGGGAACTCATGAAGGACACAAATTGGCACTGATTTGAGTGGGAGGGCCTGGAAAGGTCTCAGAGCTTATGTCCTCCACTCCAATAAGCAGAGGGATGAAAAATAGTTATCCCCATGTCTCCTAAAGAGCATCTGGACTTCAAAAAAGGGTAAAACTAAAGCCAGGTGAAAACCAAGCAAACAGAAGGAACTGCAATCTATTGATTTGGTGAACCATATTCAAAAATGGTGTAGGAGGGGGAAAGTGCATTAAAGTTGATTGTAAGGCATTCTCTGACACCATCTTTAAGTCAATTTAGCCAAGCATGTCTAAACATATGCAAGGATAATAGAGTGTAAATTATATTGTTGCATAAAACAGAAAACCAGAGTGATATATTGGGTAATTTGTGGTTGCCAGAAAATAATAAGGCCTGAGTATTTTTGTTTGTTTGTTTGTTTTTCCAATTTTGCTTTTCCCAGTTCTGATTCCTGGCCTCTGGTGGTGGGACAGAGCCAGCTGAATTCTCTTGCAGTGATTGGCTTGTCCCACTTTAGTCTCCCACTCTCCATATCATGTTCTGAATTATTTCCCCAGACTCATTTAATAGCTTTTGTTTTCTCGGTTTTCATAAGAGTATGCATAATCAGTAATGTCTTCTCTTCACATCTCCCTCTGCAAACCTTCATTCACAGTAAGCAAACTTTGTAGTGTTCTTTTCAGTGTTCTGATTATTTCTATCCCAATTGTGTGTTTGTCCATATCAGTCCATCTAACAGCTGGATCTCCGGAGATGGGGATTCCTCCAGCATGGGGGAGTCCCCAAGTGGTACAGATCCCATGCACAACCTCTAGCAAAGATGGTGTGACAGTAGCATTTTTTGTGGGAAGGATCACAGCTAATCTCAAGATGTCAGATGGTCTTTTGGGGATGGTCTAAACTATGCAGGGGACTGGCCCAGCCTATGGCTGGTGTTAGGATCAGGAAGCTGCAGATGACATAACATAGTGAATGCAGTGAAAATGATATAGGATAAGAGGCTAAAATAGGGAAAGAACAAGTTAAAAATTACTTAAACAAGTTAGATGTCTTCAAGACATCAGGGCCTGATGAAATGCATCCTAGAATACTCAAGGAGCTGACTGAAGAGTTATTTGAGCCATTTGCGAATATCTTTGAAAAGTCAGAGAAGACACGAGAGATTCCAAAAGATTGGAAAAGGGCAAATATAGTGGCAATCTATAAAAAGGGAAATAAGGACAACCCAGGGAATTACAGACCAGTCAGCTTAATTTAAGTACCCGTAAATATAATGGAGCAAATCCTTATGTAATCAATTTGCAACCACCTAGATGATAATAAGATAAGTAACAGTCCCCATGGATTTGTCAAGAACAAATCATCTGAAACCAACCTAATAACTTTATTTCACAGAGTAACAAGCTGTGTGTCTGGGGTGGGGAGGGAGATAGATGTGGTATATCTTGACTTTAGTAAGGTTTTTGATACCATGTCACATAACCGTCTCATAAACAATCTGGGGAAGTATAGCTGCCCTAGATGGAGCTACTATAGGGTGGGTGCAAAACTAGTTGGAAAAACGCTCCCAGAGAGTAGTTAGCAGTTGTTCATGGTCAAACTGGAGGGACATATCAGGTGGGTTCCCACAGGGATCAGTTCTGGATCCGGTTCTATTCAGTATTTTCATCAATGATTCAGATAATGGCATAGAGCAGGGGTCGGCAACCTTTCAGAAGCGGTGTGCCGAGTCTTCATTTATTCACTCTAATTTAAGGTTTCATGTGCCAGTAATACATTTTAATGTTTTTTAGAAGGTCTCTCTCTATAAGTCTATATATTATATAAATAAACTAGTGTTGTATTGTAAAATAAAGAAGGTTTTCGAAATGTTTAAGAAGCTTCATTTAAAATGAAATTAAAATGTTGATCTTACACTGCCGGCCCGCTCAGCCTGCAGCTGGTCTGGGGATCTGTTCACCTAGGCCGGCAGCGGGCTGAGCGAGGCCTGCGGCCGGGACCCCGGCTGGCAAGGGTCCATCAGCCAGAACCCCAGATCAGCAGTGGGCTGTGCGGGGCCGGCGGCCAGGACCCAGAGGGCTGGGGGCAGAGGGCTGGAGTCAGGGCTGGAGGCTGGGCATGGGGAGGGGTGTAGGTGTCAGGGCAGAGCGGGGGCTGGGTATGGGTGGGGGTGACAGAGTCAGGGCTATGGTTGGGAGGGGGGAATGAAGGAGTCAAGCAGAGGGCTGGGTGTGTATGAGGGAGGTACAGGGCTCAGGGCAGGGGCCTGGGGTGTGTGCGGGTCTCAGGGCAGAGGGCATGGTGTGTGGGGGGGGGGGTCAGGGCTCAGGGGAGAGGGCTGGGTGACTGCCCCCCTAAGAACTCCCAACCCCACTTCTCCTTGTCCTCTGACTACCCCCTCCTGGGACCCCTGCCCCCCAGGTTCCCACCTCCTATCTAAGCCTCCCTGTTCCTTGTCCCCCAACCGGACCCTACCTGTCCTCTGACTGCCCCAACCCTTATCCACACCCCCATCCCCAGCCAGACCCCGGGACGCCCATGCCCCATCCAACCACTCCCGCCTCCTGACAGGACCCCAGAACTCAGACCCATCTAACCCCTAACTCCCTGCCTGCCCCAACCCCTCTCCACACCCTTGCCTCCTGACAGGACCCCAAGAACTCCCAACTCATACAACCCCAGCTCCTTGTCCCTGACCATCCCCTCCAGAGACCCTCCCCAACCTAACTGCCCCCCCAGGACCCTCCTTGCTCCTGGTCCCCTGACGGCCCTGACCCTATCCACCCCTGCCCCCTCACAAACTCCGGGACTCCCATGCCCCATCCAACCCCCCCTGCTCCCTCCAGAGACCCCTGCCCCAAGCCGCCCCCCAGGATCCCACCCTGCTCCCCGTCCCCGGACTGCTCCCACCCCATATCCAACCCCAGCCTGGGCCTTACCATGAGGCTTCATGCAGAGCCAGATATGCTGCCTGGCAGGAGCACACAGCCCTGCCCCTCAGAGCGCTGTGCGTGCGTCAGCAGAGCTCTGGGTGAGTGGGGAGCGTGTCTGCCTCCCCGCGGAGACAAACGCTGCCCCGCGGGAGCACACAGCCCCGACCCCCAGAGCGCTGCGTGCGGCAGCAGGGCTCCACGGGAGGGGAGAAGGCAGGGGAGGGGATAGCAGCTTGCTGTGCTCGGCCCGGCCCGGGAGCGCGGACCCCGCAGCTTGCCGTGCCGGGAGAGTGGGGCCATTTGCCGACCCCGGGTGCATGGCTATGCTTCTGCTCCCTGCACCCTCGGGGGGAGCAGAGGGCAGAGGAGAGTGGGCCAGGCTGGGCAGGATTTTTAATGGCATGCTGGAGTCCCGGCAGGCTCCAGCGTGCCATTAAAAATTGGCTCGTGTGCCATCTTTGGCACGTGTGCCATAGATTGCCGACCCCTGGCATAGAGAGTATACTTATAAAGTTTGCAGACGATACCAAGCTAAGAAGGGTTGCAAGTGTTTTGGAGGATAGGATTAAAACTTAAAATTATCTAGATAAACTGGAGAAATGGTCTGAAGTAAATAGGATGAAATTCATTAAGGATAAATGCAAAGTACTCTATTTAAGAAGAAACAATCAGTTGCACACATACAAAATGGGAAATGACTGCCTAGAAAGGAGTACGGCACAAAGGGATCTGGATGTCCTAGTGAATCACAAGCTGAATATGAGCCAACAGTGTAACACTGTTGCAAAAAAAAGCAATCATTCTGGGATGTGTTAGCAGGAGTGTTGTAGCAAGACATGAGAAGTAATTCTTCTGCTCTATTCCATGCTTATTAGGCCTCAACTGGAGTGTTGTGCACAGTTCTGGGCACCATGTTTCAGGAAAGATGTGAACAAATTGGAGAAAGTCTACAGAAGAGCAACAAAAATGATTAAAGTTCTAGAAAACATGTCATATGAGGAAGACTGAAAAAACTGGGTTTATTTAGTCTGGAAACGAGAAGACCGAGGGGGACATGATGACAGTTTTCAAGGGCGGGGGATTGTTTTTCTTAACCTTTGATGATAAGACAAAAAGCAATTTCAGCAAGGCCGGTTTAGGTTAGACATTAGGGAAAAAATTCCTAACTCTCACAGTAGTTAAGCACTGGAATAAATTGTGTGGGAGACTGTGGAATCTTCATCATTGGAGATTTTAAAACTGGTTAGACAAACACCTGTCAGGGATGGTCTAGTTAATACTTAGTCCTGCCATGAGTGCTGGGGACTGGACTAGATGGCGTCTCAAGGTTCCTCCCAGTTCTATGATTCTATGATTCTCTCATCTGGGCATCATTAAGGATTCAGAGGTCTATATTTAGTATCACATGGTATGGAGTGCTATCACTCCAGAAACCTGAAATGCTGATGGAGACTAGTATGCCCAGGTTTCCTAAAATAAGAGACATATGTACAATATACAAAATAGGGTATCATCTCTGGCCACAAAGTGGATTTACATTCTTCCTCCATGCCTATGTGTATGTTTTGTTTATAGCTGTTCTGTTAAACATTTTAAATATAATGAATCTGATTCTTCTTTCAATTAATCTATTAATTTTAATCCAAGAACAGGTGTAACTCACTGGGCTTCAGTGGAGATATTTCTCTGAGAGGAGAATGTGACTCTTAGTCTTTCCCAGTGTAACATTTTTAAATGCCATTTTTTCTAGGAAAGA